>NC_058080.1:102568483-102878107 GCF_014858855.1 Bufo gargarizans
CTGTATTCCCTGTCTCTTTTGTCTACGTCCTCTCCGTGTCTTCTTGTGTCTTTGTGAGATCGTGTTCTCGGTGGTGACCGTTTTCTGTGGTGGTCTTTCATATATCTCTGTTCGTGGTTGTGTCGGGCTTGAGGGTAATTGTCTACATTGTGTTGGTGATTGTAATGTCTCTGTCGCAGATTGTAGTCGTGCACTTGGTATTGAGGATTTTCTTGTCTCCTGTGTTGGGATTGTGGGGGTGATTGTCGCGTTCTCATTCTGTGATGGGGTGGGGTGTGGTCTAAAAAATTAGGGGTAGATAGAGCTTCATACCGATTTGTTGTTGGTATATTATATTGATTTTGTGTTCTATTATCCTGTGTGTTTCTTTCTCTAGTGTCTAATTGTTTAGTTGGTGTTCTTTCTCTAGTGTTTGTTTTATTTAAAATTAGTCTATCATCTTTGTTATATTTAAATTTCTTTGATTTTTTCTTTATTATTTCTCTCTCTAAATCGTCTAGACTTCTGCATATAGACTCTTGCCATTTGGTGTATTCATCATTTCTGGGTAATTCAACAATTAGTTCTTTAAGGCTTGTAATATCTCCAATGATCTCTTCAAGTATTTTTGTCCTTCTCTGTATAATCATTTGTATCAGTGTTTTCGACTGATTTTTTTTTAGGAAGGTCTGCCGTTCAATATAAAAATCATCACTATATAGATCATTGGCCAATTCCTTTGTTATTAGGAGGCCTTTTGGGATAATGTCTCGCCTTAGATAATTGGTTAGGGATTTGATCTCCCATTTCTGTTTTAATTGGCGGTGTAATAACTTTTCAAGTTCTTTCTGTCATGGAACCATGAACCAGACGTACAACAAGAGATAAGTGGAAATAAGAAGGCTTTATTGAAAATCAAGCTGTAAGGCAAAAGTCCAAACGGATGGCTAAACCGAAGCAGGGTCTTGCGAAGCCAGAGGTCAGGAACCAGAAGGGTAGTCAGACGAAGCCTGGATCAGGAACCAGCAGGGTAGTCAGACGAAGCCTGGATCAGGAACCAGCAGGGTAATCAGACGAAGCCTGGATCAGGAACCAGCAGGGTAGTCAGACGAAGCCAGGATCAGGAACCAGAAGCAGCAGCAGTCTTAGAAGCATGTGAACACAGGAGGACCAAGCAAGGAACTGAAGCCACAGACCTCCTATATATATGAGCTAGGCATCCAGCTCCTCCCAGTGGGAAGGAGAAGCCGCAGGGTGGGAGGCTACAAGAAACCCAGAAACCAAGATGGCCGCCAGCACATGTCAAACGAAGGAGAACAGCAAGAAGGTAAGACCATGACAGTACCTCCCCCTCAAGGGCCCCTCCTCCGCGGAGTAAAGAACGGTTTCTGAGGGAAGCGTGCGTGGAAGGCTCGGAGCAAGGCAGGAGCATGGACATCTGCGGAGGGAACCCAGGAACGCTCCTCTGGACCATAACCACGCCAATGGACCAAAAACTGCACCCGACCGCGGACCAGGCGTGAGTCCAGGATATTGCTCACCTCATACTCCTCACGATTGCCCACTTGGACCGGACGAGGCCGAGGAACCGAGGAAGTGAAACGATTACACACCAGTGGCTTCACCAGGGAGACATGAAACACGTTGGAGATCCGCATGCCAGGAGGAAGCGCAAGGGCATAGGCTACCGGGTTTACCCTGCGAAGCACTCGGAAGGGACCAACAAAGCGAGGCGCCAGCTTGGGAGTGGGCACACGAAGGTTGAGGTTGCGGGTGGACAACCATACGCGGTCTCCGACCTGGTAGGAAGGAGCGGGCGCTCGTCTGCGATCAGCCTGGAGTCTCTGGCGCTGCGCAGAGACCTCAAGGGACCTCTGGATCTGTACCCAAGAAGCACGTAGGACGGAAAGGTGATCCTCCACAGCCGGAATATCCTGGGGAGAGAATACCTCCGGTAACACGGCAGGTTGGAACCCATAATTGGCCATGAAGGGAGACGTCCCAGAGGAAGAGTTCACCGCGGTGTTACTGGCAAACTCAGCCCAAGGCAGGAGGTCAACCCAATTGTCTTGGTGATCGGAGACATAGCAACGAAGGAATTGCTCCAAGGCCTGATTGGATCGTTCTGCAGCCCCATTGGACTGAGGGTGGTAGGCCGAGGAGAAAGAGAGATGAATCCCCAACTGGGAGCAAAAGGCGCGCCAGAACCTGGACACAAACTGACTCCCCCGATCCGACACAATCTCCTTGGGCAAACCGTGCAACCGGAAGACCTCCCTGGCAAAAATCGAGGCCAACTCTTGTGCAGAGGGTAACTTCTTGAGAGTAACACAGTGGCACATTTTGGAAAACCGATCCACAATCATGAGAATGACCGTATGGCCTCGGGATGCAGGAAGGTCCACAATGAAATCCATCCCCAGGTGTGACCATGGACGCTCCCCGGTGGCTATGGATTGCAAAAGGCCCAACGGAAGGTGCCGAGGGGACTTACTCTGGGCACAAACGGAGCATGCCGCTACATATGCGGCGATGTCGGAACGTAGAGAAGGCCACCAGAACAGACGTGAAACAGCCCAGGACAGCTGATTCTTTCCAGGATGCCCCGCGGCCTTGGAGTTATGGTAGGTTCGCAACAACCGAGTGCGCAACTCCTCAGGCACAAAACATCTGCCGTTGGGTCTCCCAGAGGGAGCACCAGATTGAGCCGCCAAAATCTGCTCACCCAGGGGAGAGGTCAGGCTGGTGCGAATAGCGGCCAGGATCTGATTCGGAGGTATGACCGAAGTCGGAATCGACTCCTCCCCGGACAGCTCGGAGTACTGCCGTGATAAGGCATCCGCTCTGATATTCTTGGAACCGGGTAGGTAGGAGACCACGTAATTAAAACGTGACAAGAACAGAGCCCATCTGGCCTGACGTGGTGTCAATCTCTTGGCCTCAGAGAGGTAGGTCAGATTCTTGTGGTCCGTCAGGATGAGAACCGGAACCACCGAGCCCTCGAGCAAGTGCCTCCATTCTTTAAGGGCCTGCACGATGGCCAATAACTCCCTGTCACCAATCTGATAGTTGCACTCCGCGGAAGACAGTTTCCGGGAGTAAAACCCACAAGGAAGCAGAGGACCCTCTGGTGTTCTACGCTGAGACAGAAGGGCGCCTACTCCCGTCTCAGACGCGTCCACCTCGAGGACAAAAGGCAACCCAGGGTTGGGATGCGACAGAATTGGAGCCGACACAAAGGTGGACTTTAGAGCCTCAAAAGCTCAGATGGCCTCGAGCGGCCAGACCTGGGGATTACTGCCCTTCCTGGTCAGATCCGTGAGAGGCTTGGCTAGCATGGAAAAGTCCCTGATGAACTTCCGATAATAATTGGCGAAGCCCAAAAAACGCTGCAGGGCACGAAGACCACTGGGCTGGGGCCACTGTAAGACAGCCGAAACCTTCTCAGGATCCATGGAGAACCCCTCAGCGGAAATGATGTAACCTAAGAAGGTTACCTGGGATCGGTGAAATTCGCATTTCTCAAGCTTACCGAACAGCTTGTTCTCTCGTAACCGTTGCAACACTCGTCTGACATCCAGAATGTGGGCCTCCATGGATTCAGAATATACCAAGATGTCATCCAAATAGACCACCACACACTGCTGCAACAGGTCACGGAAAACATCGTTGATGAATTCCTGGAAGACTGCGGGCGCATTGCACAACCCAAAGGGCATAACCAAGGATTCATAATGACCGGTCCTGGTGTTAAACGCGGTCTTCCACTCATCGCCCGCCTTGATCCTTACCAGGTTATATGCCGCCCTCAGGTCGAGTTTGGTAAAGACCGTGGCCCCTTTGAGGCGATCGAACAGCTCGGAAATCAAGGGTATCGGGTAAGCGTTCTTGATCGTGATGCGATTGAGACCCCTGTAATCGATGCAAGGCCTCAACTCACCGCCCTTCTTTTTCACAAAGAAAAATCCAGCCCCTGCCGGGGACGAGGATTTGCGAATGTGTCCGCGTGAAAGCGCCTCCCTCACGTACTCCTCCATGGCCTCATTCTCCGCTACCGACAGTAGATAGACTTTGCCACGAGGAGGAACGGCACCAGATTGTAACTCTATGGCACAATCGTATGGGCGGTGCGGAGGTAGGGCAACCGCACGCACCTTATCGAATACATCCCGGTACTCCTCGTATTCAGGAGGCAACAGAGAGTCCGAGGAAGTACACAGCAACTTGACAGGCCCATGGATGCAACTAGCCCCACACTGCGGTGACCACGAGAGGATCTCGGCCGATCTCCAATCGAAAGTCGGATTATGCTTCTGGAGCCAGGGGTACCCCAAGACCACCGAGTAGTGTGGAGACGAAATAACCTGGAGACAGACCGACTCTCTGTGAACGGCACCAATGGCCATCCCCACTGGAAGGGTCTCCTGAGTCACGTGTGGCGGCAGAAGGGGTCTGCCGTCTATCGCCTCAAGAGCCAGTGGGGAACCTCGAGGCTGCAGAGGAATGGAATTGGCGGCAGCGAACACACTATCAATGAACAAACCACCAGCACCAGAGTCCACCAACGCCTGGGTCGTCACCGAGCCCCCGACCCAGGAGAGGACAACAGTAATCAGTGGTTTGTCAACACGGGAAACCGGGGACGAGGAGACTCCACCCAAGATCTGCCCCCGACAGGATCTCAGGTGCGAGCGTTTCCCGGACGGTTCGGGCATGCCAACTGAAAATGCCCACCGAGACCACAGTACATGCATCGGCCCTCGCGTCTCCGGAGTACCCTCTCCCCCTCGGACAGGCGAGCAAACCCCAGCTGCATGGGTTCACCCCCAGACAAGTCATCCCCAGGAGGCGTGGGAGGAGAGGGAGGCACGGGTGGGACAGCAAACGTAGGCGCCAATCTGTTGGAAGACCTCCGCAGGCTCTCCTTAAAGGAAGGTCTCTCCCCGAGTCTGGTGTCAATCAAAATCAGGAAAGAAATAAGGGACTCGAGCTCCACTGGTAGGTCCTTAGCTGCAACCTCATCCTTCAAGGCATCCGAGAGACCATGAGAGAAAGCAGCGACCAGAGCCTCATTATTCCAGCCCACCTCTGCTGCCAGGGTACGAAACTCAATGGCGTATTCAGCTACGGATCGTGAACCCTGTCTGATGGACATAAGGAGCTTCGCAGCAGAGGCAGCACGAGCCGGCACATCGAATACCTTCCGAAGAGAAGCAACAAAACCGGAAAACTCGGCAACCACCGGATTGTTGTTCTCCCATAAAGGGCTGGCCCAGGCCAAGGCCTTGTCCGAGAGCAGCGAGATCAAGAAGCCCACCTTTGATCTCTCAGTAGGAAAGGCATGTGGCAGCAACTCAAAATAAATGCCCACCTGGTTAAGGAAACCTCGGCACTGAGTTGGCTCTCCCCCAAAGCGCTGTGGAAGGGGGGCAGAACCGGTCATACCCCGAAACACCGCAGGCGCAGCAACAGGTGTCGGGGTAGACTCTGGCGCAACAACCGGAGCGGCAGTAGGAGCGGGCCCAGGAGCGACAACCGACCCATCGGCAACGGAAGCTAAATGAGCCGTGCGTTCAAGCAGGGTTTGCAACGCCACAGCGAACCGACCCAACAGGTGATCCTGCTGATCAAGTCTGGCAACCAGCGTAGGTAGCGAGGATGGCCCTGTACCGTCAGAATTCATGGCTTGGTCCTAATGTCATGGAACCATGAACCAGACGTACAACAAGAGATAAGTGGAAATAAGAAGGCTTTATTGAAAATCAAGCTGTAAGGCAAAAGTCCAAACGGATGGCTAAACCGAAGCAGGGTCTTGCGAAGCCAGAGGTCAGGAACCAGAAGGGTAGTCAGACGAAGCCTGGATCAGGAACCAGCAGGGTAGTCAGACGAAGCCTGGATCAGGAACCAGCAGGGTAATCAGACGAAGCCTGGATCAGGAACCAGCAGGGTAGTCAGACGAAGCCAGGATCAGGAACCAGAAGCAGCAGCAGTCTTAGAAGCATGTGAACACAGGAGGACCAAGCAAGGAACTGAAGCCACAGACCTCCTATATATATGAGCTAGGCATCCAGCTCCTCCCAGTGGGAAGGAGAAGCCGCAGGGTGGGAGGCTACAAGAAACCCAGAAACCAAGATGGCCGCCAGCACATGTCAAACGAAGGAGAACAGCAAGAAGGTAAGACCATGACACTTTCAAGTCCACAGTTGATCTGGATTGTTGTGTTGTATTATAGATATCAGATGGTGAGCCAAAAGTGTACTCATCTATAGTCTTGCATTTGTTATCTATATGATCCCAGAAATCCATGTTTCGTTGAGACAGGAGCACTACTGTTAGGTACAATGTGAATAAATAGAAGATAAAAGATTACAGAGGCTCTACTGTCAGCGATTCACGGACTGGTGCCCTCTCCAAATGGCAGTACCTATTGCCAAAATATTGGATATACTGAAAAAGGTTCAAAGGATGGAGGGCACTCAATGGCTGAGTGTACAGATAAACATTGGATACAGTTGTAGTGTATATAGTAAGGTGTTTATTAGAATAAAATAACACCACTGGAGCTGGCAATATCAGTGATGCCTAAAATAGAACCAGTAGGTAAGATATGTTATAATATGAGATAACCTACTCACACAGGTGATCAATCCGTGTGTAGGTAAGCACAGCTACATGAAACTACATCCTGTAAAGCTGCTTCTTCCAGACCCTCAGGAAAATCATGTAGATCTGCCCGCTCCTATCATAAATCTTCTTCAAAGTCACTGCAGTCCTGCTCTGTAAGGTCAACACTGAGCGACCAAATAGTCAAAGCTCGCCAGAAGGTTGCAGCAGCCCAGGTTTAAGCCGCCTGTTCTGAAAGAGAAGCAGCCATCAAAGCAGAAGCTAAACGCATTCAAGCAGAAACAGAGGCTTAGCTAGAAATCCTTCAGAAGAATAAAGAAAAATAAGTAGTAGCCTTAGCTGAATTATCTGTCTTGGAACAAGCCCTATTGGAAGAAGAAGGAGTAGCTTGTCCCAACTTGGCTGCTTGTCAAGACCCTGTTGAAAGGACCCTGTAGTTTGTCTTAACCCAGAACTATGACAATACAGTCCTACCTACAGTTGGAGATTCTTCTCATAATCATCCAGCAAGTGGATCAGAAGGCAACGTGTTGCCAAATAAAGCTGGTCAACTACACACACCTATTAACAGAGACACTCCACAACTACCGCATGTCACAAAATCAAGTGAATCAACCTACGCAGCTCATGTGTGTCACAACCAGACAGCTGAGAAGCTCCGACAGAAGCCTTTCAGAACCTCCTCCTTGAGTTTTCTTTGTTTTGAATTTCAGTTCCTCATCTCGTTAGCCTCTCTCAGCTGTCATGTAGTTGGACTGATTGCATCCCTATAAATTCCTCTGTAAAGATAAGACGTGGCACACGTATCTCTTGAGGTTGTGGTGCTGGTTGTGTTGGCTTCCCAGCCACACTAACACATAAACAGAATAACAACCGCACTCAAATTGAATTCTTATGTGTTCGTTTTTATTTTGGGCAACTTTCACCAATTTGTGACGTTTCGGTCATACGACCTTTATCAAACACTGTGATAATAAGAGAATAATTCGGTAAATATACAGTATAAAGGCAATATCAACAATTACCATAGAGCCTTATTTTGACATATAATACTGGCACTTGACATAGAAGATACTCCGATAAAAGTCAGAATAATCCAGAAAAAAATAATAATAAAAAATAATATTCAAAGTAAGAAATACAAAATGGAAAAAATGAAAAAAATAATAAAAATACAGAAATAATACAGAAACCGCTACTACGGCAATGTGGTCATATTCATTTACATGAATTATCAGAAGCATCCAAAAACTTGGCACTCCGTATATAGTGGATCGACGTTAAGGATAATTATTCCATTGAAGGTAAATAGATATTCTAATTATATTAGTATGCACAGATGAGTAAAAGAGTGAATATGCGATCCTTTGATATAACTAGCTTGAACTACAATTTAGAAAACGACCTCTGTCCCAGATTTAGAATTAACAGAGTGAACAATGCACATTATAAGTACAGACAGATGCAATTGAGGCTAATTCTTATAGAACCGGGTGCCCCCATTTCAACAAAACAACACTTACCAAGTTGCCATAAGAAGGAGGAGAAACCATAGGAGAAATAAAGCTGATGGTGTATCCACACCCATATGAACGCTATGGCTAGGCGGTACATGTGTTCTAATATAGCCGGCCCGGGAGGAAGTGACGAAACCGGAAGTGCCCATGCGTTCCATGCTGGAACGCATGTCGCCCCATCTGTACCGGTGAATATAATCTATATATACGTCCTGGGGAGATATTGGATAATAGCGCTGCTGGTGTAGAGACAAGGAATGTTCTAATGTGGGGTGTGACTATATGTATTGTGTTATCCTGAGGAGATCGCGAACCGGAAGTGTGTTCCGGCCCCGACCGGAAGTAGCAAATGCGTTCCAGCTTGGAACGCATCGAATGCGATCATAGTTTTAAGCTTAGGTCAGTGTCTATAATTAGAGCTGAGTTGGAATAAATGGTGTGGAATATATGTGTTTGGGATATACAATCTACACCTATGACAGGATAAATATAGGAAAAATCCTGATTTAAGGTAAAGCTAGTGAGGGAAGAGAAGATGAGAAATTAGAGGAATAGAGAAAGGAAGGAGGTATAAAATAAAGAAAAAGGGGAAGAAAATAGAAAGAGAGAAAGAAGAGGGAAAAGAAAAGGGAAGAGAACAGAAGGAATAGAAGGAAAATGGCGATCAAAGAAAAAGGTGGGGGGGGGGGAAAGAGGGGGAAAAAATGAAAGAAATAAAAGAACCAACACCTAGAAAAGGATATAGATAAAAATGGCAAACATTGGTGGGGGTCCGGTTCTTAATGCATCTGAAAAAAATTCCTCCCCATAATGCATTAGTGTGCGGCTTATACAACTTCCTGGAGTGTGTGTGCATGCTGATCCTATTTTCCAGCCTTCTACAAGATAAGTGCTGTACATTTATTTGTGATTTTCTGTTTGCTGGATCCCAGGTGACCCTGACTCCCTCAGTGTCTAGTGTAGGGAGCCGGTGGTCGTGTCCCCTCACTATTGTAGGGTGTTCAGGTGGTATATAGTCGAGGTACGTGGATATGCGATCATCCACCATTGGGATTTTCGCATAGGCTGAGCAGTCAGGGAGAGTGCCAGGTCTTATGCAGGGGTCTCCCTTTTGTTCCTTAGTTTTGGATCCAGTGAGTCATATATTCATTTTGCATTGTCTTGTTTCCTGTACACCTTCCGTGACAATGTGCCACCACAACCCTATGTGAATAGAGATTACAAGGGCAAAGCAGAAGACTACAGAATGAACTCTATACCCCCTGTGATACAGCTCTCTTCAACTTCAAATGCTCAAGGCCTTCAGATGACAGACCCTTACCTAGTTTGAACCCATCTGCAACACCTTTCGCTTCACCTACCATGGTCCAAGTCGGCGCACCATCAGTATCCCCTGTGGCTATAAAAACCGAAAGCACTGACGCTGCAGAGTTCAGCAAGTATATGATTCGACGAGAGTTGATTACAATTGGACTGTCTAGATTTGATGACCGCCCAGAGAACTACAGAAATTGGAGATCTACATTTAAGGCGGTAACCAAGAACTTGGACATTGAACTTCAAGCAGAACTCGACTTACTAATAAAGTGGTTGGGGCGTCAATCTTTAGAACAAGTAAAGAGACTTAAATCTGTTTGCATTTATAACGTTAAAGCAGGCCTTGATGCTGCCTGGGAACGTCTATGGGAGCCCCAAAGTCATTGAATCTGCCTTATTTCAGAGACTAAACATCTTTCTTAAGATCTCTGTTAAGGACAATCATAAGCTTAGAGAATTAGGTGACCTCCTTCATGAACTTGAAATTGCTAAGTTAGATCCTAGTTTACCAGGTCTTAGCTATTTAGACACTGCTCAGGATGTAAATACTATTGTAGCAAAGTTGCCTAGTCATCTTCAGGGAAAGTGGACTAGTGTAGGATCAAAGTATAAGTATGAACATCATGTTTCCTTCCCTCCCTTTTTTTATTTTGCAGAGTTCGTGCGGAAGGTTGAAAGATCCAAAAATGACTCAAGCTTCTTCTATCCAGATACAACCACCATTCCTTTAACTAATTCAAGGGGTATTGCCAGCAACAGTAAATTTAAGAATTTAAAGCATCCTATTGCCTTGAGGAAGACCGCTATAGCATCCAACGTCTTGGCTACAGACATTAAGGCAAGCAATCTTAATCAACAGTGTCCTATTCATAATGCGCCACATTCTCTCTCCAAATGTCATGCATTCAAGGACAAGCCTATTGAAGAACGCAAGTCATTTCTCAAAGAGCATAATATCTGTTTCAAGTGTTGTGCATCCTCCAATCATTTAGCTAGAGACTGTAAGATCACCATCAGATGTTCCCTGTGTAACAGTGCCAAACATGTGGACGCTCTTCATTCAGACCTGTTCAAAAGGAAACCTTCACCCGGCAGCAACCCCAAGACTACATCAGATGAAGGCAGGGAGAGAACTGAGCAACGTGCCAACCCCGTAACCACAAGGTGTACAGAGGTATGTGGAGAAGGGCTTCATAGCAAGTCTTGTAGCAAGATATGTATTGTAAGGGTTTTCCCTGAAGGATGTCCACAAAATTACATAAAAATGTATGCCATACTCAATGATCAGAGCAATCGCTCATTGGCCAGTACAGAATTCTTTGACCTATTCAACATTCATGGAGAGACCTGGTCCTATACCTTGCAGACATGTCAAAGAGGACCACAGAAATGATCTCAGGTTCTTGTGGCACCGGAACAATGACATTAATGATCAGGTGATAGATTATCGCATGAGAGTCCATGTCTTTGTAAATAGTCCATCTCCTGCCATGGCAACTTATGGACTGAGAAGAACAGCGCAGGAAGGTGAAAAGGAATTCGGATTTGACACCAGGCAATTTATTGAGAGAGATTTTTATGTAGACGATGGCCTAAAATCCTTTTTAACACCTTAAGAAGCCGTCAATCTGATAAAAAGAACTCAACAGCTCCTGTTGACTGCTTACTTAAGGCTTCATAAGATTGCATCTAATAGCAGTGAAGTAATGAGGTCTTTCAATCCATAAGATCAGGCTAAGGATTTTAAAAATTTGGACTTAGGAGTAGATGCCCTACCCGCTTAAAGGAGTCTCGGTCTTCTCTGGAATATAACTTCAGACACATTTACCTTTCAGGTGTCTGACGCCAAGAAGCCATTCACCAGACGAGGAGTCCTGTCAACTGTTAATAGCCTTTACGATCCCCTAGGCTTTGTGACTCCAGTTACCGTCCAAGGGAGATCCATACTTTGCCAGCTTACTGAGAGAGTGACAGATTGGGATGCCCCTCTGCCAGTAGATCTACTGCCTAAATGGGAGAAATGGAGAAACTCCATGAAAGTACTGGAAGAACTTAATTTCCCGCACTGCTATTCACCCACTTCAATTTCAAGAAGTCTGAGGAAAGAGATTCACATCTTTTGTGATGCATCTACCGAGGCTATAGTGGCTGTGGCTTATCTCAAGATCATAGATCCCTCCGGGAGATCCTATGTCAGTTTTCTACTAGGAAGAGCCAAGTTAGCTCCAAAACCTGCTCACACTATTCCAAGATTAGAATTGTGTGGCGCAACCCTAGCTGTCGAAGTCACAGAATTCCTGCAAAATGAAATGGACGCTGAAATTGATTAGGTTAAGTACTACACTGACAGCACAGTTATACTTGGCTACATATGCAACAGTGTAAGGAGGCTCTATGTGTATGTGGCTAATAGGGTAGACCGAATAAGGAAAACCAGTAGACCTGAACAATGGAAATATGTCCCGACTGGTTTGAATCCCGCAGATATTGCTACGAGGTCAGTGCCAGCAGTTGTCCTCACGCAAACTATTTGGTTTTCAGGACCCAAGTTTTTAACGGACCAGTCTTCTACAAACTCAAAAGAAGATATCGATTTCCACCTGGTGGATCCAGATACTGTTCTAGAAATCCGCCCTGAAGTAATAACATTGAGTTCCAACATCTGCTCAAGAAGAAACTTGAAGGTGAGTCGTTTTGAACGTTTCTCTTCTTGGAAAAGATTGGTGAAGACTATAACAAGATTGAGTCATATTGCGCAGACTTTCTGCAAGCCTAATCAGACATCGTCTTGTGATGGATGGCACACCTGCAAGGAGTCACCCAATGCGTTAGAGTATGAGAAGGCAGAGTTATTCGTAATACGTCTTGTGCAAGAAGAAGTCTTTGCAGAAGAGATTAAGTGCTTGAGAGGCAATAGACCAGTCTCAAAGAGTAGCCCACTATTCAAACTAAACCCATTGATCGTCAATGAGGGCATGCTACAAGTCGGTGGACGACTAAATAAGTCAAACTTGCCAAGAAGAGAACAGAACCCCTTGATAGTACCAAGAAGCCACCATTTGGCGACCTTGATTATCCGGCATTACCACGAGAGAGTCAGACATTAAGGAAGACACTACACAGAAGGTGCAATCAGAGTTGCAGGGTTCTGGATAGTTGGAGTGAAAAGACAAATAGCCACGATCATTCACAACTGTGTCAAATGTCAGAAGTTAAGAGGTAGACAGCAGTATCAACAGATGGCTGACCTACCCGAAGACAGACTCAGTGAAGATACACCTTTTGCATATGTCGGAATCGATATATTTGGACCATGGATAGTAACGGCCACTCCTGGTGGTCAAGTCAACAGCTAAAGATAGGTTGTAATGTTCACCTGCCTAAGTGTAAGAGTTGTATATATCGAAGTAACCGAGTCAATGGACACTTCGAGTTTTATCAATGCTCTAAGGAGATTTCTTGCTCTAAGAGGTCCAGTGAAGATGTTGAGATCAGATTGTGGAACTAACTTCATTGGTGCGTGTAGAGAGTTACAGATAGACCGACAACAAGTTGGAAGTTATTTGAGTGATCAAGGCTGCGTGTGGAAATTCAACCCACCACACTCTTCACACATAGGTGGAGCATAGGAATGCATGATTGGGATGGCAAGGCGCATACTGGATTCAATGTTGCTTGATGTGAGTTCTTCACGCCTTACCCATGAAGTGCTCACCACATTTCTTGCTGAGGTTGCAGCAATAATCAACACAAGACCGTTGACCGCCGTATCTACAGACCCAGAATTTCTGACTATATTAACTCCAGCAACATTATTGAGCGGGAAGATTTGACAGATTCCAGCGCCAAAGGGTATCTTCGATGAAAAGGACATATATAAACGTCAGTGGAGATACGCTCAATACCTTGCAGATTGTTTCTGGGACAGATGGAGGAAGGAATACCTCACACTTCTTCAAGGACGTAAAAAGTGACAAACCCAGAAGCCCAACTTAAAGGAAGGGGACTTGGTCCTGCTAAAAGACCAACAAGCTCACCGGATCCAGTGGCCAGTTGGACTTATTACAAAGGCCATTACCAGTGATGATGGAAGAGTCCGAAGTGTGGAAGTCAGGATCGTTAAGGATGGGGCATCAAAAATCTTCCTGAGACCAGTCACCGAGACAGTCCTAATTATGCCTGCTTCCAAAAATTCTGATTCAGCGTTATGTGAAGGAGTCACTTAAGACCTTTAATATAGCTAGCTTATATACTTGAGAAGGTTAAATAGCATGTTACTGTGTGCAATGTTAATAGTATGTTAAAATAAAATAATGTAGTGTATAGTGGTATCGCACGATACCAGGCGGGGAGTGTGCTGCCACGCAGCTTTTACTGTCTAGCAGTTGTTATTACATGTTATGCTACTATATTATTTGGTATGATCCTTACACCCCTGGTGTTTCTGGCTAGTTGGTTGTTCCCACTATTCATTTCCTGCTGTAACTCCATTTTGTATAGTTGTTGTGAAGAGACTGCAGAATGTGGGAGCTGTGTAACTTCATTAGAAAAGCCTCTATGTTCATATCCTTGCTACCTTGAAGCCAGGGCCGTCTTTAATATTGATTGGACCCTGGGCAAAAAATTTACTTGGGCCCCCTGGATCCCGCCTTCCCACACCTTAGCATGCAATCACGCCCTCCACCACAACACACACACAAAAAATCCACACATCTGGTAGAGTCCAGTGAATGACTGTAAATACTTCCAGTTGTGAAGACTCCAGCGGCTCAGGATCAGTGCTCTGGGCAGCTGGGATCAGGCTGGAAGTGGGCACCTCTCTGCAGGAAGGAGACCACGGCTTGGCTCACTCTAGTGTTACAGTGCACCCCAGCACCCCACAGTATGCAGTATAGCACCCTATAGTATACAGCACCACACAGTATGCAGTTTAGCACCCCACACTATACAGTACCCCACAGTATATAGTAGAGCAGTATAGCAGCCCACAGTATACAGCACCTCGCGGTATACAACACCTCACTGTATACAGCACCCCAAACTATACACGATATAGCCCCCCACACTATACAGTACAGCAGTATAGCACTCCCCCCACTATACAGGCCCCCCACAGTATACAGCCCACCACACAGTATACAGGCCCCCACACAGTATACAGGCCACCCCCCCCCCACAGTATACAGCCCACCACACAATATACAGCCCATTACACAATATATAGCCCACCACACAATATACAGCCCACCACACAGTATACTGCACACAGTATACAGCACCCCACTATACAGTAGTTTACAGTATATTAACATAACAGCCCCTGTCACCTTTTTCTGATGTAATCTTTACACAAAAAAGCTCCACAGTTAACTTCTGCAACACTCAGTAGGACCTGTGATGACCTCATAGCCATGTGACCAGTAATTGCTAGGTTACTGGTCACATGGTAATGATGTCATTAAGGTCCTAGATCACAACTCATTAAGGTCCTAGAATTAAGATCATTAACACAGTACGATCATGATGCCTGTGTAGCTGACAGCCTGACACCCGGGGCAGTAGCTAGCAGGGCTCAAGAGGCAGCTGCCTTGGGCCCCCCAGGAGCAACTGGGCCCAGGGCAGCTGCCCCTTTTGCCCCTTGGTAAAGACAGCCCTGCTTGAAGCATAAAGAAGCATTGAAAATCACCTCTGGAGTCTTTATTTATTGAGTAAGCTATCTGTTAAAGTCATCATTCAACATGCCGCACACATCCTTACAGACTGTGTCTACAAGAAGCTTGTCGCAGGTACAACCGATGCTGAGACAGAATAGCAGGTCCTCTGTTTGCAGGGTGGCAGGTGGCACTGTCACTCCAGAGGTGGATGAAGAGGCCGAGACTGCAGGAGAAGAGGAAGCAGGAGGAGCCAGAGACTTTTCTTGGTATTTGAGGTTTCTACTCCACTGCAGCTCGTGCTAGCACTTAAATGCCTGGTCATGTAGGTTGGGCTCAGGTTGAGAACATTTATGCCTCGCTTCAGGCTCTGATTGCACAGTGTGCAAACCACTCGTGTCTTGTCGTCAGCACGTTTGAAGAACTGCGACGCCAGGGAACTCCTTGGAGCTGGCTTTGGTGTGCTTGGTCCCTTGCTGCGGTGGGCAGTAGCAGGCGTATTGTCTAGAGGACGGCAGCTCCGCTCTTGCACCCTGCTCCCTCTTCTGCTGTGCTGGTGGCTCTGTGTGACCACCGCCTCTTCCTCCGAACTACACAGGTCACTCACATGACCTTGATTCCATGTGGGGTCGAGGACCTCATCGTCCACCACATCATCTTCCACCCAGTCTTCACCCCTGCACTCCTTGTTGGTCTGCACACTTTCGAAAGCCCCAGCAGTTGGCACCTGTGTTTCCTCATCATCTGAGACGTATCTTGAAACATAAGTGGTTGGGCATCGGTGCACTCAATCTCTTCCACTTTTCAGGCAGGGCTAGGTGGATGGCCCTGGGAAACCCTGCTAGCAGAGTCATCAAAAAGCAGAAGAGACTGCTGCGTGACTTGGGGCCCAGACTGCTTGGCTGATTTGCAAGGGGGTGAGTATAAAGACTAATGGACATCGGCTGCAGGTGCCAACTGTGATCTTTCAGCAGGAGACTGGGTAGGAGACAATGTAAAAGGAACTGGAGGCATCGTCAGCAACCCAATCTACTATCGCCTGCACTTGTTCTGGCCTCACCATTCGTAGAGCCTCATTAGGCCTGACTAAATACCGCTGAAGGTTCTGTCGCCTACTCGCACCTGAGGAAGGGGTTTCACTTGTGCGTGTAGCTGGCACAGATCGACCTTGTCCTCTCTCTACAACAGGAGCTCCACCAGAAGCACCACAACCGGGGCCACGTCCCTTATTTGAAGCTCTCCTCATATTTCTTACATTTAGGATCTTGCCCAAATTTTTTTTTTTTATAACAGAATAGAACAACATTATCTAACGCATATATCTCACAATGAGAGATGCAGCAAAGTACAAGGTATTTTGCCCCAAATGGGTGTTTTTTAAAACCCTGAAAGTTTTTGAAGTATTTCAAGCTTGTTTTAACAATAACAGATGCAGCAAAGGCTGCAATATTAAGTACTTTGCCCAAAAAGGGTGTTTTTTTTTATAACAGAATATTACAGCAGTATATAATGCTTTAAATTCACACGTACAGATGCAGACAAGGCTACAAATTAAGTATTTTGCCCAAAATGGGTGTTTTTTAATACCAGAATAGCACAGCAGTATCTAAAGCTTGTATCTCACACTGACAGATGCAGCAAGGGATGTAAAATTGTATATTTTGCCCAAAAAGGGTGTTTTTTAAAACGCAGAAAAATTATTGCTGTATTTCTAACTTAACCTCTACAGGACCACCGCACGGCCCTGTAATTCCTTCTGGACGCGCCGGCGAGTCATCTCGCGAGACGCGAGATTTCGGTCAGAGCCGGCCCGCGCATGCGCATTGCGGGCCGGCAAAAGTTAAAGAAGTATTTCGTCACCAGCCTGCCAGCCAATGATCGTCGCTGGCAGGCTGGTGATTTTCAAAAAAACGAATCACAAGCCATATAACACCTTATATTTATAAATATAAGGTGTTAAATGGCTGCTGTGCTCCTCTGCTGGTCCTTTTCGTCGGTTGGTTCCAGCAGAGGAGCACAGTTCACATTGAGTACAGCAAACAGCACACTTAGCCCCCAGATCACCCCCCATCACCCCAATTAACCCCTTGATCACCCCTGTCAATCACCTAGTGAAAGGGAAAAAAGTGATCAGTGTAAACTTTCACTTTTTTTTTTCACTAGTACTGACGGTTAGGTTTAGGATAGTTTAGGCCCCTTTGTTAGGCAGTTAGCGTCGGTTAGCGCCCAGCCCACCGCACCACCGTCACTGATTCGCTGATTAGTGTATCGCTAATCAGCATTTGTACTTTTATAGTATCTGTAAGTGATCAGAACTGATCACAGTCAGCTCTATAATAGTATTAGTGTCACCTTAGCTTGCCCTCCACCCAAAACGCAGTGTTTGCCCGATCAGGCTTGATCGGTCACCCACACGTGCATTCACCCACGCCCGCCCCGCCGCAGTGACAAAAATTATTTTTTTTGATCACTGCACAATCACTTTACAAGCGCTGCGGCGATAAAAAATAAAAAATCTGTTTTGATATTTTTTATCAATCGCAGCGGCCTCCAGTACTTCGCTAGCCTCCCATTTGTAAGACAGGCTTGCTTTTTTTCTTGGGTAGTCTCAGGGAATACCCCCTAAATTTAGTAGTCCAAATGGCAAATAAGGGGTATTCTTCTGAAGAGGCCTACAGGCTTCTGACCCAGTCGGATGAGGAATGGGAAACCCTCATCTGACAAATCCAGCGGGTCAGAATATGAACCTGCAGAATTGAAAGCAGTGGCAGTCTGACCCAAAGTTCGGACGAGGAGGTTGAGGTCCCTGATACCACCAGGCGTACCCGGCCCCGTGTTGCTAGACCACAGGTTGCGCAGGATCCGTTTCAAGGGCAGCAGAGTGGGGCTGGCGCTGTCGGATTACGTGGTGAGACATACACCAGCAGCGCAGCCCATCCTGGACCTAGTACCAGCACTGCCGTACAACATGGTGAAGCGGCGAGCACCAGAAGGGCAGTTGAAGCTGGTACGGTGGCACGTGCATTAGTTCCCCCGTCGCAGCGACGGCACAGACAGGCCCGTAGAGCCCCTAGAGTCCCTGAGGTGCTGGCAAACCCTGATTGGCAGCCCCCAACTTCAGCCGCACCAGTAGTTCCCCCTTTCACCGCCCAGTCTGGAGTTCGGGTTGAGACAGCTCAGATCGTATCGGCACTGTTTTTTTTTTAGCTGTTCTTGACTGGGGAGATGTTGGACTTAGTTGTGGCAGAAACAAATCGATATGCCACTCAATTTATAGCCGCCAACCCGGGAAGCTTTTATGCCCAGTCTTTCCGGTGGAAACCCGTCCAAGTTTCTGAAATTAAAACTTTTCCTGGCCTTCTCCTCAACATGGGCCTAACAAAAAAGCATGAATTGCGGTCATATTGGTCCACGAACCCAATTCATCACATGCCCATGTTCTCTGCTGCCATGTCCAGGACACGATTTGAGACCATCCTGAGTTTCCTGCACTTTAGTGACAACAGCACCTCTCGTCCCAGAGGCCACACAGCTTTTGACCGGCTGAACAAAATTCGACCCCTCATAGTCCACTTTAACACCAAATTTGCAGATTTGTATACCCCTGAGCAAAACATCTGCGTAGACGAGTCCCTTATACATTTTACCGGGCGCCTTGGCTTCAAACAATACATCCCAAGCAAGCGCGCCCGGTATGGGGTCAAATTGTATAAGCTCTGTGAAAGGGCCACAGGCTATAGCCACAAATTTCGGATCTATGAGGGTAAAGATCAGACTGGAGCCGGTCGGTTGCCCTGACTACCTGGGGAGCAGTGGGAAGACAGTCTGGGACCTGGTGTCACCCTTATTTGGCAAGGAGTACTGTCATGCCCCACTCTGACGATGTGCGGAGGTCGGCCAGGATAGCAGCACAAGTTTAGTGTTTGTTTTGGAGCTGTGCTGGATCCGCCTCTCATCAGGTGCACTGGGTGGGGTCATTAGTTTAAATAGCACACCAGCCCAGTGCTCTGAGCATATTATATGGATCATTGTGGTCTTGGAAGCTAGGAAGGAAGGTTGTCTGTTCCAGCTCAGAAAGATAAGTGTATTTCAAGTTTGGTTGTTTGTGTCATCTCTCCCTTCCAGGTTCTGTGCGAGCAGGCTGCTCCTATTTCCCCTCTTCATCATCTCAGGGAAGTTAGGGTTTTCTCAGCCCAGGAACGGGGACACATCACATCTGCCTTTAAGGTCTGCATGTGGGCTGAGCAGTGCAGGGAAAGAGGTCAGGGATTAGCTAGGAGGTGACCCTTCCCCTGTCTCTCACCCAGAGCCTGGTTGGTGGGTTATCTGTGAGTCTGAGTGCACGCCCGCCGTGACATTATAATCTGCTATACTGTGACTGCCATTACTACGTGGAGCTACGTGGTTCGGTCACACGTTGTCAGAATGCTCTGGCAGCTGGTGCAGGTCAATCTTGTGTGGAGCCTAAAGTGGCTCTCCCTGATCGATTTTCAGGAGGTACGGATGACTTTATCCGTTTTAGAGGATCCTGCAAATTGTACTTTCGGCTGCGTCCATCGTCGTCAGGTGATAAGAGTCAGAGGATAGGTTTAGTTATTTCTCTGCTTAAAGGGGACGCGCAATCCTGGGCCTTTTCTCTGCCACCTAGTTCTCGGGCCCTCCGGTCGGTGGAGGAATTTTTTAAGGCTCTGGGATTAATCTACGATGATCCAGATCGGGTCTCAATGGCAGAGTCGAGATTACGTAACTTGTTTCAGGGGGAACATACTGCAGAAGCTTACTGTGTTGAGTTTAGGAGGTGGGCTACTGAATCGGAGTGGAATGATCCCGCGTTACGTAGTCAGTTTTGTCAGGGGTTATCTGAAAGATTGAAGGATGCCCTTGTTTTTCACGAATACCCAGACTCTTTGGAGAACGCTATGTCTTTAGCAGTACGGCTAGATAGATGTATCAGAGAGAGGTATAGGGCTCCCTCCGCGCAAGGTATCCCTTCTGTGAGTGGTTTTGCTTCTACTGCCATCCCGGGTGATGTTACAGGTAACTCTGGGGTAGCGAAGGAACCCATGCAGTTGGGTCAGGTTTCTTGCCATTCTGACAGTAGAGACTTTAGGAAAGTGCACAAACTATGTTACTATTGTGGAAAGAGGGGTCATTTTATTTTTACTTGTCCTTATGTTAAACCACAGGTGGAAGAGAAAAAGAAAAAAAAACTTCACTCACACTTGGTAGTATGAATGGTGTGGTGGAGCAGACAGGTATGCAAGCTCCCTGCAGTTCCCATTTTCTCCTTCCAGCTATGGTGGCGCTAGAGTCAAAAATTATTATTTCGAATTATTCTACCATAGTAAAACCTCTTACTGATATGACCAAGAAGGGCGCCGATGTCTCTGTCTGGTCAGATGAGGCATTGCAGGCCTTTTCGGCTATTAAGGAGTGTTTAGCGTCTGCTCCCATTCTGGTGCAGCCGGATGTGTCTCAGCCATTCGTAGTGGAGGTTGATGCATCAGAGGTGGGGGTTGGAGCGGTGCTGTCACAAGGTTCATCTCCTGGCAAGTGGTTCCCGTGTGCCTTTTTCTCCAAGAAACTCTCGGTCGCCGAGAGGAATTATGATGTTGAGAGTTGTAGGCTATCAAGTTGGCCTTTGAGGAATGGCGTCACTGGTAAGAGAGGGAGTCTCACCCCGTTACGGTGTACACTGACCATAAGAATTTGGCTTACCTGCAATCTGCCAAGCATCTGAACCCTAGGCAGGCCAGATGGTCACTGTTTTTTTACCAAGTTCAATTTTGTGGTTACTTTTCGCCCAGGGGTCAAGAACGTCAAGGCAGATGCCTTGTCTCGCAGCTTTCCTGGGGGAGGTAATTCAGAGGATTCTGCGCCAGTTTTGGCGGAGGGGGTGGTGATCTCCGCTCTGTACCCTGAATTGGAGATGGAGGTGTTGGGAGCCCAGGAGGGAGCTCCCGGTTCTTGTCCCCCAGGGGGGTTGTTTGTTCCTGAGGGCCTGCAATACAAGGTGTTCAAGGAACATCACGATACTGTCCTCGCTGGACATCCTAGTGGTAAGTTCACCTGTGATCTAGTATCCCGGAGGTTCTGGTGGCCAGAGTTACGTAAGAGCATTGAGAATTACGTGACAGCTTGTGAAACCTGCGCTCGGTCAAAGGTTGCTCATACTCGACCGCCTGGTTCACTTGTTCCATTGTCTATTCCGTCTCGTCCTTGGACGCATTTGTCTATGGACTTTATTACGGATCTACCGAGTTCCTCTGGGAGAACAGTGATTTTGGTGGTAGTTGACCGTTTCAGTAAAATGGCTCACTTTATACCACTAACTAGTCTGCCTAACGCTAAAACTCTTGCGCAGATTTTTGTGGATAATATTGTGAAATTGCATGGTATTCCTTCGGATGTGGTCTCTGATAGGGGCACGCAGTTTGTCTCCAGGTTTTGGAGGGCGTTCTGCTCTCGGCTTGGCATTCAACTTTCATTCTCTTCAGCTTTTCCTCCGCAGTCGAATGGTCAGACGGCGTGTACTAATCAAAACCCGGAGACCTACTTGAGGTGCTTTGTGGCTGAGAATCAGGAGGACTGGTCCTCATTCTTGTCCTTAGCAGAATTTGCGTTGAATAACCGTAGGTAGGAGTCCACGGGGAAGTTGCAATTTTTTGGCGCAAATGGTTTCCATCCTCAGTTTGGTACCTTTTCTGGGACTGGTTCCTCTGGGAGGCCAGAGGAGGAGAGATTCTCTTCTGCCTTATCCTCCATCTGGCGGAGGATTCAAGGGAATTTGGAGAAGATGGGTGAGAGGTATAAACGAATGGCTGACAAGAGACGTGTGACTGGTCCGGAGCTGTGTGTGGGTGATCCGGTGTGGTTGTCCACTAAGAATATCAAATTGAGAGTGCCATCTTGGAAACTGGGTCCAAGATTTATTGGTCCGTATAAAATTTCTGCGGTGATCAATCCTGTGGCGTTTCGGCTGGATCTTCCGCAGACTTGGAGGATCCATCATGTGTTCCACAGGTCTTTACAAAAAAAATACGTGAGACCGGTGGAACCATCGCCATTGCCTCCTCCTCCTGTTCTAGTCGAGGGAAACTTGGAGTTTGAGATCTCCAGGATTCTCGACTCGAGAGTTCTTCGGGGTTCCCTTCAGTACCTGGTGCACTGGAGGGGATACAGCCCTGAGGAGAGGATGTGGGTTCCGGCGTTTGATATCGGCGTTGGATGTCAACGCCAGCCGACTGGTGAGGGCTTTTCATAGGTCCCATCCGGATAAGGTTGGTTCGGGGTGTCTGGAGGTCACCCGTAGAAGGGGGGGTACTGTCATGCCCCACTCTGACGATGTGCAGAGGTCGGCCAGGATAGCAGCACAAGTTTTGTGTCTGTTTTGAAGCAGTGCTGGATCCGCCACTCATCAGGTGCACTGGGTGGGGTCATTAGTTTAAATAGCACACCAGCCCAGTGCTCTGAGCGGATTATAAGGATCATTGTGGTCTTGGAAGCTAGGAAGGAAGGTTGTCTGTTCCAGCTCAGAAAGATAAGTGTATTTCAAGTTTGGTTGTTTGTGTCATCTCTCCCTTCCAGGTTCTGTGCGAGCAGGCTGCTCCTATTTCCCCTCTTCATCATCTCAGGGAAGTTAGGGTTTTATCAGCCCAGGCACAGGGACACATCACATCTACCTTTAAGGTCTGCATGTGGGCTGATCAGTGCAGGGAAAGAGGTCAGGGATTAGCTAGGAGGAGACCCTTCCCCTGTCTCTCGCCCAGAGCCTGGTTGGTGGGTTTTCTGGGAGTCTGAGTGCACGCCCACCGTGACAGGTACCTTGCCAAATACCTTATTTGGCAAGGGGTACCTTGCTATATGTGGACAATTTTTACACAAAAGTGTGCCCTTCTTCAGGCATTTGTTCTTAGAACAGATTGGCTGCTGTGGCACCGCGCGACCTAGTCGCCGGGGCTTCCCCCAACGGCTCGTTACCACCCGTTTTGCAAGGGGGAGAGGGCTGCCTTGTGTAACGAAGAACTGCTCGCGGTGAAATGGAGAGACAAGCGTGACATTTACATGCTCTCCTCCATTCACGCAGACACGACAATCCAAATTGAACGAGCAACCAGTGTCATTGAAAAGCCCCTCTGTGTCCACAACTATAATTCGCTCATGGGAGGGGTGGACTTCAATGACCAGATGTGGGCTCCCTATTTACTTTCCCACAGAACCAGACGCTGGTATAAGAAGGTGTCTGTATATTTGATTCAATTGGCTGTATATAATAGTTTTGTTCTCTACAGTAAGGCTGGGAGAACAAGATCCTTCCTCAAATTTCAGGAAGAGATCATCGAGAACCTCCTGTATCCAGGAGGTTCCGTGGCCCCAACCACCAGTGTAGTGAGCCGTCTACACAAGCGACATTTCCCCAATGTCGTTGCCGGTACCTCAAACCAACCACCGCCCCCAAAAAAATGTTGTGTCTGTAGCAGGAGTGGAATAAGGCGTGACACCCGCTATTTCTGTCCTGACTGCCCTGACCACCCTGCCCTATGCTTAGGGGAGTGTTTCCGGAAGTACCACACACAGGTACACCTAGCATAGGGATCATCTCACCAGGACAGGCACACAGGGCTATTAGGGCCCATTCACACAGAGCTGCTGCAAACCTCTCCTTTCACCTGGGACAAAGTGCATAATGTACTTCGCCACATCTCTGGGCGATTTGTGCTTTGTACATTGTCCCATGGGGAAGGAGAGGTTTGTCCTATAAAAGGTAACAAAAAAAAGCATATAATAAAATAATAATAAATCACCGGTAAGCAAAAAAGATAATGTTCTGTTTCCAAAGTTCATAAAAGTTAATGTTCTGTTCAAATGTTATTATAAAGTTCATGTTAGTTTTTTTACCTTCTAGGTGGACCAACCGATCGACCAGCTGCAGCACTGATGTTCATTCTGACAGAAGCATTGCGCTGCTGTCAGATTACACAAAAGTCAGTGTATGCGGCGCTGCAAGACGAGATTTCTCCTCTGCAGTAAAAAAGATATGTTTGCCGAGGCTTATGAGCTGAGGGGGCGGTGGTGTTCATATGCTTTGGCAAACACTTTGTATATAAAAAAAACAAAAAAAAACGGAAATGAATTATTCATCCACATCGATTGATGTGAATGGAGAAATTGAGTTTGCCAAGGCATACGAGCTAAGTGGGTATGGATGTTGGGCGGAGCTCCTATGTTTTGGCAGAAGCCTTTCCCCTCCTTTATTTATTTTTTTGCTGAGATTTTTTCATCCACATTGATCGATGCGAATGAAGAATTCTGTGCCGTTCAGTTTTTCTTTCAGCCCAGAGGCTGAACGGAAAAAAAATATCTCATTAAAAGCGGCCAAACTAGAGACCGAGAGTAAAACTAACCCTAAAATGTTCTTCAATTATATAAATGTTAAAAAGTATAAATCTGAAGGTGTCGGCCCTTTAAAGAGTAATGAGGGGGAAGTCGCAGAGAGCGATGAGGAGAAAGCAAAGCTGTTAAATATTTTTCAGATGACATGCAGAATGTAAAAATAGATTCCCCATTAAAGGTGTCCTGTGTGACCCAGGAAGAAGTACATCAGCGACTTAAAAAGATTAAAATAGACAAATCGCCAGGACCGGATGGCATACACCCCCGTATCCTAAAGGAATTAAGTAATGTCATAGCCAGACCCTTATTTCTGATAATTGCAAACTCTATACTGACAGGGAATGTCCCACAGGATTGGCAAATGTGGTGCCAATATTCAAAAAGGGTCCAAAAACAGAGCCTGGAAACTATAGGCCGGTACGTTTAACATCTGTTGTGGGTAAACTGTTTGAAGGTTTTCTAAAAGATGCTATATTAGAGCATCTCAACGGAAATAAGCAAATAACGCCATATCAGCATGGCTTCGTGAGGGATCGGTCATGCCAAACTAATTTAATCAGTTTCTATGAGGAGGTAAGTTCTAGACTTGACAGCGGCGAATCAATGGATGTCGTATATCTGGACTTCTCCAAAGCATTTGACACTGTACCACATAAAAGGTTAGTATATAAAATGAGAATGCTCGGACTGGGAGAAAACGTCTGTAAGTGGGTAAGTAACTGGCTCAGTGATAGAAAACAGAGGGTGGTTATTAACGGTACACACTCAGATTGGGTCACTGTCACTAGTGGGGTACCTCAGGGGTCAGTATTGGGCCTTATTCTCTTCAATATATTTATTAATGATCTTGTAGAAGGCTTGCATAGTAAAGTATCAATTTTCGCAGATGACACTACACTGTGTAAAGTTATTTACACTGATGATGACAGTATACTACTACAGAGGGATCTGGATAGATTGGAGGCTTGGGCAGATAAGTGGCAGATGAGGTTTAACACTGATAAATGTAAAGTCATGCACATGCTAAGGAAAAATGCAAGTCACCCGTACATACTAAATGGTAAAACACTCAGTAACACTGACATGGAAAAGGATCTAGGAATTTTAATAAACAGCAAACTAAGCTGCAAAAACCAGTGTCAGGCAGCTGCTTCCAAGGCCAATAAGATAATGGGTTGCATCAGAAGGGGCATAGATTCCCGTGATAAGAACATAGTCCTACTACTTTACAAATCGCTAGTCAGACCACACATGGAGTACTGTGTACAGTTCTGGGCTCCTGTAAACAAGGCAGACATAGCAGAGCTGGAGAAGGTCCAGAGGAGGGCATCTAAAGTAATAACTGGAATGGGGCAACTACAGTACCCTGAAAGATTATTAAAATTAGGGCTATTCACTTTAGAAAAAAGACGACTGAGGGGAAATCTAATTAATATGTATAAATATATCAGGGGTCAGTACAGAGATCTATCCCATCAGCTATTTATACCCAGGACTGTGACTGTGACGAGGGGACATCTTCTACGTCTGGAGGAAGGAAGGTTTGTACACAAACATAGAAAAGGATTCTTTACGGTAAGAGCAGTGAGACTATGGAACTCTCTGCCTGAGGAGGTGGTGATGGTGAGTACAATAAAGGAATTCAAGAGGGGCCTGGATGTATTTCTGGAGCATAATAATATTACAGGCTATAGCTACTAGAGAGGGGTCGTTGATCCAGGGAGTTGTTCTGATTGCCTGATTGGAGTCGGGAAGGAATTTTTTATTCCCCTAAAGTGGGGAAAATTGGCTTCTACCTCACAGTTTTTTTTTGCCTTCCTCTGGATCAACTTGCAGGATAACAGGCCGAACTGGATGGACAAATGTCTTTTTTTGGCCTTATGTACTATGTTACTATGTTATTACCTGTATGCTCACTATAAGGAGAATAGCAGAAACTCCTAATGCTGGCCATACATATAATGATTGCGGAGACCCTCAAATGCCAGGGCAGTACAAACACCCCACAAATGACCCAGTTTTGGAAAGAAGACACCCTAAGGTCTTCGCTGATGGGCATAGTGAGTTCATAGAAGTTTTTATTTTTTGTCACAAGTTAGCAGAAAATTATATTTTTTTGTTTTGTTTTTTTCTTACAAAGTTTCATATACCACTAACTTGTGACAAAAAACTAAAAACTTCCATGAACTCACGATGCCCATCACAAAATACCTTGGGGTGTCTTCTTTCCAAAATCGGGTCACATGTGGGGTATTTATACTGCCCTGGCATTTTAGGGACCCGAAAGTGTGAGAAGTGAAAGTCTGGAATCCAAATGTCTAAAAATGCCCTCCTAAAAGGAATTTGTGCCCCTTAGTGCACCTTAGGCTGCAAAAAAGTGTCACACATGTGGTATCGCCGTACTCAGGAGAAGTTGGGCAAAGTGTTTTGGGGTGTATTTTTACATATACCCATGCTGGGTGAGAGAAATATCTCTCTCTACAATGACAACTTTGTATAAAAAAAAAGTGAAAAGTTGACTTTTAGAGGGATATTTCTCTCACCCAGCATGGGTATATGTAAAAATACACCCCAAAACACGTTGCCCTACTTTTTCTGAGTACGACGATACCACATGTGTGACACTTTTTTGCACGCACTTTTACTTCTCACGCATTAGGGCCCCTAAAATGCCAAGGCAGTATAACTACCCCACAAGTGACCCCATTTTGGAAAGAAGACACCCCAAGGTATTTCGTGATGGTTATAGTGAGTTCATGGAAGTTTTCGTTTTTTTGTCACAAGTTAGTGGAATGTGAGACTTTGTAAGAAAAAATAAAATAAAAAAAATCATAATTTTCCACTAACTTGTGACAAAAAATAAAAAGTTCTATGAACTCACTATGCCCATCAGTGAATACCTTAGGGTGTCTACTTTCCGAAATGGGGTCATTTGTGGGGTTTTTCTACTGTCTGTGCATTGTAGAACCTCAGGACACATGACAGGTGGTCAGAAAGTCAGAGCTGCTTCAAAATGCGTAAATTCACATTTTTGTACCATAGTTTGTAAACGCTATAACTTTTTTTTACCCAAACTTTTTTTTTAATCAAAAATATGTAGAGCAATAAATTTAGAGAAAAAAGTATATAGAAATGTTTTTTTATTTTTTATTTACAACTGAAAGTGAAAAATTAAATTTTTTTGCAAACATTTCGGTAAATTTAGATTAATAACAAAAAAAGTAAAAATGTCAGCAGCAATGAAATACCACCAAATGAAAGCTCTATTAGTAAGATGAAAAGGAGGTAAAATTCATTAGGGTGGTAAGTTGTATGACCGAGCAATAAACCGTGAAAGTAGTGTAGTGCAGAATTGTAAAAAGTGGTCTGGTCATTAAGGGGGTTTAAGCTAGGGGAGCTGAGGTGGTTAAAGAGGACCTTTCACTAGTATACAAACTAAAAACTAACTATACCTGTGGGCAGAGCGGCGCCCAGGGCCCCCCTGCACTTACTAGTATGCCTGGGCGCCGCTCCGTTCGCCCGGTATAGGCTCCGGTGTCTCAGCTCCGTCTGTTGTACTGGACTGATTTTTTTTGTAGGAGGTGTGTGAGCCAGGCTATGAGCTGTGTGCTGCGATTGGCCAGCACTGCAGCAAGGGACACGCCTCCTTCAAAAAATATCAGTCCAGTACAACAGACGGAGCTGAGACACTGGAGCCTATACCGGGCGAACTGAGTGGCGCCCAGGCATACTAGTAAGTGCAGGGGGACCCCTGGGCGCCGCTCTGCCCACAGGTATAGTTAGTTTTTAGTTTGTACACTAGTGAAAGGTCCTCTTTAAATTGCACATTGACAAATGCTGCAAAGGCACCAGATGTAGGATATGGGTGTTTTTTAAACCAGATTATTATTGCAGTATTTTAAGCTTGGATTCGAATGTCACAAAACACATATGCTGTGCTGGTTCACTGAGCTTGCATAAAATGGCCGCCGCCGCCCATCTAACTAACAGACGGATAAAAGTTATTTTTCTGTGTCACTGGGCTCAGGGCAGTATAAAAATATTGCACACTGCACCCACAAAACTAAATCTAGGTAGATCGCAGAGTTAACAAGCACTTCTGATTAAAGATAATTTCCTATTCTCTCCCTCACAGCAGCAGCAGTATCCTCTCCCTATACTAGTAACAGCAGAGTGACGTGCAGCGCTACGTGACCCCAGCTTATATAGAGGCTGGGTCACATGCTGCACTGGCTAATCACAGCTATGCCATTAGTAGGCATGGCTGTGATGGCTTTTAAGGGCACAGAGTTAAACACTTGTTGATTGGCTGCTCTGCAGCATTTCAAAAAGCACCAGAAAATAGCCAAACGCCGAACCCAAACTTTTACTGAAATGTTCGGGTTCGGGGTCCAAATATCCTAAACTTTACAGTTCATGTTCGCTCAACCCTAATTATAATATCTTAAAATCTGAACAAATAATTGCTTGAATGGAAGTACTTGGATGCTTTGCTGAAAAGTCCTGCTATGTCTGAGATTTAATTAGTCAATGAATTGACAAATTGTTTGTTTCACCATATTTTATAGCCAGTGAATTCTAAATCTAAAATGTTATAATTTTATATAATGTTATAATTTTGTAAATTGGGGAAAGCATTTGATTATATCAAACTACTGTATATGCTTCTCCTAATTGGCTTATCTTCCATTTGTTAGATTTATATACTTTTCGAAAGAGTCCACAAATATAATCTCTCAGGGCATCTATGAAAACCCTGGTTCCATATTTTGTGTGCAGATTTTCACTAGAACCTCTATTACAAATGATGAGACTATTGTGTTTCATTTTTAGTATTCTTGCACTTTTACGTTTAAGATGTGCCAGTTTTCTTCTGATTTGTCTTGAGACTTGAGAGATTTGTGAACATTTGGGTATGGCAGGTGCATAGACCGAATCACACATGCATCACTGGGTAAAGTAGTTTTGATTTTATCTGTTTTGGTTCTAATCAAACCACAATTAAGTTTTAATTGTGGAAGGTCCTGCTGCCAGGGCCCTCACTCCATTAGTTGTTATTGTCATGGAGTAAAACATCTCATGTGACACTACTTGTTTATAGTAGGTCCTGCCTGAGACCACCTTGGCGCTGGCAGCCGGGCACAGATGTGTTTTGATCAAAATATATTGGCTGAGAGTCTCAAATTTTACCATATCAGAATGAAGGCTTAATCCATATATAATGTCTGCATCTATTATTATCATTATTCTCTGATTTTTCTGATATAAATGTAGCATGCACATCTGCATATTCATTTATTATATTGTGCAGGATGTTTTGTATCTTTTTCTGTGTTTTTCAATTAGGTTGTAGTATACTCTTGAAGGAGTGGCTTCTTCCAGTGTGAATGAGCTTTTACCTTGGGAGTATCATTTTTTGTGTGCACTTTTTCCCCTCTTACCCCACAGGTGACCTTGATTAGGTGGTACATTTAGCTGTACATGCTCTTCCTCTCATTGGTTGGTTGCACAGAGGAGACTAGGAATAGCACACTATATGTGCAGGGTCTACTCTCCTGAATGTAGATGCTGAATGGCAAAGGTAAGTTTGGAGTAGGTCCTGCCTGACTGAGACCACCTTGGAGCTGGTAGGTGGGCACAGGTATTATTTATATATTGGATGATAGTCTCAGATTTTATCATATCAGAGTGAGGGCTTAGTCCACATATAATGTTTGCATCTATTGCATTATTTTCAGTGATTTTTCTTTTATTACTGGTGTAGTGCACAAATGTGTTTGATCCTAAAGAAAGAGAAATGTTCTTTGCAGCAGCTGATGCCTAGGGTTAGAGGAACTTCTTCTACTACATCCATATGGCCTAAACGTACAATATATTTAAAATTGGCATTGATGGGAAGTGTATGCAAATATCCATTTCAAACATAATCGCTTTTGTTCCAACAGCATGTCCACGGATTATTGCAATAACAAACTCTGGTGCCTTATAAAATAAACATCTGATCTCACATAGAATAAAGTTTTAGTAAAGTTTATAGAAGATAAAAGTTTAACAAATGGCAGGTTGCCAAAACACAGGGCTTATGGGTGTTTTCCTTACAATGGACCCAAAACATTAAACTTTATTTAGTTCCTGATGAATCTGCAAGCCGAAGGGTCACATGTAACTCCTTTTATAGGTTGTATATTTTTCTCATAATTGTAACTCTTGCACACTCATTGCACTTTACCATATATGTACTTACAGTCTATTCGTCTATGTGGATGTCACATTACCCTCTTATCATTTTAGCACCTGCAATTTTTTTTTTTAGGTAGCTCCAGTTTTATAGAGCACTTATACTCTATACCTTTTAAGTGTATGCTGTTTTGTACTTATTGAGTCTTGATACCATGTTAGTTTTTGCTACATATTGTGACCCATTATATACATTGTGGGCAGTGCTATGATGTGGGTCTACTGTTTGTATTTCTAGAGACACCCCAAGTACTTTTTTTTTTTACTTTTAATTGTTGTTATCATGGTTTCTCCAATAAAACCCAATATTTGCCAAACTTACAAAGACTCAAAGATTACAAAGATTTGAATGGCTGACCATGAGAAATATTTTAAAAATCTTTATACCAAAGATGGGTAAAGTATACTGTATATCAAATTATACCACCATCATTATGTGACCTAGTGTAACAGTGTTAATTTCATAAAATCTTTTTTGTGTATTTTTAATAAACAGCTCTAGAGTTCTCTTTATAATGAATTTAAAATTTTGCAATGTGATTAACATCATAGCGACTTTTTAGAAACACGCGTTTTCTGGCTTAAATAGATTAGTACATGGCACAAAATGGCGAAGAAAATGTGCTTCTATTTCCTAGAATTAAATTTGTATTGGGGATATAAATAAAATTATTTTGAATTCCTGTTTCCTAATTGAATTTGAACAGCCACACAAATAATATCCTATTTAATTTTCTATTCCAGTTTACTATATCAGGCAGTGCATATGAAGATATTAAAATGTCTCACTGACTTAGATGTACTACCCAAGTGAAAAGGGTTGAGAATGCCATTGAAAATCTTTCAAAATTAAATGTCAGCTTAATCCCATGACTAACAGGTGACCTGCAAATTAGGACCTTTGAGATCTGACTGAAGTTAAGCAAAGGATCCCTGCCATAATTCTAAAGATCTATGACTGCTTCACATCTTTTTTGATGTTCAAGAAGTGTATTGTTCAAATATCAGGGCTCTGAGGACATGGTAAAATTGCAGAATATTATTTTAAATTAAGCATACTCAGATAAATTACCTTTAATTTGTTAAGACATTTGTTAAAATATGATAATGCTCATTTTTTAATGAGGGGCTTTAATGGTTATTAAGAATATGTAATGTATGAATATGAAACTGCAATACTGACTGTTCTGCTAGTATCAGCAGGTATTCCTTATTCATCATCCTGCCAGCCTTTACATCTTGTGTTCAAGGTCTCTTTTTCCTAATTTTTGTTATGTTCTTAAAAGATTTGAGTCTTAGAGGAAAGTAAGGGTATGGCCATGCGGTGAAGTCATGATGCGGTCATGATGCTGTTAAGGAACTGCAGCATCTCATTTTCCAACAGAAGTCAAATGGGGAAGTAGATTTCTGAGATAGACTTAGGCCCCTTTCACACAGGCGTTGCGGATTGGGGCTGGATGTGTTCAGGGAAAATGGTGCGATTTTGACACTAAAACAAGTCAGTTTTCACTGCAATTGTGTTTCATGTTTGTGTTTTCTCCGCGGGGGTGCAAAACATTGTAATGCGTTTTGCACGTATGTGAGAAAAATTGGCATGTTTGGCATGTTTTTGCAGAAGTTCGGGTTTGGGTTAGGTGTTGTGTAGGTTTTATTATTTTCCCTTATAACATGGTTATAAAGGGAAAATAATAGCATTGTTAATACAGAATGCATAGTACAATAGGGCTGGAGGGGTTAAAAAAAATTAAAAAAAATGTAACTCATCTTAATCCACTTGATCGCGCAGCCCAGCTTCTCTTCTGTCTTCTTCTTTGAGGAATAGGACCCTTTGATAACATCACATGGTCCATCACATGATCTTTTACCATGGTGATGGATCATGTGATGGACCATGTGATGAGCGCAGTGACGTCATCAAAGGTCCTTTTCCTGTGCACAGCAAAGAAGAAGACAGAAGAGAAGCCAGGCTGCGCAATCAAGTGGATTAAAGTGAGTTATATTATTTTTTTATTTTTTTTAACCCCTCCAGCCCTATTGTACTATGCATTCTGTATTAAGAATGCTATTATTTTCCCTCGCCATCCCGATCGTCTCCTAGCACTCGTGCGTGAAAATCGCACCGCATCTGCACTTTTCATGCAGCCCCATTCACTTCTATGGGGCCTGCATTGCGTGAAAAAGGCAGAATATAGAACATGCTGCGATTTTCACGCAACGCACAAGTGATGCGTGAAAATCACCGCTCCTGTGCACAGCCCCATAGAAATGAATGGGTCCGGATTCAGTGCGTGTGCTATGCGTTCACGTCACGAATTGCACCCACGTGGAAAACTCGCTTGTGTGAAAGGGACCTTAGCCCTTTCCAAATTGTGATGATTGCACCTGATTGACCACACACAAGACATGTCTTGCTGCTTGTGGCTGCTGACTGCATGATAAATACAGTTGAGTAGGCGCTTACGGAATATGTTTTACCATAGGTGTTACTATTTTAAGTTAATCAGAAAGCTTAAGAACCAGGGAAATTCACAGTTCAAACAACAGCAGCAGACCCCCCCAAAAAAATAAAAAAATACAAGGCATCCTAAATGCATGATGATAATTGGCTGCATATGTTTCCTAACTGCATCATGACTGCATCATGACCGCATCACAACTGCACCATTTGGCCATACCCTAATGGTTTACTTCTCTATAACTTCAGCTAGCGTCAACTTTTATGGCTCTATAAAGATGTCATATGGCATTCATGAGCAAGTAGGTAGGTAGAAGAAAGATCACTGGGACCTTCACTTATCCTGAATGATCAATGCACAGATCCAGTTTTGTACTGCATCTCCTTTGCTGTTTTTCTCTTCATAGTGACGTCCCAGTAACCTGTTTGTACACGTGACTGTAGTCACCCCCTTTTACTTGAATGGGGCTGTGCTGCAGTTTCACTATACAGGGGAAATACTTATAAAGCGGTGGCATATCCTATTGATATGTCATTGCGTTATAAAACGAAACCAATTCCTCAAGAAAGAGGTTTGTGATCAAACTTTTTATTTAAAGGCAATGTGTAATCAGAAAATGACCTGTTATGTAAATCACATTTTTATGTTAAATACTGTATATACTGTATATATATTTGAGTTTTTTTTTTTTCCATGTCACTATTTGAAAAAATTTGTATAATTCTGCAATTTTCACACTGGCCACTAGAACTGAAATATCTTAAGACTCCCAATCTTTGGAGAGCAGCCCCATGGTCCATGTACAAAATGGACTGGAGGGGACTCCATTGGATTATAAGGGAGATGTTTCTAGGTATGCTCTGTGACCTTTGCAGAGGTCAGGAGGTAGCTAAAAAGCTATTATATCACCTATTGTAAATGGTCGATACTATGTTACCTATATAGAGGTGTTCTGCTTGTGGTGATAATAATAATGGCTACTGAAAGGTTACCTGTACAGAACATGATATTACCTACTGTATTATTAGACCTAGTGGCCAGTGTGAAAATTGTAGGATTATATAAATGTTATTAATATAGATCAGGTTTACAGTGGGATGCGAAAGTTTGGGCATCCCACGCACAGTGATATTTGAGAAGTGAAATGAATTTTTTTGGATTTACAGAAAGTGTGCTATAATTGTTTAAACAGAATCAGGCAGGTGCATAAATTTGGGCACTGTTGTCATTTTATTGAATCCAAAACCTTTAGAACTAATTATTGGAACTCAAATTGGCTTGGTAATCTCAGTGACCCCTGACCTACATACACAGGTGAATCCAATTATGAGAAAGAGTATTTAAGGGGGTCAATTGTAAGTTCCCCTCCTCTTTTAATTTCCTCTGAAGAGTAGCAACATGGGGGTCTCAAAACGACTCTCAAATGACCTGAAGACAAAGATTGTTCACTATCATGGTTTAGGGGAAGGATACAGAAAGCTGTCTCAGAGATTTTAGCTGTCTGTTTCCACAGTTAGGAACATATTGAGGATATGGAAGACCACAGGCTCAGTTCAAGTTAAGGCTCGAAGTGGCAGACCAAGACAAATCTCGGATAGACAGAAGCGACAAATGGTGAGAACAGTCAGAGTCAACCCACAGACCAGCACCAAAGACCTACAACATCATCTTGCTGCCACTGCGCATCGTTCAACCATTCGGCGCACTTTACACAAGGAGATGCTGTATGCGAGAGTGATGCAAAGGAAGCCTTTTCTCCGCCCACAGCACAAAAAGTGCCGCTTGAGGTGGGCTAAAGCACATTTGGACAAGCCAGCTTCATTTTGGAATAAGGTGCTGTGGACTGATGAAACTAAAATTGAGTTATTTGGCCATAACAAGGGGCATTATGCATGTAGGAAAAAGAACACAGCATTCCAAGAAAAACACCTGCTACCTACAGTAAAATCTGGTGGTGGTTCCATCATGCTGTTGGGCTGTGTGGCCAGTGCAGGGACTGGGAATCTTGTCAAAGTTGAGGGATGCATGGATTCCACTCAGTATCAGCAGATTCTGGAGACCAATGTCCAGGAATAAGTGACAAAGCTGAAGCTGCGCCGGGGCTGGATCTTTCAACAACGACCCTAAACACTGCTCAAAATCCACTAAGACATTTATGCAGAGGAACAAGTACAACGTTCTGGAATGGCCATCTCAGTCCCCAGACCTGAATATAATTGAAAATCTGTGGTGTGACTTAAAGAGAGCTGTCCATGCTCGGAAGCCATCAAACCTGAATGAACTAAAGATGTTTTGTAAAGAGGAATGGTCCAAAATACCTTCAACCAGAATCCAGACTCTCATTGTTGGAACCTACAGGAAGCGTTTAGAGGCTGTAATTTCTGCAAAAGGAGGATCTACTAAATATTGATTTCAATTCTTTTTTTGTGGTGCCCAAATTTATGCACCTGCCTAATTTTGTTTAAACAATTATAGCACACTTTCTGTAAATCCAATAAACTTCATTTCACTTCTCAAATATTACTGTGTGTGTCTCCTATATGATATATTTAACTGACATTTTTTATTGTAACAACCAACGATTTATACAGGAAAATCATGACGATTAACAAGGTTCTTTTAAAGTATAATTTTCACGTGGTGGTGTGGGGCGTGATGACGTGATGTGAGAGACGCGTCTCGCTCTCCCTCCTCGCCAGCCTCCTCCCTCCAGGCTCCTGCTCCCGCTCCTGCCGAAACAGCTGATGCCTTGAATGCGGCGGCTCCCTGGCCTACTCTCGTTGGTGTCGGCTTACCTCCCTCTCTGCTGGCTGGGGGCCGGCTGTTCCATTGGTTGTTGGTCGGTGTCGCTTCCTGGGGGGTTTGTTTTCCTGGTTTCCCTTGGGGAATCTGCGGTCTCCTCCTCAGCTTGCCTCCGGCTCCTTACCCTGGTGCACGGCACTCGTCTGCGATCAGCTGTTCCTTGGCTGCCCCTTGGCTTGTGGCAGCCTGCCCTCTGCTGGTGATTCTTGGGACTGCAGGCATCTATGTTGTTTCTTTTTTTCTTCTGTGACCTGGGTTCTCATCCGCGGCTGAAGGCGGCATCTGGATGGTTATTTTTTGGAGAAGATTCCCTGGCTCATCACCTGGCTTACTTAACCACCCGGGCGACCGCAAGGATTTCGTGCATCTTCGTTTTTGGCCGGTCCTGGACTTTCTGCTAGGCTTGAGGCGCATGCTGGACACGTGAGAACATTGCAATTTGCTGTTTGTGACGCTATTTTTGTTTTTCTTGCTAAACTCCCCCGCTATATTTTTTTTTTTTTTGGTCTTGCTCCCTCTAGTGGTGTTTGGAGAAGAGGGGATAGAAGGGTGATAAAGCAAGGGAAGGGAGGAAAAAAGGGGGAGAAAGAGGATAAGAGGAGTAAAGAGGGGGGGAAGAAAATGGCCCCAAAGCGACGGTCAGTGGATTCCTCCGCAGCAAAGATGGTGTCTAAGACCCCTGACAATAAAATAGATAAGTTCCTGAAATCACCCCTCCCAAATGAAAAGAACACAGCTAAAATAAAATCGACTGCGAACTTAAAGAAACCTGCGAGAATTCCCCAAACTGATGAACTATCCGATAACGGATCAGTGGAGGCAGGACATGAGACAGGAGAGGAAAGTCTCTCTGCACAAATGCGAACTGAATACGATCCTTCAGTTCTGAATAAAATCTTGTGCGCCGTGGAAAATAACGGCACCTTAGTGCAAGGGATGGCTACCCAGCTGGGCTCAGTGCAGAGTGATATTGCCTTAATTAGAGAAGATCTTGTAAATATCCGGGAGCGAGTCTATAATGTTGAAAAAATAGTTGATTCCTTGCAAACCGATGTGGAAATGCTAAGATCTAAAACCGTGCTCCTGGCTTCAGAAAATCAATCATTACAAAATAAGCTGGAGGATCTGGAAAACAGGGCAAGGCGAAATAATGTCCGCATAATTGGCTTTCCAGAAGGAGCTGAAGGTCGACAGTTAGAGGAACAACTCAAAGATGTGGTTTTGAACAATCTTGGTAGTGATTACTTTTCCTCGATGTTTCAAATAGAAAGAGCCCATCGAATACCAGGGGGGAAACCTACTCCAGGGAGGCCGCCGCGAGCAATTATAATGAAATTATTATTGTCTGCTGATAGAGATATGATACTGAAAAGAGCAAGAGAGTGCACACCTACTGAATATCAGGGCACTAAATTGCTCTTTTTTCCAGACTTTGCTCGGCAGACCCAGGAAAAAAGAAGAAATTTTATAGAGATTAAAAAACGCTTGGCGTCCAAGGACATTAAATATTCTTTACAGTATCCAGCGAAACTAAGAGTGATCCATAAGGGAATTGTTCAATTTTTTGAAAAACCACAACAAGCGCTAGACTGGATGGAGCAAATGGGCATATGAAATTGCGCAATATCATTATGGAGGGGGCGGGGGGGTTGGGGTAAGGGAGAACGGCCGGAGGTTTAGAGGTTCGCTGATTAGATCGGGCGGATCAATGGAGAGGGGAGGGGGGAACCCACCTTGCAGGTTTGGGGTTGTGTGGTTTTTTTTTTTTTTTTTTTTCCTTTATTTTTTTTTTTTTTTTTTTTTTTTGCTTTGGTGTTTTTTTTTTTTTTTTTTCTTTCTTGCTACAGTGAAGGATGTCCACTAGAATTGTAACTTGGAATATTAGAGGGCTTGGGGAAAGGGTCAAAAGACAAGCTATCATGGATGCACTTAAAAGATATCTTCCAGCAATTATCTGCATGGTAGAAACTCATCTTACTAGAGAAACCGTGTCCCGCTTGACAACGGGATGGTACTCTCAATCTTATCACTCTACCTTTAGCAGCTCTTCTAGGGGCGTCTCAGTTCTGATTCATAATTCTGTGGACTTTACCCTTATAGAATCCTATATAGATGACCAGGGAAGATTTATCTTTTTGCATGGTAAGCTGCATGGCTATAGTTATATCCTTGCTTTCTTTTATATACCTCCGCCTTTTTCAATGTATCCACTGATCCAGCTAACACTTTTTTTTGAAGGGAGATCAGAATGCCGGCTAGTTCTGATGGGGGACTTCAATGCAGTAATGGACCCCAATAAAGATAGATTTACATCAGATGCAGAACGGGGGAGGAGCTTATGTACTTCCCCGCTGCCACAATTCTGCCTGGAGGTTGGACTGGTGGATATATGGGAACATCTTGGCGGAGGTAAGCGAGTATATTCTTGTGTTAGCAGGGGCGGTAGAGCAATGTCTAGAATTGATTTAGCATTTACTAATGAGAGTAATCTGAGTAACATCCGCAAGATACGATATGGGGTAAGAACAATTTCGGATCATTCACCCGTACTGGTTGAGGTTTGCACTGGGAAGAACAAGGATAATAGGGGGCTAGGATTTAAGTTGAATCCATATTGGTTTACTATTATGGACAATCTTCAGTCCACTAAATCTCTGATATCCTCCTTTTGGGAGGTGAATCGCCCCTCTGCCAACATCAATATAGTATGGGATGCCCTGAAAGCATATCTGAGGGGGGTCTTTATAAGCGAGATTGCGGCAGTAAAGAGAACATTTAAAAAAAAAGAGGAGGAACTGGCCAAGGCTGCTGCAGACACAACTGAGCGATTTTCCAGTCAACCTACTGAGTATAACAGGGAAGAGATGCAGAGGGCCAGTTGCTCCTTGGAAAAATATATAATAGAGAAAGCAAATCATAGAGTATTTTTCAAGGGCTTAAAATATTTTTCGGAGTCTGGACGTCCTGGTAGGCTGCTAGCTAGGATAATCACACAACAAGACAAGAAAAATCAATCTATTGTCGCTATTCGTAATATAGCGGGGGAAATTATAACAGATCCAGAAGGAATCAGGGACACTTTTCTACAATATTTTATTCAGACATACAGTCCACCTTCTGGCCTGTCACCCGACCTGGCGACGCGGTTCCTGGAGAGGATTTCACTTTCTACTCTAAACGAAGCCCAAATAGAATATCTGGAAGAGGAGTTGTCTCTTTCGGAGCTCCAGGAGGCTTTGGGATCTGTCTCGGGGAATTCGTCGCCAGGTATGGATGGTCTTCCATATGAGGTCTACCGCAAGTACAGCGATGTGATTTTCCCTCAGCTGTTAGAGGTCTTCTCCCAGGCAACACAGGCAGGGAGCTTACCATGTACTATGATGGAGGCTCTTATCGTTTTAATTCCTAAAAAGGACAAGGACCCGATAGAAATGAGCTCTTATAGACCAATTTCGCTACTAAACACAGACGCTAAGTTATTATCCAAAGTTTTGGCTAGGAGGCTTTCACGGGTCATATCCACTATTATCCACCCAGACCAAAATGGTTTTATGCCCAAAAGGGGTACCCATCACAACCTGCACAGGCTATTTATGAATATTCAGTCCCCGGGGTGCGGCGCCCGCTCCATCCTGTCGTTGGATGCCACCAAAGCCTTCGACAGGGTGGAGTGGACTTTTCTCTGGGAGGTGATGAAAAAAATGGGCTTTGGCCCTAGATTTATGGCGATGGTTCAGTTATTATATAGCTCCCCAGCTGCTAGGATCAGGATTAACGACACGATTACAGAGAGCTTCACCTTAGGAAGAGGCACCCGTCAAGGATGTCCTCTCTCCCCTCTTTTGTTCAATATTTATATTGAACCTTTAGCAGCCAGTATAAGGCAGGATCTGCAGGTGGCCGGCTTCGGTATAATGGGGAAGTATGACCGTGTATCTCTTTACGCAGATGATATCTTGGTTTTTCTTCATCAAACAGAAACCACTCTCCCTCGTATAATGAATTTGGTTGGTTCTTTCTCTGCTCCGTCTGGCCTGGAGATCAATTGGGAGAAGACTGTTCTCCTCCCTATAGACGAGCTGCGAGGCGATTGGGATAACCAGTTAACAGTCTCTGAATCAATAAAGTACCTGGGGATTTCAGTTTCTGCCAAACCTCAGGAATATCTACAACTTAACTTGATTCCCCTGCTGATAAAGTTGAGGGCTAAAATCAAGATATGGCAAAAAATTCTGCATACAAGAGCTGATAGAATTTCTCTAATAAAAATGGTAGTACTTCCCCAGGTTCTTTATGTCCTGCGCAACTCACCTGTATGGATCGCAGATAAGTATTTTAGATTGATAGAGCGGATGCTTAACGATCTATTATGGGGGAGGAAGCGTGTTAGATTGAAGGCGCTTTATTTCTCCATGCCTTATAACCAGGGAGGCCTTAATCTCCCCTATTTTAGGGGTTACTTTATGGCCTCTCAACTCTGCCTTTTTAAGGACTGGGAAAATAGCAGCTTTTGCAGTAAAGTGGTGAAAGACTCAGGTTTTACGGATTTCCTTACTGTATTGGAGTCCGACTATTTATCAAATATACAGACCGGGCATACACTTTTCTGCAGAATGGCTATAAAGACCTGGCGGGTTATTAGGAGCTGGTGTGGAGTTAAGGCATCACTTATATGTACCCCACTATGGCATAATCCAAAGCTTTTGAATTTAAGGGACTTGAATTGCTGCCAGTATTGGAGGACTAGGAATGTTGAGTACTTACATCAGGTGGTTAGTGGTGGACAAATTCTGTCCTCGATGGAATTGGGGCAAAGGGCTAATCTGAGTGAGGTGGCCTGGTACGCATATTTTCAATTGAGGTCTGCACTTTCTAGTACTTTGAATAGTCACCTTTTTCTTATAGATACTCCTGAATTTTTACACGATTTAATTATTAAGAAACCCGCCACGAAAATTAAAATATCACATTGCTATAGACACTTAATGAAACATTTTTTTTTGGGTCTTCTTTCACCAGGACAGAAGTCCTGGTCTTCGTTACTTTTAGAGGTGGGTCCCCCAGATTGGGAGAACATAGGGGAAAGTTTAAAATATGTTTCACACAATTTTAATCACACTGTTGTACAATTTAACATTTTGCACAAAATATATGTGACACCTATGTGGTTATATAGAAGAGGACTTAGAGCCTCCTCCGATTGCCCACGCTGTGGCGACTCCGAGGCAGACCACTTACACCTGTTTTGGGACTGCCCAATGGTGGGCAGCTATTGGAGATCGGTCCAGACCACTCTGGCTCGTAAACTCAACATTGCTGTTCCTCTGTCTCCCAGGATATGGGTCTTGGGAGACTTATCGGAGGTTAATTATCAGCCCATAAAACGTAAATTATTGATTAAGGTTATGTTCTTGGCCAGGCTTCTTGTTTCCAGGTTATGGTTTAGTTCCTCCGCTCCAGATTGCAGCAATTGGCTGGCCTTGGTAGAGAAAGTGAAAAGCTATGAGAGGATTCTGTATAAACAAAGAGGATCCTATTTAAAATGGGGTAAACTGTGGGAAGACTGGGATATGGTTAATTAATTTGGATTTCATTTTTTTTTTTTTTTTTTTATATATATATATATATATTTTTTTTTTTTTTTTTTTTTTTTTTTTATGTGTGTATATGTATGTGTATGTGCATGTGTATATATGTATATGCACGTATGTATGTGTGTGTATATGTGTATGCATGCATATGTATCTTTTTTTTTTTTTTTTTTTTTTTTCCTCCTGCAAGGTTGGGAGGGGGGGGGGGGGGAATAGATGGGGTGGGCCGGGGATGATCTTAGACTTTATAATATTATAAATGTTATGTGGATATGTTTTTTTGCACTATAAATAAAATATATATATTAGAAAAAAAACAAGGTTGCCCAAACTTTCGCATTGCACTGTATGTATAGATCAGAATCATGTTTCTATTTAGGTTATTTAGTTCATTATGTTTAGGTCATGTTCATAACTATGCAGCATACGGTGATATTGTTGCCATAAAAACATAGAGTCTACCTGTTTGCATGGATAGAACCCATAAAGCCAATGAAAACGCACAGTCTAAGGCCTCATGCACACAACTGTTTTGGTCCGCATCCGAGCTGCAGTTTTGGCGGCTCGGATGCGGACCCATTAACTTCAATAGGGCCGCAAAAGATGCGGACAGCGCTCCGTTTACGGTCTACATCCGTTGCTCCGTTACGTAGCCCCACAAAAAAAAGAAAAATATATAACATGTCCTATTCTTGTCTGCGCTTTGCGGACAAAAATAGACAGTTATATTAAAGGCTGTCTGTGCCATCAGTGTTTTGCGGATCCACGATTAGCGGACCACAAAAAACACACAACGGTAGTATGCATGTAGCCTAAAAGTGAACTTCAGGAGTTAAAGTTATGCTACAGAAAATATTGCAGGAAACTCAAACCCATGGATCTTTTTCAATGAACAATAAAATGGTGAAGTTGAGTGTAGTTTATCTGGCAATTTCTATTTTATGCTGCTTCTCTCCTCTATTTCCTACAGTTTTGTGGTTTGTATAAAGATCTCAAGTCTCAGTTTTATTACTCATACAGCAATTACTTGAAGTGAAGAAAAACACAAAACATGATTTAAATGGGTAGCTAAAAGCATAGCAACAGTCTATAAATTAAAGTTTATTTGTCCCTTGTGCTTTCCACATACCTGACAGCCTTGACAATCATGCATTAGCTCAACATTCATTTCTTAAAAAATGCCATTGCAAAAGTGATTTTGCAATTGAAAGACTAACCTGGGCAAAGCAAGATGGATAACATATAAAATATAAGAAAAATGAATCTGAAAAACATAGATCATAGGAAAACAAATTATATACAACATACTTAAAGGGAACCTGTCACCGGGATTTGGGGAATAGAGCTGAGGACATGGGTTGCTAGATGGCCACTAGCACATCCGCAATACCCAGTCCCCATAGCTCTGTGTGCTTTTATTGTGCAAAAAAAAACAACGATTTGATACATATGCAAATTAACATAAAAAGAGTCATATCTTACTTGTGTGACCAGAGAAGAGTCATATTTTTAAGCTCTGACTCATCTCAGGTTAATTTGCATATGTATCAAATCGGTTCTTTTACACAATAAAAGCACACAATGCTATGGGGACTGGGTATTGCGGATGTGCTAGTGGCCATCTAGCAACCCATGTCCTCAGCTCTATACCCAAAATCCAGATGACAGGTTCCCTTTAAGTGTTCAGGGAGAGTATAGCAAAACACTGAAAAAATAAAAATAAAATATTAGTGAATTCCATTTCTAAATTCTACACTTTCATAAATCTGTATACGGTATTATATTTACCGAAAGGGGTTGTCCGGGTTTAGCGCTTAACCCAATCCATATATTCACCCCTCCAGCCTCCCTGATATGGAGCATCAGAGCATTTCATGCTCTGATGCTCTCCTTTGCACTGTGCTGAATCTCGCAAAAAAATGCATTTTTAGGAGATCCAGTGACGTACTGGGCTCTCCATAGAGGCCGCTAGTCAGAGGCTTCCTCCCAGCAGAGAGCACGGTGACGTCACCAGCACTAATGGGCGGGCTTTAGTGCTGCCCTTTCCTATTAAATGGCTAGGGCAGTGCTAAAGCCCGCCCATCATTTCCAGTGGAAGCCTCTGCCTAGCAGCATAAAAATATAAACAAACATCCCTTGCCCTGGGTGATCCAGCACATGGTAAGAGAGCATCGGAGCATGAAATGCTCCAATGATCTTGTCAGGGGGGCCGGAGGGGTGAAGATAGGGATATGTCCCGGTTCAGCTCTGAACCCGGACAACCCCTTTAAGTCACACCTTTACATTAAAGACAATCAAGAAATGTTTTGCATGAATGACAAAAATAAATAGATATGAAATGAAAAATTTCTATATTATTTTGTATTATACCATATGTATATGTATGCATGTATCCTACACTATTTAAAAATATACATTACACATATTAAGAGAGCCCTATTAATAATTATATTCTTATTCCCACTGGAAGCTATTCAAAGCTTATAACTGTCATGTATTGATGTGGGAGGGAACACCACACCGACAACAGGAGGGAAGGGAAAAGAGACTAGGCCTCAAAGCTAGGGAAAGGGAAATGGACACACTCTATGGAAAACCTAATCCTAGCCCTGACTCCTATCTGAACCTAATACCCTGGAAACCCTGAATTGCCCTGGAGTAGTTTCTGGGCTTGAGATGGCCTGTTTTTTCCCTTGTGAAAGAACTGACATCTCCCTGAGGCCTAGTAACAAAAGACAGAGGGGAAACCAAATATAAAAGGGAAGTAACACTTAACTTCTGAAGTAAATGGACGAGCAGGAACTCAGAAGAGGACCACACACCAGCACTTCCAATACCAAACTGAAGCTAACAACCGCATAGCATGATGGGTGAAGGCAGACTAAATAGAGGAGTTGGAATGACCACTAAGCGACACCTGAGACAAGAGGTGTGGTCATTACCAGCAACAACACTAAAAACAAGTGAAACCAAAGAGGCTGTTAGATGACATCACGGGCATCCAGTCTCTTAGATCTTCTGATACCTGTCACGTTACAGACCGTGACAACAACATTAAGTTAGATAACTTGTTTGCTGATGACTGTTACCTTCCAATACATAACATCGTAACCCCATAAGGGCACATCACTCAATGGTTTTTCTGGAATTAGCTTTTTCTGGGATGAAGATAAAAATAAAATAAAAATAAAAACTGTTCCAGCACTGTTGTCTTCCTTTTGATATATTGTGCAGTTTACCCAGCAGCATAAATCACATATTGAGCTATTCTGAAGATCAGTACTAATATGCAATTTACATAGGTTTTTTACAGTTTGTTTTAATACTTTTAAAGATATTTTTTTTTAGGGAATTTTTGTTTTTGTGTTACCATATTCCGAAAGCTATGATGTTTTAATTTTTTTTGTCGACATAGCTATATGATGACTTACATTTTGTAAATCCCTTTACATTCCTTTTCTTTGAAGATGAGGTGACCAAATAATAGCCATTCTGGCAAAGTTTTTTTTTTCTTCCCCCACATCCAGGTGTTAGTTATATAGTACAGGTTGTTAGAGATGTAAAAATTCCAATTATGTATCATTTTTAATATTGTTTTTTTTTTTTTTTAGAAAATAATGTGTTTTTGAATGGGAAAGTATAGATTTTTAGACATTTTATCATTTTTTTCTTTTGTTTTAGTCCCAGTTGGGAACTTGAGAATGTGATTATTATTATTGTAATGACAACCCATGGACACTCCATGATCAGGTTGCATGAGGCCAAGCGGAATTTTTCACGTTGATACCACTATCATTATTGATTGTGCTATCTAGGGGATTACACAGATAGGTCCTAGTTAGCTCTGATCCTAGCTGTTGCAGCAGGGTGCCAGATGCATATTAGGGCTCCTGAGCCAGCACCATCACTGCACCATACATATTGCGATGGCTTGACGACTGGCTCATGGCATCTTCAAAATTTCAGGGTTTGTGAGGCGCTACTGGAATGGAATAATTATTACTGCATAAGCAGTCCAAGGAAGCACAATTGTTAAACCGAGGCTCTTTGATGTATGGGCCTGTAACAATGTGAATGCAATGAAGGGAACACATGGTGGCATGAGTTCTTTTCATTGTATAGATAGTCAATAAAGTTATATTACCTGGTAAAAGGTGTCATCCTCGCTGGTTAACGGCAGATTCTGTTGGTTATCCGGATCCTCATCTTCATGGGATGGCAGCCTAACGGGTGAAGCAGGCGGTCACCTATAAAAGAAACAAGAAACAGTCAGAGCGCATTCTCGGCGCTGGAAAGAAAATATACAGACCTGTTGCACCCACTCTCCATGGAGGATCTCCTAAAACAGCTTATTTTCAAAGCTAAGGCAAACGGGGGAGAAGACTGGCTTAGGAAATGCCTCTCCTTAACTGTCTTTCCTGCCGTAGACGATCAGCCTTCGTTGGATCCTGTCTGCTGCACAGCCCCCTGCGTGAGTGCCAAGCTGATTGAAACATCATCCGTCACTGGCGCACTCAGGCGCAGTGACGAAGAATCCGCATCTGAACATGTAAAACGGAATAGGAAAGAAAGAATAGGTTATTCCCCGGAGTCTCCTTCAGCAAAAAATTACAAGACCAAGAGACGTTCTCCGGAACCCCGGAAGACTACATTCAAGAAAAAACACACATCTCCTCCTAACCCCGTTTCTACAACTACCATCGGTACGGTAAAAGATGGTGTGATTTCTATGCTACATTCTCATAATTTTTAAAATGTTAATACCAAGTCCTCCTTAACTTCTCAGATCCTTTCTGACAACATTTGTTTATTCACTGATTTCCTGCATTTCATATCTTTGAAATAAAAGCAGGACAATATAGCATTTGGTTAACACCTGACCACAATATGGTTGACGTTTATGAAAACGACAATTCACTCAATCCCACACCTCTTCCTATTCCCATTCAGACTACCCCCGCACGAAATACGGTCAATGAGGCTTGTTTTAAGAGGCTATAGTTTGCCAAATTTCCCCATTGCGTTTCCACCTACAAACCACAATTGTTATGAAGTAGCAGTAGATTTGTACTCTCTACAAAAATTAAGAAGGATTCAAAAAATGAAGATGATACTAAAAATTCCAAGTCTAAGACCATATTTAAATTGGATTCAAGCCTTCTCAATCTACTCCGCAGTTCTTGGAGAAAAACATTCGGAATTGTGTAGTAAACTTTTCTACCATATGGACTCAGTCTTGGAAGCATACCGAAATTTCGAGGTTATTGCTTGGAATAATTATGACGAGATGTGTCGTCAAAAATTAGCGGTATACCCGGACCTTCAATGGGGGAATAAAGATGGGCTCTGGCTGAATCTAATTTTGCCAAATAGACCCCATATTTTTCACCCCGACAAAGAATCGAAATTGATCTGTTTTTCCTTCAACGAAAACCAGTGTAAATGGGGATATGGCTGTTAATACCACCACGACTGTACATTCTGCAATGGCCCCCACCCTGTATTCAAATGCTTTAAAAAAGCCAGAGCCTTCATTGTTTCTAACTATAATTAGTCTCACAGAAGAGGCTCCGACCCCAGGAAACTAGTAGAGTTAATCCCATGGCTAGACTGTTATCCAAACAATATGATGGCTAGTATGTTCAAAAAACGGCTTTTCGGTAGTTTTTTTTTGTGCCAAGTTTTACCGGATTAGGTTGTAAGCACATAGAAAATCTAAAATAGGTCAATCTTAATCCTTCAAAGAATTTTTTTTTAATGAAATAAAAGAAGATAGAATAGCTGGCCCCTTTTCAGATCCACCTTTTCTTAATTTCCGTTTGTCCCCCATACGTCTAGTTCCAAAAATGGAATCTAATTCCTTCTGTCTGATTCATCACCTTTCCTACCCTAAGATTTTTTGGGGTAAATGACGAAATTAATAAAGAATTTTCTTCTGTTTCATATATTTCATTCGATTCAGCTCTTCAAATATTAAATGTTATGGGTCAAAACACTTTGCTTGCAAAAACCGACATATGTAAAATCAGACTTTAGATTACTGGCTATATACCCATCTGGATTTAATTCACTAGGCTTTCAGTTTCAAGGCTCATTTTATTTCAACAAGGCCTTAACCATGGGTTTCACTTTTTCTTGCTTCTATTTCAAATCATTTTCTACCTTTCTGAATTAGATCCTGGCTCTCCCACCAACAAAAGGGAAAGCTATTCATTACTTAGACGTTTTCCTTTTTTTCGGCAGAAGCGATACAGATGATTGCATGTTCCTTCTCAATAAATTCTTCACCTTGTCTAGAGTTTTCAATATCCCACTATCTAGAGAAAAAAACGGGTCTTTTCGACCACTTGTATAACCTTTTTGGGAATTGAAATCGACACGAACATGCTATTTAGAAACCCCTCTGAAAAAATAAACAAAACTAATTTGGCCATTGCGACTGTTCTCTCAAAAAGAAAGACTACACTTCAAAATTTGTAATCGCTTTTGGAATCCTTAAATTTCATTTCAAGAGTGATTCCCATGGGAAGAGTATTTTCTAAGCACCTATATGGGGCAACAAAGGGTATGTCTTCTCCATTCTCACACATTAGATTGAACAAAGATTTGAAGGATGATCTCTGGATGTAGTGAAAATGATTGAGTAATGGGGCGTGGCCTGGCTAAGGAGGAGTAGAGACGCACGTTACTTCAGCTCCTGCTCTTGGACCTTAAGACAGCCAAAGCGTTGCAAATTTTCACAGAATGGGACCTAAGAGAACAAAGAAAAGTGGGGCTGCGACTGTCCGGGAGTCTGGTGAGGTGGAGCCGTCGCCTCGATACAGCTCAACCATGATGTCGGAGGTAACGGGAGGGAGTGAGGCGCGGGATCCACGCACCGCCCCATCTTGCCATCAGCGCCAGTCTCAGGAAGAGCGGGAAACCGCCATAACTGAGGAGTCGTCCGACGCATGGGGAGAGGGGGAATGGGAACAGGTCCCGATACAGGGCAATAACATCTCCAACCCTCCATCCTCTAAAACACCTTCAGCCCTCCCTACATCCGGGGAATGTAACAGCTTGCTAGCTACTCCCCAAGCCGTTCAGGGCTCACCTACCCTGGCTGAATTAAGAGACCTCCCCACCAGTGTCGCTTCTATTCCCACAAAAGATGATATGGAAACCTACGTGTCCAGATTAGAAGCAGGATACAGGAATGAGGTCCAAATTATCAAAAACAAAATACTTGCTATGGGGGAAAGAGTGGCAAGTGTGGAACAGGACATTGGGGCAGTGACCGCCAGACAAGAACAACAGGGTTTCAAGATGGAGTCCCACACATCTTGATGATATCGAAAATAGAGGGCGCCGCAACAACATCAGAGTGAGGGGGATACCTGAATCTGTAGCTTCTAAAGATTTGGACACTACCCTGCGCCTCATTTTTAATAATTTATTACAAGCACCGCCTGATAATCCGTTGGAGCTGGATAGGGCCCATAGAGCCTTGGGTCCTAAACCGGATAACACGGATAGGGTCAGGGACGCTATATGCCGTGTCCATAGAGTCACTCTGCTGAAGAGGAAAGCCCTGCGTCCTCTCTTGATTGTATTACAACAAAACAAGATTGCATATACCTGGGGATTTCTGTTTTGCCTACAAGCCCACCTGAATGGCAAATTGGTGTCACTGCACCACCCCAGGGACATACCATTGTTTGCAGAAGGGTACATGATTGGCCATCCCTACCTACTGGCCCCATGAAAGGGGGGGGCACCGCTTCCTCAGAGAGCTTCTAGATCGCCACGTCAGAAGAAACACAGCGCACCCAGGCACCCAGAAGCTTGGATGCCGATGATGGATCTCACACTGAGTAGATCCCTGATATGTTTGATGTATCAACCTATACAAGACCCACTGGTCCTACAAAGTATGACCCGCAAAGCCTAACTTCGGGACGCAAATCTTTGAGGCACGATATCTGAGAGCATTAGCTTGTCTATATAGTATAAGATGTAAACAGTCAGTTCTTTGGTTGCTTACTGTTCCTATCTGTTTGGTAGTCATGTTCCATTAGAGTTAAAGCACCGAGTATACGACTGACATAATATTTAATGGACAGCCTTACGGAATCGCGTAATCCTAACAGGTCTTACTGGCGTTCAAGACATAGTTTCCTATAGATGTCCCGTTCCGCAGATATATGTTGGAAATACACAAGGAAGCCTATGTATAAATATCAGGTGCCTCAACCGATTGTAATGAATGGCACATACCTAAAATAATAGCTATAGATGTTCTCTGATAAATTATATGTGTTATGTAGTCTGGAGATTAGCTCCACATCCTTATGTTGTGAAGCATTAGAATTCTTGCCCAGTGCGCAGTATTAGCTATGTACATGAAATGACCCTTTATATGTAATCAGTTATTTTTGTGAGGAATTTCCTCATTGACATCAGTAGAGGCTAGAACAGGGACAATGGCAGATTAGGGCGTATTAAACTGTGCATGAAGGTAGTTATATTATAGATTGTATTAATGCAAAATATAGTCAGATAAGTTAGAGGCACAAAGTATGTTTTTCCTCCTTTTTGTGGTGACACCGGTCTGCCATCCCTGACCGCCTTGCGGGGATCTGCTCTCTGTGGTTTCCTTGGATTTCTCTGTAGGGACTGCTGGGGGGGGGGGGGGTTTCTTGTGACTGCGGTTAGGGATGGAATAATATTAGACGGAAGGGATTCCAGATATATTATATTCAGGGGGTTTCATCCTAATTAGTTTGTCAACATTAGGCATGTCCGCTCATGCGCGCTATTTCACAATGTGCCAGAAGGGGCCTATCTGGCCCAGGGATTTAAGGCATGAAGGTCTAATCACTTACCAGTGAGTCTGTTACCTTATATTGCGTCCTGTTGTTAATGTAGCACAGGTCCGTCATATTTCAGTAGTACATTTCATGCAATGTTTATGTTGCTCCATATATAATGTTTAGAATATTTGCCTTTGGTCTCTCCAAGATGGTCAGAGGGGAGTAGCTCCTCTGTTGAAAGTCCGTCCCCACTTAGGGATCACGTCACATAGTTGGGGTCACACTTCTCTCTGTGTCCTCACCAGACGTGTTTAGTAGAGTTGAGCGAACACCTGGATGTTCGGGTTCGAGAAGTTCGGCCGAACATCCCGGAAATGTTCGGGTTCGGGATCCGAACCCGATCCGAACTTCGTCCCGAACCCGAACCCCATTGAAGTCAATGGGGACCCGAACTTTTCGGCACTAAAAAGGCTGTAAAACAGCCCAGGAAAGAGCTAGAGGGCTGCAAAAGGCAGCAACATGTAGGTAAATCCCCTGCAAACAAATGTGGATAGGGAAATGAATTAAAATAAAAATTAAATAAATAAAAATTAACCAAAATCAATTGGAGAGAGGTTCCATAGCAGAGAATCTGGCTTCCCGTCACCCACCACTGGAACAGTCCATTCTCAGATATTTAGGCCCCGGCACCCAGGCAGAGGAGAGAGGTCCCGTAACAGAGAATCTGTCTTCATGTCAGCAGAGAATTAGTCTGCATGTCATAGCAGAGAATGAGGCTTCACGTCAGCCACCACTGCAACAGTCCATTGGCATATATTTAGGCCCAGCACACACACAGGCAGAGGAGAGAGGTCCCGTAACAGAGAATCTGGCTTCATGTCAGCAGAGAATCAGTCTGCATGTCATAGCAGAGAATCAGGCTTCACGTCAGCCACCACTGCAACAGTCCATTGTCATAAATTTAGGCCCAGCACCCAGGCAGAGGAGAGAGGTCCCGTAACAGAGAATCTGGCTTCATGTCAGCAGAGAATCAGTCTTCATATCATAGCAGAGAATCAGGCTTCACGTCACCCACCACTGTAAGAGTCAATTTTCATAAATTTAGGCCCAGAACCCAGGCAGAGGAGAAAGGTCCCGTAACAGACAATCTGGCTTCATGTCAGCAGAGAATCAGTCTTCATATCATAGCAGAGAATCAGGCTTCACGTCACCCACCACTGTAAGAGTCAATTTTCATAAATTTAGGCCCAGAACCCAGGCAGAGGAGAAAGGTCCCGTAACAGACAATCTGGCTTCATGTCAGCAGAGAATCAGTCTTCATATCATAGCAGAGAATCAGGCTTCACGTCACCCACCACTGTAAGAGTCAATTTTCATAAATTTAGGCCCAGAACCCAGGCAGAGGAGAAAGGTCCCGTAACAGACAATCTGGCTTCATGTCAGCAGAGAATCAGTCTTCATATCATAGCAGAGAATCAGGCTTCACGTCACCCACCACTGTAAGAGTCAATTTTCATAAATTTAGGCCCAGAACCCAGGCAGAGGAGAAAGGTCCCGTAACAGACAATCTGGCTTCATGTCAGCAGAGAATCAGTCTTCATATCATAGCAGAGAATCAGGCTTCACGTCACCCACCACTGTAAGAGTCAATTTTCATAAATTTAGGCCCAGAACCCAGGCAGAGGAGAAAGGTCCCGTAACAGACAATCTGGCTTCATGTCAGCAGAGAATCAGTCTTCATATCATAGCAGAGAATCAGGCTTCACGTCACCCACCACTGTAAGAGTCAATTTTCATAAATTTAGGCCCAGAACCCAGGCAGAGGAGAAAGGTCCCGTAACAGACAATCTGGCTTCATGTCAGCAGAGAATCAGTCTTCATATCATAGCAGAGAATCAGGCTTCACGTCACCCACCACTGTAAGAGTCAATTTTCATAAATTTAGGCCCAGAACCCAGGTAGAGGAGAAAGGTCCCGTAACAGACAATCTGGCTTCATGACAGCAGAGAATCAGTCTGCATGTCATAGCAGAGAATCAGGCTTCACGTCAGCCACCACTGCAACAGTCCATTGTCATAAATTTAGGCCCAGCACCCAGGCAGAGGAGAGAGGTCCCGTAAAAGAGGATCTGGCTTCATGTCAGCAGAGAATCAGTCTGCATGTCATAGCAGAGAATCAGGCTTCACGTCAGCCACCACTGCAACAGTCCATTGTCATAAATTTAGGCCCAGCACCCAGGCAGAGGAGAGAGGTCCCGTAACAGAGGATCTGGCTTCATGTCAGCAGAGAATCAGTCTGCATGTCATAGCAGAGAATCAGGCTTCACGTCAGCCACCACTGCAACAGTCCATTGTCATAAATTTAGGCCCAGCACCCAGGCAGAGGAGAGAGGTCCCGTAACAGACAATCTGGCTTCATGTCAGCAGAGAATTAGTCTGCATGTCATAGCAGAGAATCAGGCTTCATGTCAGCCACCACTGCAACAGTCCATTGGCATATATTTAGGCCTAGCACACAGGCAGAGGAGAGGTTCATTCAACTTTGGGTAGCATCGCAATATAATGGTAAAATGAAAATAAAAATAGGATTGAATGAGGAAGTGCCCTGGAGTCCAATAATATATGGTTATGGGGAGGTAGTTAATGTCTAATCTGGACAAGGGACGGACAGGTCCTGTGGGATCCATGCCTGGTTCATTTTTATGAACGTCAGCTTGTCCACATTGGCTGTAGACAGGCGGCTGCGTTTGTCTGTAATGACGCCCCCTGCCGTGCTGAATACACGTTCAGACAAAACGCTGGCTGCCGGGCAGGCCAGCACCTCCAAGGCATAAAAGGCTAGCTCTGGCCACGTGGACAATTTAGAGACCCAGAAGTTGAATGGGGCCGAACCATCAGTCAGTACGTGGAGGGGTGTGCACACGTACTGTTCCACCATGTTAGTGAAATGTTGCCTCCTGCTAACACGTTGCGTATCAGGTGGTGGTGCAGTTAGCTGTGGCGTGTTGACAAAAGTTTTCCACATCTCTGCCATGCTAACCCTGCCCTCAGAGGAGCTGGCCGTGACACAGCTGCCTTGGCGACCTCTTGCTCCTCCTCTGCCTTGGCCTTGGGCTTCCACTTGTTCCCCTGTGACATTTGGGAATGCTCTCAGTAGCGCGTCTACCAACGTGCGCTTGTACTCGCGCATCTTCCTATCACGCTCCAGTGCAGGAAGTAAGGTGGGCACATTGTCTTTGTAGCGTGGATCCAGCAGGGTGGCAACCCAGTAGTCCGCACAGGTTAAAATGTGGGCAACTCTGCTGTCGTTGCGCAGGCACTGCAGCATGTAGTCGCTCATGTGTGCCAGGCTGCCCAGGGGTAAGGACAAGCTGTCCTCTGTGGGAGGCGTATCGTCATCGTCCTGCCTTTCCCCCCAGCCACGCACCAGTGATGGACCCGAGCTGCGTTGGGTGCCACCCCGCTGTGACCATGCTTCATCCTCATCCTCCTCCACCTCCTCCTCATCCTCGTCCTCCTCGTCCTCCAGTAGTGGGCCCTGGCTGGCCACATTTGTACCTGGCCTCTGCTGTTGCAAAAAACCTCCCTCTGAGTCACTTCGAAGAGACTGGCCTGAAAGTGCTAAAAATGACCCCTCTTCCTCATCCTCCTCCTCCTCCTCCTGGGCCACCTCCTGTTCCATCATCGCCCTAAGTGTTTTCTCAAGGAGACATAGAAGTGGTATTGTAACGCTGATAACGGTGTCATCGCCACTGGCCATGTTGGTGGAGTACTCGAAACAGCGCAACAGGGCACACAGGTCTCGCATGGAGGCCCAGTCATTGGTGGTGAAGTGGTGCTGTTCTGTAGTGCGACTGACCCGTGCGTGCTGCAGCTGAAACTCCACTATGGCCTGCTGCTGCTCGCACAGTCTGTCCAGCATGTGCAAGGTGGAGTTCCACCTGGTGGGCACGTCGCATATGAGGCGGTGAGCGGGAAGGCCGAAGTTACGCTGTAGCGCAGACAGGCGAGCAGCGGCAGGATGTGAACGCCGGAAGCGCGAACAGACGGCCCGCACTTTATGCAGCAGCTCTGACATGTCGGGGTAGTTGTGAATGAACTTCTGCACCACCAAATTCAGCACATGCGCCAAGCAAGGGATGTGCGTCAAATTGGCTAGTCCCAGAGCTGCAACGAGATTTCGCCCATTATCACACACCACCAGGCCGGGCTTGAGGCTCACCGGCAGCAACCACTCGTCGGTCTGTTGTTCAATACCCCGCCACAACTCCTGTGCGGTGTGGGGCCTGTCCCCCAAACATATGAGTTTCAGAATGGCCTGCTGACGTTTACCCCGGGCTGTGCTGAAGTTGGTGGTGAAGGTGTGTGGCTGACTGGATGAGCAGGTGGAAGAAGAGGAGGAGGAAGCCGAGAAGGAGGAGGTGGCAACAGGAGGCAAAGAATGTTGCCCTGCGATCCTTGGCGGCGGCAGGACGTGCGCCAAACAGCTCTCCGCCTGGGGCCCAGCTGCCACTACATTTACCCAGTGTGCAGTTAGGGAGATATAGCGTCCCTGGCCGTGCTTACTGGTCCACGTATCTGTGGTTAGGTGGACCTTGCTACAGATGGCGTTGCGCAGTGCACACTTGATTTTATCGGATACTTGGTTGTGCAGGGAAGGCACGGCTCTCTTGGAGAAGTAGTGCCGGCTGGGAACAACATACTGTGGGACAGCAAGCGACATGAGCTGTTTGAAGCTGTCTGTGTCCACCAGCCTAAATGACAGCATTTCATAGGCCAGTAGTTTAGAAATGCTGGCATTCAGGGCCAGGGATCGAGGGTGGCTAGGTGGGAATTTACGCTTTCTATCAAATGTTTGTGAGATGGAGAGCTGAACGCTGGCGTGTGACATGGTTGAGACGCTTGGTCACGGAGGTGGTGGTGGTGGTGTTGGTGGTACATCCCCTGTTTGCTGGGCGGCAGGTGCCAACGTTCCTCCAGAGGCGGAGGAAGAGGCCGAGGCGGCAGCAGCAGAATAGGCCGAGGCGGCAGCAGCAGAAGAGGTAGCAGGGGGAGCCTGAGTGACTTCCTTGGTTTTAAGGTGTTTACTCCACTGCAGTTCATGCTTTGCATGCAGGTGCCTGGTCATGCAGGTTGTGCTCAGGTTCAGAACGTTAATGCCTCGCTTCAGGCTCTGATGGCACAGCGTGCAAACCACTCGGGTCTTGTCGTCAGCACATTGTTTGAAGAAGTGCCATGCCAGGGAACTCCTTGAAGCTGCCTTTGGGGTGCTCGGTCCCAGATGGCGGCGGTCAGTAGCAGGCGGAGTCTCTTGGCGGCGGGTGTTCTGCTTTTGCCCACTGCTCCCTCTTTTGCTACGCTGTTGGCTCGGTCTCACCACTGCCTCTTCCTCCGAACTGTGAAAGTCAGTGGCACGACCTTCATTCCATGTGGGGTCTAGGACCTCATCGTCCCCTGCATCGTCTTCCACCCAGTCTTGATCCCTGACCTCCTGTTCAGTCTGCACACTGCAGAAAGACGCAGCAGTTGGCACCTGTGTTTCGTCATCATCAGAGACATGCTGAGGTGGTATTCCCATGTCCTCATCATCAGGAAACATAAGTGGTTGTGCGTCAGTGCATTCTATGTCTTTCACCGCTGGGGAAGGGCTAGGTGGATGCCCTTGGGAAACCCTGCCAGCGGAGTCTTCAAACAGCATAAGAGACTGCTGCATAACTTGAGGCTGAGACAGTTTCCCTGGTATGCATGGGGGTGATGTGACAGACTGATGGGGTTGGTTTTCAGGCGCCATCTGTGCGCTTTCTGCAGAAGACTGGGTGGGAGATAATGTGAACGTGCTGGATCCACTGTCGGCCACCCAATTGACTAATGCCTGTACCTGCTCAGGCCTTACCATCCTTAGAACGGCATTGGGCCCCACCATATATCGCTGTAAATTCTGGCGGCTACTGGGACCTGAGGTAGTTGGTACACTAGGACGTGTGGATGTGGCAGAACGGCCACGTCCTCTCCCAGCACCAGAGGGTCCACTAACACCACCACGACCATGTCCACGTCCGCGTCCCTTACTAGATGTTTTTCTCATTGTTATGGTTCACCACAACAACAAATATATTATTTGGCCCAATGTATTGTATTCAAATTCAGCGGGATATAAATTTGAGGCCTAGTATTTAGGCGCTGGGTGACCGGTATGGATTTAGTGACAGAATTAGACTTGGAAATGCACAGAAGCGTGTGTGTGAAGTTATTCTGAATGACCCAATGTGCACCTTGAATATTATATACCCTTTTTGGGATAGATTTCAAATAGCTCTGATATAGCAGGAACCACTAAATTATGAAATTGCTAAATTGGGAATTGTACTTCAACCCAGAACAAAAAATGTGCTTTGACGGGCACTAAATAACTTTCCCAGCTACAACAGGACAGCGGTAACGAGAGATTTAGAGGGATTTAAATTTGAGGCCTAGTATTTAGGCGCTGGGTGACAGGTATGGGTTTAGTGACAGAATTAGACTTGGAAATACACAGTAGCGGGTGTGTGTGAAGTTATTCTGAATGACCCAATGTGCACCTTCAATATTATATACCCTTTTTGGGATAGATTTCAAATAGCTCTGATATAGCAGGAACCACTAAATTATGAAATTGCTAAATTGGGAATTGTACTTCAACCCAGAACAAAAAATGTGCTTTGACGGACACTAAATATCTTGCCCAGCAACAACAGTACAGCGGTAACGAGAGATTTAGCGGGATATAAATTTGAGGCCTAGTATTTAGGCGCTGGGTCACCGGTATGGATTTAGTGACAGAATTAGACTTGGAAATGCACAGAAGCGTGTGTGTGAAGTTATTCTGAATGACCCTATGTGCACCTTCAATATTATATACCCTTTTAGGGATAGATTTCAAATAGCTCTGATATAGCAGAAACCACTAAATTATGAAATTGCTAAATTGGGAATTGTACTTCAACCCAGAACAAAAAATGTGCTTTGACGGACACTAAATATCTTGCCCAGCAACAACAGTACAGCGGTGGGTAACGAGAGATTTAGAGGGATTTAAATTTGAGGCCTAGTATTTAGGCGCTGGGTCACCGGTATGGATTTAGTGACAGAATTAGACTTGGAAATGCACAGAAGCGTGTGTGTGAAGTTATTCTGAATGACCCTATGTGCACCTTCAATATTATATACCCTTTTAGGGATAGATTTCAAATAGCTCTGATATAGCAGAAACCACTAAATTATGAAATTGCTAAATTGGGAATTGTACTTCAACCCAGAACAAAAAATGTGCTTTGACGGACACTAAATATCTTGCCCAGCAACAACAGTACAGCGGTGGGTAACGAGAGATTTAGAGGGATTTAAATTTGAGGCCTAGTATTTAGGCGCTGGGTCACCGGTATGGATTTAGTGACAGAATTAGACTTGGAAATGCACAGAAGCGTGTGTGTGAAGTTATTCTGAATGACCCAATGTGCACCTTCAATATTATATACCCTTTTAGGGATAGATTTCAAATAGCTCTGATATAGCAGAAACCACTAAATTATGAAATTGCTAAATTGGGAATTGTACTTCAACCCAGAACAAAAAATGTGCTTTGACGGACACTAAATATCTTGCCCAGCAACAACAGTACAGCGGTAACGAGAGATTTAGAGGGATTTAAATTTGAGGCCTAGTATTTAGGCGCTGGGTGACAGGTATGGGTTTAGTGACAGAATTAGACTTGGAAATACACAGTAGCGGGTGTGTGTGAAGTTATTCTGAATGACCCAATGTGCACCTTCAATATTATATACCCTTTTTGGGATAGATTTCAAATAGCTCTGATATAGCAGGAACCACTAAATTATGAAATTGCTAAATTGGGAATTGTACTTCAACCCAGAACAAAAAATGTGCTTTGACGGACACTAAATATCTTGCCCAGCAACAACAGTACAGCGGTAACGAGAGATTTAGCGGGATATAAATTTGAGGCCTAGTATTTAGGCGCTGGGTCACCGGTATGGATTTAGTGACAGAATTAGACTTGGAAATGCACAGAAGCGTGTGTGTGAAGTTATTCTGAATGACCCTATGTGCACCTTCAATATTATATACCCTTTTAGGGATAGATTTCAAATAGCTCTGATATAGCAGAAACCACTAAATTATGAAATTGCTAAATTGGGAATTGTACTTCAACCCAGAACAAAAAATGTGCTTTGACGGACACTAAATATCTTGCCCAGCAACAACAGTACAGCGGTAACGAGAGATTTAGAGGGATTTAAATTTGAGGCCTAGTATTTAGGCGCTGGGTGACAGGTATGGGTTTAGTGACAGAATTAGACTTGGAAATACACAGTAGCGGGTGTGTGTGAAGTTATTCTGAATGACCCAATGTGCACCTTCAATATTATATACCCTTTTAGGGATAGATTCCAAATAGCTCTGATATAGCAGGAACCACTAAATTATGAAATTGCTAAATTGGGAATTGTACTTCAACCCAGAACAAAAAATGTGCTTTGACGGACACTAAATATCTTGCCCAGCAACAACAGTACAGCGGTAACGAGAGATTTAGAGGGATTTAAATTTGAGGCCTAGTATTTAGGCGCTGGGTGACAGGTATGGGTTTAGTGACAGAATTAGACTTGGAAATACACAGTAGCGGGTGTGTGTGAAGTTATTCTGAATGACCCAATGTGCACCTTCAATATTATATACCCTTTTAGGGATAGATTCCAAATAGCTCTGATATAGCAGGAACCACTAAATTATGAAATTGCTAAATTGGGAATTGTACTTCAACCCAGAACAAAAAATGTGCTTTGACGGACACTAAATATCTTGCCCAGCAACAACAGTACAGCGGTAACGAGAGATTTAGAGGGATTTAAATTTGAGGCCTAGTATTTAGGCGCTGGGTGACAGGTATGGGTTTAGTGACAGAATTAGACTTGGAAATACACAGTAGCGGGTGTGTGTGAAGTTATTCTGAATGACCCAATGTGCACCTTCAATATTATATACCCTTTTAGGGATAGATTCCAAATAGCTCTGATATAGCAGGAACCACTAAATTATGAAATTGCTAAATTGGGAATTGTACTTCAACCCAGAACAAAAATGTGCTTTGACGGACACTAAATATCTTGCCCAGCAACAACAGTACAGCGGTAACGAGAGATTTAGAGGGATTTAAATTTGAGGCCTAGTATTTAGGCGCTGGGTGACAGGTATGGGTTTAGTGACAGAATTAGACTTGGAAATACACAGTAGCGGGTGTGTGTGAAGTTATTCTGAATGACCCAATGTGCACCTTCAATATTATATACCCTTTTAGGGATAGATTCCAAATAGCTCTGATATAGCAGGAACCACTAAATTATGAAATTGCTAAATTGGGAATTGTACTTCAACCCAGAACAAAAAATGTGCTTTGACGGACACTAAATATCTTGCCCAGCAACAACAGTACAGCGGTAACGAGAGATTTAGAGGGATTTAAATTTGAGGCCTAGTATTTAGGCGCTGGGTGACAGGTATGGGTTTAGTGACAGAATTAGACTTGGAAATACACAGTAGCGGGTGTGTGTGAAGTTATTCTGAATGACCCAATGTGCACCTTCAATATTATATACCCTTTTTGGGATAGATTTCAAATAGCTCTGATATAGCAGGAACCACTAAATTATGAAATTGCTAAATTGGGAATTGTATTTCAACCCAGAACAAGAAATGTGCTTGAACGGACACTAAATAACTCGCCCAGCTACAGCACTAGGGACAGATTTAGCTGGATATAAATTTGAGGCCTAGTATTTAGGCGCTGGGTGACCGGTATGGATTTAGTGACAGAATTAGACTGGGATATGGCCAAAAAATAAACAGACTATTGCTGGTTAAATGCACTTGGTGTGACAGCTTCACCCTGATGTAGGCTTTAGCCAAAAAACAACCACACCATTGAGGGTTAAATGCACTTGGTGACAGGCGCAGCTTGCCCCTGATTTTGTATATGGCCAAAAAATGAACAGACTATTGCTGGTTAAATGCACTTGGTGTGACAGCTTCACCCTGATGTAGGCTTTAGCCAAAAAACAACCACACCATTGAGGGTTAAATGCACTTGGTGACAGGCGCAGCTTGCCCCTGATTTTGTATATGGCCAAAAAATGAACAGACTATTGCTGGTTAAATGCACTTGGTGTCACAGCTTCACCCTGATGTAGGCTTTAGCCAAAAAACAACCACACCATTGAGGGTTAAATGCACTTGGTGACAGGCGCAGCTTGCCCCTGATTTTGTATATGGCCAAAAAATGAACAGACTATTGCTGGTTAAATGCACTTGGTGTGACAGCTTCACCCTGATGTAGGCTTTAGCCAAAAAACAACCACACCATTGAGGGTTAAATGCACTTGGTCGCAGCTTGTGCTGGCGCACCACAAGACACAAAATGGCCGCCGATCACCCCAGAAAAATGAGACTGACAAACGGTCTGTGCAGCCTAAAAACAGTGAGCAATTGAGGATCAGCAGCTCAATGATCCACAGCTGCAGATCGATCAGTTAATCAAGTCCTTTGGAGGAGTTAATCTGCCTAATCTCGCCCTACTGTCGCAGCCGCAACCTCTCCCTACGCTAATCAGAGCAGAGTGACGGGCGGCGCTATGTGACTCCAGCTTAAATAGAGGCTGGGTCACATGGTGCTCTGGCCAATCACAGCCATGCCAATAGTAGGCATGGCTGTGATGGCCTCTTGGGGCAAGTAGTATGACGCTTGTTGATTGGCTGCTTTGCAGCCTTTCAAAAAGCGCCAAGAAAGCGTCACAAAAGCGCGAAGAAAGCGACGAACACCGAACCCGAACCCGGACTTTTACGAAAATGTCCGGGTTCGGGTCCGTGTCACGGACACCCCAAAATTCGGTACGAACCCGAACTATACAGTTCGAGTTCGCTCATCCCTAGTGTTTAGTACCCTACTTCATCTTATTTCTACTATACCTTTTATTTAATTCTTTTTCCACACTCCTTTCTAACTCAATTATCTTCCCCTACTTGTTTTTCCCATTCTTTCCCCTCTCCCCTTTCCCAGTATAGAAGAGAGATGGCTACCCTAAAATTAGGATCTCTAAATGTCCGAGGTTTCAGTACTCCCCAGAAACGATCTCAGATTCTTTACCATATGCACAAGCAAAAGGTTCAGGTATTATTATTACAGGAGATTTCTGCTGAGGCTTCGGACCTTTCAAGTAAATTTCACAAGGTATGGTCGCAATGGATCGAGTCTCAAGACTCTCCAGAACTTTTATCAATACTCACTTCGTAAGTGTCAGGCACTCATCATATACTTCCCCTCCTTTCCCCCCCCCCCCCCCTTCTTTCTCTTCATCTTTTTCTCCTCTTTTTCCTCCTTATTCTATCAGTCCTTTCTTGTAAGTTTTTAGTATTATCTTTTCAAAGATAGTATTGGGGTTGGTACCCTACTTTTTATTCACATGTCACATTGCAAAGATAATATTGCTGGTATGTACTTATGTTGATACAGTTACATATTATGTACTTCAATGAATGAAATGTGGACATGTTAATTGTTTGATAAATTAACTGAATAAAAACAGTTTAAACATAAAATGATTGAGTAATTTCAATGGACACACAGTTTGGCAGCAGAATTTTATCGAATCTGATGCGTTACAATTATTCTCCGATGCCGCAGGGTCAGTGGGTTATAGGGTCATCTTTCAGAAGAATTTGTCAATGGACTTGTTGCCGAAAAAAAATGGCTCGATAACGGTTTAAAAAACAATTCAGTCTTTATCAAGCTTTTTCCGGTCCTCGTAGCTTTTGAAATATGGAAACAGTCTTTTGGTAACAAAAGGATATTACTGCATTCCGACAACAAAGGTGTGGTTTTCGCTTTAAACTGTCTGTCTTCAAAATCGGATCCAGTCATCAAATTGCTACGAGAAATAGTGTTATCATGTTTGACTAACAATGTTTGGATAAAAGCCAAATATGTACAAGGCAAGAGCAATTTAATGGTTGACTCTCTGTCTCGCAGGACATGCAGACCTTCTGAAAACTGTTGCCGGATGCAGATACAAAGAACATCCCATGTCCACAATTCCTATGTAACATAGTTTAACGACCATACTTAATATTCTTAAAAATCCGTTGGCCGAAAATATGTGGTCATCATATACTTCGTCTTCGAACATGTGGAAGTCTTTATGTGAAAGATCCAATTCAGATAAGTTCCATTTCACCCCTTTTAAAATGTTCACGTTTATCATGGAACAGTTTAAAAAAAAATAAAAAAAAATAAATAATAATAATAATAATAATAATAATTATATATATATATATATATATATATATATATATATATATATTTATATATATATATTAATCAGCTCAATCAATAAGATTTTAGCTGGCATATCTTTTTTCCTTAAATTATTCGACCTTCCTCCTATTCAGTCTAATTTCTTCATAAATCAAATCTTAAAGGGTTTGAATAAGCAAGTTCCTTTTGAAGCCAAAAACTAGACCTTTTTCTATAAACAATTTGGCCTCTTTAATTAACACTTTACCTTCTGTTTGTTCTTCTTATTTTGAATCGCAGCTGTTCAGAACGATGTTCCTCCTTTCGCTCTTCGCAGCTCTGCGGATCGGTGAAATCACTACACAAAACAAAACAATTGGTATTAGCCTCTGACGTGATTTTATCTAAATCACAATTAAAAATCTTCATTAAGAAGTAAAAAACGGCAATGGGGGGGTTAAATTCCTATAACGATTCTTCTATTTGCCCGTTTTTTGCCATAAGAAAATGGCTCAGTATTATCCCCTCCTCTTTAGGGAATAGTCCTCTTTTCGCCAATACAGATATCTCTCCTGTGACCAGATATAAATTTAATTTCATATTAAAGATGTTTTTCTCTTCTCGGTTTTGACAACCACAAATTCTCTGCTCATTCTTTTAGGATAGGGGCTGCAACTTTGGCTGCACAATTACATTTACATGAAAATACTATAAAAAAAATTAAGCAGCTGGCAGTCTCAGAGGTTTAAAATTTATAATAGGTCCGAACTCCGGGAACTCTATTGTAGTTGAAGCTGAGAACAGAGCGCAAGAGCGAAAATATCCAGCTACCTGTAAGTTAGGTCTAGAAGATAATATTAAGATATACTGGAATGGAAAGGTGGATTTAAAATTAAAGGACTTATATTACGAATGTCACAGAATGTCAACTGTACCTGCTCCACAATTGTTGCTTATACATATAGGTGAGAATGATATCGGGAGAGTTAGCTCTCTTAGCTACCCTACTGAATTTAAACAGATTTGGTCTCGAATACGCTATAAGTTTCCAGATACTTACTTAATGCTCTCTGAAATTATGCCGAGATCAATTTGGAATTATAAGAATCTGATTCCTAGAAAGAATAAGAAAAAAAAAAAAGATCAATAATCATCTGGAAAAATACCTTGCTGTGGATTTTCTTCATACAGACACTTGGATGTTGAGGGTTTTGTTGAGGGTATTTACTCCAAAAATTCATTGAAGTTGCCTGATATCGGAAACATTGTGATTGTAGGTTTCCAGAACATGATTGAGGCTGGCCTGCGATGTTCGGGGGGTGCCATGTAATGTTATTTCATGGCGGGTGGGGTAAGTCACTCATAGGTTATGAGTGGACAAGTGGTATGATGAAATTTAAGTGATTGGTTATTACTGTTTTGGTAAATAATTGAACATCGCGGCCAATATGATCCACAAATAAAACGTCTCTGTAGTTTTAAATAAATGTTCAATGAATATCCTATAGGTTTTGTCTCAAGTTATTTCAAGGAATTGGAACCTTGGCCATCATGCACTTGGAGAGTGAAGGCTGGCTCATCTGATCTAATTGCACAGAACAGCTAGTGTAACACACATTTCTAAATCTGCTAATGCTCTTTAACAGAAAGGTGTCAGAACACGCATTAAATGGCCGTAATATCCCCAGTTTCCCACTGAAGGCACCCTGTAGTGAGCACCAGAATTGGACAATGGAGCAATGGAAGACTAAAATCTCAACAACGTGCATTCCTAGTATTGGTCATTAGCATATGAACAGTGAGGGTCTGACACCCCACACCCCGTAAATCATATGTTTAGGAGTAGCTTGGGCAAATAGGCACTGGAACTACACAGCTCTGATCATTGTATATGTTCTGCACCAAAATCCATATAGTAAAATTCACACACAATCTTCATACAAGCTGCATACAATGAATCTGAAATAGGCTTACTGAACCTTGTACACATGTATTGCATAAAAATACACAGAATGTATAGAGAGAAATTTATTTTAAATGTTTTTTTTTTTTTACATGCAATTTGCTATGTACAGTATGTGTTCCTGGGAAAAAAGCAATTGTGTTAGAAGATGCATGACATGCAATGCCAGTCAAGGATTATGGCTGAAGCCAATCCACTTTCTTTGATTTAAAATTATGCAGAAATGTTAAAGTTTTCCTCATTTTAGAGACATTGAGCATTTCCACAGCAGCTTAGGTTTGTTTAATATGTATGAATGAGATCTATTTCTAAATCATCATGACACGCATTTCAATTTTAGTTACTTTTTTTGTAAATCTTCTACTGTTCAATGTTATCCCTCCATCCTGATGGAGTGTCAGACGCAACATGAGCCCTGACACTTCATTCATGGTCTATAGGACCACCAGAGACAGAGCGCTGTATTCAGTAATCCCATAAGGAATGAATGCAACAGCATGATACATGCTTATTCTGCTGCTTCATCAGGACACCCGTTCTCGGGATCAGTTGGGGTCTCAGCGGTTGGGTCCCCACCAATCAGTTAGTTATTATCTATCCTATGAATAGGGGCTTACTTGAAAACTTGGCACAACCTCTTTAAGCAAATTTACCAAAGCCGCTGGGAATCAGGAGAGACATGGCAGTTGTAAAGCACCTGGCTGTCTTCAGAGGGGGCACCAACTGACAGAGCTGCAGAAGAGTAATAAGCTAGCCGTGCCAAAACCAGCAAAGCACAATTACTAAATTCCACATACATATGCCATGCACACTGCTAGACAGAAAATTACTTTCCAGAGCATCTCCTCCCGATTGTCTGTGAAAACCATGGACAAAACATGGGTATCAGCCGTTTTATGTCCATGGTTTTCATGGACCCATAGACTATAATGTGCAAGAGGGATCTGTAATCATGGATAAAATAGGGCAAGCTTCCATGGTGTCACCACAAACCCATGGTTCGTGGAAAAACACTGATTTGTGAATACACATATTAAAGTTAATGGATATGTGTGCTGTCCATGGAACGCGGATAGCTCACATCCATGATTTCCTGAGGTGTGAAAGACACCTTATTCTTGCAGTAAAAAATGACAGAAACCTCTACAGAACCCTGTCCAATTCCATTATAAGGCAACAGGGTCCATAAAAGATCCTGCACATTGAAGGGCTCACCTACCCTGGCTGAATTAAGAGACCTCCCCACCAGTGTCGCTTCTATTCCCACAAAAGATGATATGGAAACCTACGTGTCCAGATTAGAAGCAGGATACAGGAATGAGGTCCATAATATCAAAAACAAAATACTTGCTATGGGGGAAAGAGTGGCAAGTGTGGAACAGGACATTGGGGCAGTGACCGCCAGACAAGAACAACAGGGTTTCAAGATGGAGTCCCACACATCTTGATGATATCGAAAATAGAGGGCGCCGCAACAACATCAGAGTGAGGGGGATACCTGAATCTGTAGCTTCTAAAGATTTGGACACTACCCTGCGCCTCATTTTTAATAATTTATTACAAGCACCGCCTGATAATCCGTTGGAGCTGGATAGGGCCCATAGAGCCTTGGGTCCTAAACCGGATAACACGGATAGGGTCAGGGACGCTATATGCCGTGTCCATAGAGTCACTCTGCTGAAGAGGAAAGCCCTGCGTCCTCTCTTGATTGTATTACAACAAAACAAGATTGCATATACCTGGGGATTTCTGTTTTGCCTACAAGCCCACCTGAATGGCAAATTGGTGTCACTGCACCACCCCAGGGACATACCATTGTTTGCAGAAGGGTACATGATTGGCCATCCCTACCTACTGGCCCCATGAAAGGGGGGGGCACCGCTTCCTCAGAGAGCTTCTAGATCGCCACGTCAGAAGAAACACAGCGCACCTAGGCACCCAGAAGCTTGGATGCCGATGATGGATCTCACACTGAGTAGATCCCTGATATGTTTGATGTATCAACCTATACAAGACCCACTGGTCCTACAAAGTATGACCCGCAAAGCCTAACTTCGGGACGCAAATCTTTGAGGCACGATATCTGAGAGCCTATATCTATATAGACAAGCTAGTCTATATAGTATAAGATGTAAACAGTCAGTTCTTTGGTTGCTTACTGTCCCTATCTGTTTGGTAGTCATGTTCCATTAGAGTTAAAGCACCGAGTATACGACTGACATAATATTTAATGGACAGCCTTACGGAATCGCGTAATCCTAACAGGTCTTACTGGCGTTCAAGACATAGTTTCCTATAGATGTCCCGTTCCGCAGATATATGTTGGAAATACACAAGGAAGCCTATGTATAAATATCAGGTGCCTCAACCGATTGTAATGAATGGCACATACCTAAAATAATAGCTATAGATGTTCTCTGATAAATTATATGTGTTATGTAGTCTGGAGATTAGCTCCACATCCTTATGTTGTGAAGCATTAGAATTCTTGCCCAGTGCGCAGTATTAGCTATGTACATGAAATGACCCTTTATATGTAATCAGTTATTTTTGTGAGGAATTTCCTCATTGACATCAGTAGAGGCTAGAACAGGGACAATGGCAGATTAGGGCGTATTAAACTGTGCATGAAGGTAGTTATATTATAGATTGTATTAATGCAAAATATAGTCAGATAAGTTAGAGGCACAAAGTATGTTTTTCCTCCTTTTTGTGGTGACACCGGTCTGCCATCCCTGACCGCCTTGCGGGGATCTGCTCTCTGTGGTTTCCTTGGATTTCTCTGTAGGGACTGCTGGGGGGGGGGGGGGGGGGGGGTTTCTTGTGACTGCGGTTAGGGATGGAATAATATTAGACGGAAGGGATTCCAGATATATTATATTCAGGGGGTTTCATCCTAATTAGTTTGTCAACATTAGGCATGTCCGCTCATGCGCGCTATTTCACAATGTGCCAGAAGGGGCCTATCTGGCCCAGGGATTTAAGGCATGAAGATCTAATCACTTACCAGTGAGTCTGTTACCTTATATTGCGTCCTGTTGTTAATGTAGCACAGGTCCGTCATATTTCAGTAGTACATTTCATGCAATGTTTATGTTGCTCCATATATAATGTTTAGAATATTTGCCTTTGGTCTCTCCAAGATGGTCAGAGGGGAGTAGCTCCTCTGTTGAAAGTCCGTCCCCACTTAGGGATCACGTCACATAGTTGGGGTCACACTTCTCTCTGTGTCCTCACCAGACGTGTTTAGTACCCTACTTCATCTTATTTCTACTATACCTTTTATTTAATTCTTTTTCCACACTCCTTTCTAACTCAATTATCTTCCCCTACTTGTTTTTCCCATTCTTTCCCCTCTCCCCTTTCCCAGTATAGAAGAGAGATGGCTACCCTAAAATTAGGATCTCTAAATGTCCGAGGTTTCAGTACTCCCCAGAAACGATCTCAGATTCTTTACCATATGCACAAGCAAAAGGTTCAGGTATTATTATTACAGGAGATTTCTGCTGAGGCTTCGGACCTTTCAAGTAAATTTCACAAGGTATGGTCGCAATGGATCGAGTCTCAAGACTCTCCAGAACTTTTATCAATACTCACTTCGTAAGTGTCAGGCACTCATCATATACTTCCCCTCCTTTCCTCTCCCCCCCCCCTTCTTTCTCTTCATCTTTTTCTCCTCTTTTTCCTCCTTATTCTATCAGTCCTTTCTTGTAAGTTTTTAGTATTATCTTTTCAAAGATAGTATTGGGGTTGGTACCCTACTTTTTATTCACATGTCACATTGCAAAGATAATATTGCTGGTATGTACTTATGTTGATACAGTTACATATTATGTACTTCAATGAATGAAATGTGGACATGTTAATTGTTTGATAAATTAACTGAATAAAAACAGTTTAAACATAAAATGATTGAGTAATTTCAATGGACACACAGTTTGGCAGCAGAATTTTATCGAATCTGATGCGTTACAATTATTCTCCGATGCCGCAGGGTCAGTGGGTTATAGGGTCATCTTTCAGAAGAATTTGTCAATGGACTTGTTGCCGAAAAAAAATGGCTCGATAACGGTTTAAAAAACAATTCAGTCTTTATCAAGCTTTTTCCGGTCCTCGTAGCTTTTGAAATATGGAAACAGTCTTTTGGTAACAAAAGGATATTACTGCATTCCGACAACAAAGGTGTGGTTTTCGCTTTAAACTGTCTGTCTTCAAAATCGGATCCAGTCATCAAATTGCTACGAGAAATAGTGTTATCATGTTTGACTAACAATGTTTGGATAAAAGCCAAATATGTACAAGGCAAGAGCAATTTAATGGTTGACTCTCTGTCTCGCAGGACATGCAGACCTTCTGAAAACTGTTGCCGGATGCAGATACAAAGAACATCCCATGTCCACAATTCCTATGTAACATAGTTTAACGACCATACTTAATATTCTTAAAAATCCGTTGGCCGAAAATATGTGGTCATCATATACTTCGTCTTCGAACATGTGGAAGTCTTTATGTGAAAGATCCAATTCAGATAAGTTCCATTTCACCCCTTTTAAAATGTTCACGTTTATCATGGAACAGTTTGAAAAAAAAAATAAAAAAAAAAAAAATTATAATAATATATATATTTATATATATATATATATATATATATATATATTTATATATATATTAATCAGCTCAATCAATAAGATTTTAGCTGGCATATCTTTTTTCCTTAAATTATTCGACCTTCCTCCTATTCAGTCTAATTTCTTCATAAATCAAATCTTAAAGGGTTTGAATAAGCAAGTTCCTTTTGAAGCCAAAAACTAGACCTTTTTCTATAAACAATTTGGCCTCTTTAATTAACACTTTACCTTCTGTTTGTTCTTCTTATTTTGAATCGCAGCTGTTCAGAACAATGTTCCTCCTTTCGCTCTTCGCAGCTCTGCGGATCGGTGAAATCACTACACAAAACAAAACAATTGGTATTAGCCTCTGACGTGATTTTATCTAAATCACAATTAAAAATCTTCATTAAGAAGTAAAAAACGGCAATGGGGGGGTTAAATTCCTATAACGATTCTTCTATTTGCCCGTTTTTTGCCATAAGAAAATGGCTCAGTATTATCCCCTCCTCTTTAGGGAATAGTCCTCTTTTCGCCAATACAGATATCTCTCCTGTGACCAGATATAAATTTAATTTCATATTAAAGATGTTTTTCTCTTCTCGGTTTTGACAACCACAAATTCTCTGCTCATTCTTTTAGGATAGGGGCTGCAACTTTGGCTGCACAATTACATTTACATGAAAATACTATAAAAAAAATTAAGCAGCTGGCAGTCTCAGAGGTTTAAAATTTATAATAGGTCCGAACTCCGGGAACTCTATTGTAGTTGAAGCTGAGAACAGAGCGCAAGAGCGAAAATATCCAGCTACCTGTAAGTTAGGTCTAGAAGATAATATTAAGATATACTGGAATGGAAAGTTGGATTTAAAATTAAAGGACTTATATTACGAATGTCACAGAATGTCAACTGTACCTGCTCCACAATTGTTGCTTATACATATAGGTGAGAATGATATCGGGAGAGTTAGCTCTCTTAGCTACCCTACTGAATTTAAACAGATTTGGTCTCGAATACGCTATAAGTTTCCAGATACTTACTTAATGCTCTCTGAAATTATGCCGAGATCAATTTGGAATTATAAGAATCTGATTCCTAGAAAGAATAAGAAAAAAAAAAAAGATCAATAATCATCTGGAAAAATACCTTGCTGTGGATTTTCTTCATACAGACACTTGGATGTTGAGGGTTTTGTTGAGGGTATTTACTCCAAAAATTCATTGAAGTTGCCTGATATCGGAAACATTGTGATTGTAGGTTTCCAGAACATGATTGAGGCTGGCCTGCGATGTTCGGGGGGTGCCATGTAATGTTATTTCATGGCGGGTGGGGTAAGTCACTCATAGGTTATGAGTGGACAAGTGGTATGATGAAATTTAAGTGATTGGTTATTACTGTTTTGGTAAATAATTGAACATCGCGGCCAATATGATCCACAAATAAAACGTCTCTGTAGTTTTAAATAAATGTTCAATGAATATCCTATAGGTTTTGTCTCAAGTTATTTCAAGGAATTGGAACCTAGGCCATCATGCACTTGGAGAGTGAAGGCTGGCTCATCTGATCTAATTGCACAGAACAGCTAGTGTAACACACATTTCTAAATCTGCTAATGCTCTTTAACAGAAAGGTGTCAGAACACGCATTAAATGGCCGTAATATCCCCAGTTTACCACTGAAGGCACCCTGTAGTGAGCACCAGAATTGGACAATGGAGCAATGGAAGACTAAAATCTCAACAACGTGCATTCCTAGTATTGGTCATTAGCATATGAACAGTGAGGGTCTGACACCCCACACCCCGTAAATCATATGTTTAGGAGTAGCTTGGGCAAATAGGCACTGGAACTACACAGCTCTGATCATTGTATATGTTCTGCACCAAAATCCATATAGTAAAATTCACACACAATCTTCATACAAGCTGCATACAATGAATCTGAAATAGGCTTACTGAACCTTGTACACATGTATTGCATAAAAATACACAGAATGTATAGAGAGAAATTTATTTTAAATGTTTTTTTTTTTTACATGCAATTTGCTATGTACAGTATGTGTTCCTGGGAAAAAAGCAATTGTGTTAGAAGATGCATGACATGCAATGCCAGTCAAGGATTATGGCTGAAGCCAATCCACTTTCTTTGATTTAAAATTATGCAGAAATGTTAAAGTTTTCCTCATTTTAGAGACATTGAGCATTTCCACAGCAGCTTAGGTTTGTTTAATATGTATGAATGAGATCTATTTCTAAATCATCATGACACGCATTTCAATTTTAGTTACTTTTTTTGTAAATCTTCTACTGTTCAATGTTATCCCTCCATCCTGATGGAGTGTCAGACGCAACATGAGCCCTGACACTTCATTCATGGTCTATAGGACCACCAGAGACAGAGCGCTGTATTCAGTAATCCCATAAGGAATGAATGCAACAGCATGATACATGCTTATTCTGCTGCTTCATCAGGACACCCGTTCTCGGGATCAGTTGGGGTCTCAGCGGTTGGGTCCCCACCAATCAGTTAGTTATTATCTATCCTATGAATAGGGGCTTACTTGAAAACTTGGCACAACCTCTTTAAGCAAATTTACCAAAGCCGCTGGGAATCAGGAGAGACATGACAGTTGTAAAGCACCTGGCTGTCTTCAGAGGGGGCACCAACTGACAGAGCTGCAGAAGAGTAATAAGCTAGCCGTGCCAAAACCAGCAAAGCACAATTACTAAATTCCACATACATATGCCATGCACACTGCTAGACAGAAAATTACTTTCCAGAGCATCTCCTCCCGATTGTCTGTGAAAACCATGGACAAAACATGGGTATCAGCCGTTTTATGTCCATGGTTTTCATGGACCCATAGACTATAATGTGCAAGAGGGATCTGTAATCATGGATAAAATAGGGCAAGCTTCCATGGTGTCACCACAAACCCATGGTTCGTGGAAAAACACTGATTTGTGAATACACATATTAAAGTTAATGGATATGTGTGCTGTCCATGGAACGCGGATAGCTCACATCCATGATTTCCTGAGGTGTGAAAGACACCTTATTCTTGCAGTAAAAAATGACAGAAACCTCTACAGAACCCTGTCCAATTCCATTATAAGGCAACAGGGTCCATAAAAGATCCTGCACATTGAAGGGCTCACCTACCCTGGCTGAATTAAGAGACCTCCCCACCAGTGTCGCTTCTATTCCCACAAAAGATGATATGGAAACCTACGTGTCCAGATTAGAAGCAGGATACAGGAATGAGGTCCATAATATCAAAAACAAAATACTTGCTATGGGGGAAAGAGTGGCAAGTGTGGAACAGGACATTGGGGCAGTGACCGCCAGACAAGAACAACAGGGTTTCAAGATGGAGTCCCACACATCTTGATGATATCGAAAATAGAGGGCGCCGCAACAACATCAGAGTGAGGGGGATACCTGAATCTGTAGCTTCTAAAGATTTGGACACTACCCTGCGCCTCATTTTTAATAATTTATTACAAGCACCGCCTGATAATCCGTTGGAGCTGGATAGGGCCCATAGAGCCTTGGGTCCTAAACCGGATAACACGGATAGGGTCAGGGACGCTATATGCCGTGTCCATAGAGTCACTCTGCTGAAGAGGAAAGCCCTGCGTCCTCTCTTGATTGTATTACAACAAAACAAGATTGCATATACCTGGGGATTTCTGTTTTGCCTACAAGCCCACCTGAATGGCAAATTGGTGTCACTGCACCACCACAGGGACATACCATTGTTTGCAGAAGGGTACATGATTGGCCATCCCTACCTACTGGCCCCATGAAAGGGGGGGGCACCGCTTCCTCAGAGAGCTTCTAGATCGCCACGTCAGAAGAAACACAGCGCACCTAGGCACCCAGAAGCTTGGATGCCGATGATGGATCTCACACTGAGTAGATCCCTGATATGTTTGATGTATCAACCTATACAAGACCCACTGGTCCTACAAAGTATGACCCGCAAAGCCTAACTTCGGGACGCAAATCTTTGAGGCACGATATCTGAGAGCATTAGCTTGTCTATATAGTATAAGATGTAAACAGTCAGTTCTTTGGTTGCTTACTGTTCCTATCTGTTTGGTAGTCATGTTCCATTAGAGTTAAAGCACCGAGTATACGACTGACATAATATTTAATGGACAGCCTTACGGAATCGCGTAATCCTAACAGGTCTTACTGGCGTTCAAGACATAGTTTCCTATAGATGTCCCGTTCCGCAGATATATGTTGGAAATACACAAGGAAGCCTATGTATAAATATCAGGTGCCTCAACCGATTGTAATGAATGGCACATACCTAAAATAATAGCTATAGATGTTCTCTGATAAATTATATGTGTTATGTAGTCTGGAGATTAGCTCCACATCCTTATGTTGTGAAGCATTAGAATTCTTGCCCAGTGCGCAGTATTAGCTATGTACATGAAATGACCCTTTATATGTAATCAGTTATTTTTGTGAGGAATTTCCTCATTGACATCAGTAGAGGCTAGAACAGGGACAATGGCAGATTAGGGCGTATTAAACTGTGCATGAAGGTAGTTATATTATAGATTGTATTAATGCAAAATATAGTCAGATAAGTTAGAGGCACAAAGTATGTTTTTCCTCCTTTTTGTGGTGACACCGGTCTGCCATCCCTGACCGCCTTGCGGGGATCTGCTCTCTGTGGTTTCCTTGGATTTCTCTGTAGGGACTGCTGGGGGGGGGGGGGGGGGGTTTCTTGTGACTGCGGTTAGGGATGGAATAATATTAGACGGAAGGGATTCCAGATATATTATATTCAGGGGGTTTCATCCTAATTAGTTTGTCAACATTAGGCATGTCCGCTCATGCGCGCTATTTCACAATGTGCCAGAAGGGGCCTATCTGGCCCAGGGATTTAAGGCATGAAGGTCTAATCACTTACCAGTGAGTCTGTTACCTTATATTGCGTCCTGTTGTTAATGTAGCACAGGTCCGTCATATTTCAGTAGTACATTTCATGCAATGTTTATGTTGCTCCATATATAATGTTTAGAATATTTGCCTTTGGTCTCTCCAAGATGGTCAGAGGGGAGTAGCTCCTCTGTTGAAAGTCCGTCCCCACTTAGGGATCACGTCACATAGTTGGGGTCACACTTCTCTCTGTGTCCTCACCAGACGTGTTTAGTACCCTACTTCATCTTATTTCTACTATACCTTTTATTTAATTCTTTTTCCACACTCCTTTCTAACTCAATTATCTTCCCCTACTTGTTTTTCCCATTCTTTCCCCTCTCCCCTTTCCCAGTATAGAAGAGAGATGGCTACCCTAAAATTAGGATCTCTAAATGTCCGAGGTTTCAGTACTCCCCAGAAACGATCTCAGATTCTTTACCATATGCACAAGCAAAAGGTTCAGGTATTATTATTACAGGAGATTTCTGCTGAGGCTTCGGACCTTTCAAGTAAATTTCACAAGGTATGGTCGCAATGGATCGAGTCTCAAGACTCTCCAGAACTTTTATCAATACTCACTTCGTAAGTGTCAGGCACTCATCATATACTTCCCCTCCTTTCCTCTCCCCCCCCCCTTCTTTCTCTTCATCTTTTTCTCCTCTTTTTCCTCCTTATTCTATCAGTCCTTTCTTGTAAGTTTTTAGTATTATCTTTTCAAAGATAGTATTGGGGTTGGTACCCTACTTTTTATTCACATGTCACATTGCAAAGATAATATTGCTGGTATGTACTTATGTTGATACAGTTACATATTATGTACTTCAATGAATGAAATGTGGACATGTTAATTGTTTGATAAATTAACTGAATAAAAACAGTTTAAACATAAAATGATTGAGTAATTTCAATGGACACACAGTTTGGCAGCAGAATTTTATCGAATCTGATGCGTTACAATTATTCTCCGATGCCGCAGGGTCAGTGGGTTATAGGGTCATCTTTCAGAAGAATTTGTCAATGGACTTGTTGCCGAAAAAAAATGGCTCGATAACGGTTTAAAAAACAATTCAGTCTTTATCAAGCTTTTTCCGGTCCTCGTAGCTTTTGAAATATGGAAACAGTCTTTTGGTAACAAAAGGATATTACTGCATTCCGACAACAAAGGTGTGGTTTTCGCTTTAAACTGTCTGTCTTCAAAATCGGATCCAGTCATCAAATTGCTACGAGAAATAGTGTTATCATGTTTGACTAACAATGTTTGGATAAAAGCCAAATATGTACAAGGCAAGAGCAATTTAATGGTTGACTCTCTGTCTCGCAGGACATGCAGACCTTCTGAAAACTGTTGCCGGATGCAGATACAAAGAACATCCCATGTCCACAATTCCTATGTAACATAGTTTAACGACCATACTTAATATTCTTAAAAATCCGTTGGCCGAAAATATGTGGTCATCATATACTTCGTCTTCGAACATGTGGAAGTCTTTATGTGAAAGATCCAATTCAGATAAGTTCCATTTCACCCCTTTTAAAATGTTCACGTTTATCATGGAACAGTTTGAAAAAAAAAAAAAAAAAAAAAAAAATTATAATAATATATATATTTATATATATATATATATATATATATATATATTTATATATATATTAATCAGCTCAATCAATAAGATTTTAGCTGGCATATCTTTTTTCCTTAAATTATTCGACCTTCCTCCTATTCAGTCTAATTTCTTCATAAATCAAATCTTAAAGGGTTTGAATAAGCAAGTTCCTTTTGAAGCCAAAAACTAGACCTTTTTCTATAAACAATTTGGCCTCTTTAATTAACACTTTACCTTCTGTTTGTTCTTCTTATTTTGAATCGCAGCTGTTCAGAACGATGTTCCTCCTTTCGCTCTTCGCAGCTCTGCGGATCGGTGAAATCACTACACAAAACAAAACAATTGGTATTAGCCTCTGACGTGATTTTATCTAAATCACAATTAAAAATCTTCATTAAGAAGTAAAAAACGGCAATGGGGGGGTTAAATTCCTATAACGATTCTTCTATTTGCCCGTTTTTTGCCATAAGAAAATGGCTCAGTATTATCCCCTCCTCTTTAGGGAATAGTCCTCTTTTCGCCAATACAGATATCTCTCCTGTGACCAGATATAAATTTAATTTCATATTAAAGATGTTTTTCTCTTCTCGGTTTTGACAACCACAAATTCTCTGCTCATTCTTTTAGGATAGGGGCTGCAACTTTGGCTGCACAATTACATTTACATGAAAATACTATAAAAAAAATTAAGCAGCTGGCAGTCTCAGAGGTTTAAAATTTATAATAGGTCCGAACTCCGGGAACTCTATTGTAGTTGAAGCTGAGAACAGAGCGCAAGAGCGAAAATATCCAGCTACCTGTAAGTTAGGTCTAGAAGATAATATTAAGATATACTGGAATGGAAAGTTGGATTTAAAATTAAAGGACTTATATTACGAATGTCACAGAATGTCAACTGTACCTGCTCCACAATTGTTGCTTATACATATAGGTGAGAATGATATCGGGAGAGTTAGCTCTCTTAGCTACCCTACTGAATTTAAACAGATTTGGTCTCGAATACGCTATAAGTTTCCAGATACTTACTTAATGCTCTCTGAAATTATGCCGAGATCAATTTGGAATTATAAGAATCTGATTCCTAGAAAGAATAAGAAAAAAAAAAAAGATCAATAATCATCTGGAAAAATACCTTGCTGTGGATTTTCTTCATACAGACACTTGGATGTTGAGGGTTTTGTTGAGGGTATTTACTCCAAAAATTCATTGAAGTTGCCTGATATCGGAAACATTGTGATTGTAGGTTTCCAGAACATGATTGAGGCTGGCCTGCGATGTTCGGGGGGTGCCATGTAATGTTATTTCATGGCGGGTGGGGTAAGTCACTCATAGGTTATGAGTGGACAAGTGGTATGATGAAATTTAAGTGATTGGTTATTACTGTTTTGGTAAATAATTGAACATCGCGGCCAATATGATCCACAAATAAAACGTCTCTGTAGTTTTAAATAAATGTTCAATGAATATCCTATAGGTTTTGTCTCAAGTTATTTCAAGGAATTGGAACCTAGGCCATCATGCACTTGGAGAGTGAAGGATGGCTCATCTGATCTAATTGCACAGAACAGCTAGTGTAACACACATTTCTAAATCTGCTAATGCTCTTTAACAGAAAGGTGTCAGAACACGCATTAAATGGCCGTAATATCCCCAGTTTACCACTGAAGGCACCCTGTAGTGAGCACCAGAATTGGACAATGGAGCAATGGAAGACTAAAATCTCAACAACGTGCATTCCTAGTATTGGTCATTAGCATATGAACAGTGAGGGTCTGACACCCCACACCCCGTAAATCATATGTTTAGGAGTAGCTTGGGCAAATAGGCACTGGAACTACACAGCTCTGATCATTGTATATGTTCTGCACCAAAATCCATATAGTAAAATTCACACACAATCTTCATACAAGCTGCATACAATGAATCTGAAATAGGCTTACTGAACCTTGTACACATGTATTGCATAAAAATACACAGAATGTATAGAGAGAAATTTATTTTAAATGTTTTTTTTTTTTACATGCAATTTGCTATGTACAGTATGTGTTCCTGGGAAAAAAGCAATTGTGTTAGAAGATGCATGACATGCAATGCCAGTCAAGGATTATGGCTGAAGCCAATCCACTTTCTTTGATTTAAAATTATGCAGAAATGTTAAAGTTTTCCTCATTTTAGAGACATTGAGCATTTCCACAGCAGCTTAGGTTTGTTTAATATGTATGAATGAGATCTATTTCTAAATCATCATGACACGCATTTCAATTTTAGTTACTTTTTTTGTAAATCTTCTACTGTTCAATGTTATCCCTCCATCCTGATGGAGTGTCAGACGCAACATGAGCCCTGACACTTCATTCATGGTCTATAGGACCACCAGAGACAGAGCGCTGTATTCAGTAATCCCATAAGGAATGAATGCAACAGCATGATACATGCTTATTCTGCTGCTTCATCAGGACACCCGTTCTCGGGATCAGTTGGGGTCTCAGCGGTTGGGTCCCCACCAATCAGTTAGTTATTATCTATCCTATGAATAGGGGCTTACTTGAAAACTTGGCACAACCTCTTTAAGCAAATTTACCAAAGCCGCTGGGAATCAGGAGAGACATGGCAGTTGTAAAGCACCTGGCTGTCTTCAGAGGGGGCACCAACTGACAGAGCTGCAGAAGAGTAATAAGCTAGCCGTGCCAAAACCAGCAAAGCACAATTACTAAATTCCACATACATATGCCATGCACACTGCTAGACAGAAAATTACTTTCCAGAGCATCTCCTCCCGATTGTCTGTGAAAACCATGGACAAAACATGGGTATCAGCCGTTTTATGTCCATGGTTTTCATGGACCCATAGACTATAATGTGCAAGAGGGATCTGTAATCATGGATAAAATAGGGCAAGCTTCCATGGTGTCACCACAAACCCATGGTTCGTGGAAAAACACTGATTTGTGAATACACATATTAAAGTTAATGGATATGTGTGCTGTCCATGGAACGCGGATAGCTCACATCCATGATTTCCTGAGGTGTGAAAGACACCTTATTCTTGCAGTAAAAAATGACAGAAACCTCTACAGAACCCTGTCCAATTCCATTATAAGGCAACAGGGTCCATAAAAGATCCTGCGCATTGAAGGGAAATGTGACTCAATCTTGTCTTCTCTTACATATACAGAATTGTTATAATATCTCACCCACGCACTTCACATCCCCCCCGCTGTAAGTTAGGTTCACTTATCTGTCTCAGGACAGATTCTGGAAATCTCCCAGAACTAGAACAAATGTTCTGTTTCATTCAGGGTCATTCGGCACAACTGCATACACTCTTATATGTGACGTATTGCATACCCATAAAAGGATGCTCCGGTAGTATCTGTGTGAGCACCAATGTTTATCTTTTATGATTGGTTTAACGCTGTTGTTATGCAAACTTTTCTACTGCCTATATAAGGCCAAGCTATAGCATAATAAAGTTAGAGTGTTTCTCAGTGATGTGTGTGTCTATTATTGCCAACTGAGAACCATCTCTCCTGACGTCAGTGTCTCAAACCAAGGTTGTCGTAGAGGTCCAGAAAGGTCCAAATCTTTCCAGTTTGGGGTCTCAGTCCGGGATAGAGAAGACCATCCTCGTGTCCGGTAAGAGAGACATCCCTTTTGTCCATTGCCGGGTCAGAGGGCACTGGCCACATCTCTACCTGTGAGTTTTTATTATGTATCCGGGATACATTGTTAAGCCTTAAAAATAGACTCCGGGAGTTTATAATAAGTACTTGGAGTACTTTCATGAATAAGGCCGGCACTTGGAGTGCCATGCACGGCATAGAGTCTACAGGAGATCTATCCGTAAGTTGGTTTGTGTCAGGGACACACCAAAGGATCTCCGGGAGATCTATTTACTTTATCTAACTGTCAACAGAGATATTTTTTAGTACCAGGGGTACATGTAAGAGAACAGTCTCAGGGAGGCTGACCTACCTTGGTTTGATGCATACCTATATTTAGAGTATAAGATACATAGAGTGTTAATATTCATCTGTTTGTGTGAGAGCTATTGTTCTGGTGGTAAGTGTAAGAACATATCTCACTGTAATATTATCACTCTGTCATTTGGTGAATTTTCTTATTGTGGGTGGAGGAAAATCTAAGTGTGAGTTTCCCCCTCCTAACCAGGGACTGCAGGCTGCAAATAGTGACAGTCTCCTTCCCAATCTCATGTTTATTGTAAAGCAGCATGTTTTCTCATGGACCTCAGACAAAATACAAGACTTTGAGAAACATTTATATGAGAAGGAGGCAGCGGGATGCTTTGAGATAAGGAAGATTCAGACCCCCACACATAGTTACAAAAGTTCAGGAGCCAACACGTGAGTAAATAGAGACAGCCGAGACATTTCTCAGTTGCCGTCAGCCATTTACTGCAGATGCTGTCTGTTTCAGCGTGATAGACTTGAAAAATGCTTTCTTCTCTATCCCGGTTGACAAGCAGACCAGACTCTTTTTGCTTTTTCCTTTGAGGGTCATCAACTCACCTGGTGCAGGATGCCCCAGGGATATGCTGATTCACCTGTAGTGTACAGCATTGCCCTCCAAGCCAGTTTAAACCCATGGCACCCCCCCCCCCAGGTTCTGTGCTCTTGCAATACGTGGATTATTTGTTATTGTGTCGTATGTCAGAGGAGGCCAATGTAACAGATGGTTTATCTTTGTTGAAATGGTTGTTTGAATCTGGACACAATGTGTCACGCAAGAAAATGCAATGGTGTAAAAAGCAAGTTGAATACTTGGGCTTTGTTCTCACAAAGGGAGAAAGGAGAATCAGCACAGAAAGAGTCTAGTCTGTTGCGGGCCTGGTCACCCCGCACACCAGACAATGGATTCCTGATTGCTCCTCCTATGACAATGTAATGAGACAAGCCACTCTGGCAGACATGCCAGATCTCATCAGGTGGTCTGAGGAAATGTTTAATGCATTTGATTATTTTAAATGTTCTTTAATGACAAGTCCAGGTTTGGGCCTCCCTGACTACAAACTTAGATTCCACGTATATGCTCGACAAAATTGTAAAACCATGGCGGGTGTGCTGACACAATATCACGGAGGCAAGTTACATCCTTGTGCCTTTTTCTCAAAGGTGGTTCTGGCATACATCCAAGGAATGCCGGCCTGTCTGAGATCTCTTGCAGCCTGTGCTATGATGGTTGAGCTTGCAACGCCACTCACAATGGGACATGAGACTATCCTGTACACCACACATGATGCATTAGGCCTTCTCAAAGGCATACACACACAGCACAAACCGCACAAAGTCTATCTGGATGGGAGATTCTACTCCTCAGCAATCCCTCCCTCCAAATCAAATACGCAGCACACACCTCAGGTCCAGCACCTATCTTGAATGCCCTATTAGGACTTAAAGGACCTGAGGATCACTTGACAGAGGCACATGATTGTATACATGCCATACGACATGACACACATGTTGTCCTGAAAGCCAGACCCATCACATACCAATCTGCACAGGCAGCAAAATTGCACTCACGAGAGCATGCATACTACATGAAGGCAAGCCAGTCACCATTTACACTGACAGCAGGTATGCACATGAAGTGGTCTGGGACCACGGTGTCATTTGGCAAAGGAGACAATTCATTGCAGCTGATGGTAAGCACATCTCACATTCACAACTTGTCATACATCTTTTAGAAGCCACAAGATTTCCCTCACAGATTGCAATTGTCCACTGCAGGGCGCATACTGGTGGTAAAGATCATGTAACCCAAGGCAATGCCCTGGCAGATGCAGAGGCCAAGAAGGCTGCACTGATGGCCCTGGCCACATTGCAAATGGTGAAATTAGTACCTCCTTCACTTGAGTTAACTCAGATGCTTGTGGATCTCCAGTCCTCAGCTACTGACGATGAAATGGCCGATTGGTGTTAGCCAATCTTGCAGAAGAATCCTAGGACAGGATTATTCCGCAAAGAGGGGGAAACATGCATACCACAGCACAGCTCCCCTCTGTTCATTGCACATTTTCATGGAGTAGGACACAACAGCATTCAAACAACACACATGCTGCTAGCACAGAATTTCTATATTACAGGCATTAAGCAGTTAGTGTCAGATTATGTGGGAAGATGTATCACATGTTTGAGGAACAACCCAAACACCAATGTAACCAGATTGATTAAAGCCCTAAGTGAAATTGAGGAAAAAAGTTGCTTGTAAGTCCCCTTGTCTTCCACAGGAACCAACTCACCCATTCCAAGTGGGAGATATTGTGCTGATAAAGAAATTAAAGAAAGGAAAATTTGCAGGAGACTTCACCTATGGTCCACCAACTACAGTGGTAGCCGCGACCCGCACAGCAGTACTCATGGAAGAAGCACCTACTTGGATCCATGCCACCAGAGTGAAACTGCTAAAGGAGGCACCCCAAAAGGAGGTGATAATGGGGACAGACAGACTTGACCTAGAAAAAGGACAAAGTAAGGTACTAACGGGAGCAGACAGCTCTGACCTCGAAAAAGGACAAATTGAGGTACTAACGGGAGCAGACAGCTCTGACCTCCACCAAGATGCACTCCCTCAATTCTGGAAGATGGCACAGATGGCCCACTTGGACTGTGGGATTACTGACAATCCTAATGACTCTGCCGGAGGATAACAAAGCTGAAGTTGCTATAACTCAGAAAGGTGGAATCACTACCTTCTGGTACAATTCCTCCAGTACTCACGTTGCAACTTACTCCTTCTGTTTATGCAGCATAATGAAGTGCAGTCCTTCTACGAGATGCGGCAACCACTATAAGAATGGACATACCCTCAGAAACAAACAAATCCCCTCAAACCCTGTATCTTAACTTTTAACAATATGAGAGCAATATCTGATCCAACATATGAGGAGGATCTTGCAGCAGAAACTGGGTTCTCTGATGCCAACCTATGGTTAGAATGGATGAAGTACAGCGCTGCTTCAGTAAATAAAAGTAATTGTTATATATGTGGGACCGCTAAGCCTCACATAGGTACTGTGCCCTTAATATTGCCCTCTAGTGTTGAGGAATGTTTTTTGCAATTATTTTCAAATTCATCTAGTAACCAGTCTGCATGTGAAGAATGGAAACAAAAACATTCACTCCTCATAAAAACTCTCTGCCATGGTGCAGGTATACATATCTATCCTGGAAACTGGAACCTGCCACAGAGGGGGAGATCAAGGAAGATTCCTGGGTAATTTCACTGAAGGATACTGTGCAACTTACAGTGAAGCAGATACCTCCCTCACACAGAATCAAGTATACTCGATTGGAGATGTATATTGGATCTGTGGGGATGAAAAGATAAGATCTAGACTAGAGGGTTCCTGGAAAGGAGAATGTGCTCTTGCTAAAGCCATCATGAACATACACAGCTTCACTGAAAATGAAAACGACACCAACACACATATACGCAACCGTCGTGCACTCCCCATGGGTAGTTTTGATCCTCATGTGTATTTAGACGCAATAGACGTCCCAAGAGGGGTCCCTGATGAATTCAAGGCCAGAGGTCAGGTGGCAGCAGGATTTGAATCCATAATTCCCCACATACCAATTAACATAAATGTAGAATGGATTAACTATATTTACTATAATAAACAAAGGTTTGTAAAACTAAACCAGGAATGCGTTACAGGGTCTTGCAGAAAGAGGTGGTGTCTGTAAGGTATTGACAGACCCCTCATCCTGCTGCACGTTCATACCCAACAACACCGGCCCTAATGGTAAGGTCACATTGGCAATAAAGAAACTCGAGGATTTATCAATCGAGCTCAAAAGAAACTCAGGTATCGATAACCCTTGGGATCAGTATTTTGGCTGGTTCACTACCTGGAAACAGGCACTTGTACAGTTGGGAATTATTATCCTGATAATTATTATAGTAATAGCAATAGTTGCAACATGTATCATACCATGTGTACGGAAACTGATAAATGAAAGGGGTATCAAATATGTCATTGTATGAGACTCTGCTGCCTTATCCTGAAGACAACTCACATGAAGGATATAGAAAATATCTGGTGGTATACAGGGAAAAGGGCAAGAGTAAGAACCATATTATATAAGAAATTTGGTTCTAAGAGGGGATTGAAGGGAAATGTGACTCCATCTTGTCTTATCTTACATATACAGAATTGTTAGAATATCTCACCCACGTACTGTTTCACAGCCCCCGCGCTGTTAGTTAGCTACACTTATCTGTCTCAGGACAGATTCTGAGAATCTCCCAGAACTAGAACAAATGTTCTGTTTCATTCAGAGTCATTCGGCACAACTGCGTACATTCTTATATGTGACGTATTGTATACCAATAAAAGGATGTTCTGGTAGTATCTGTGTGACCACCAATGTTTATCTTTCTGATTGGTTTAATACTGTTGCTACATTTCTCAGTGATGTGTGTGTCTATTATTGCCAACTGAGAAACATCTCTCCGAACCCGACCCGAACTTCGTCCCGAACCCCATTGAAGTCAATGGGGACCCAAACTTTTCGGCACTAAAAAGGCTGCAAAAGGCAGCAACATGTAGGTAAATCCCCTGCAAACAAATGTGGATAGGGAAATGTATAAAAATAAAAATAAAATAAATAAAAATTAACCAATATCAATTGGAGAGAGGTCCCATAGCAGAGAATCTGGCTTCACGTCACCCACCACTGTAACAGTCCATTGTCAGATATTTAGGCCCAGGCACCCAGGCAGAGGAGAGAGGTCCCGTAACAGAGAATCTGGCTTTATGTCAGCAGAGAATCAGTCTGCATGTCATAGCAGAGAATCAGGCTTCACGTCAGCCACCACTGTAACAGCCCATTGTCAGATATTTAGGCCCAGGCACCCAGCCAGAGGAGAGAGGTCCCGTAACAGAGAATCTGGCTTCATGTCAGCAGAGAATCAGTCTGCATGTCATAGCAGAGAATCAGGCTTCACGTCACCCAACATTGGAACAGTCCATTGGCATATATTTAGGCCCCGGCACCCAGACAAAGGAGAGGTTCATTCAACTTTGGGTAGCCTCGCAATATAATGGTAAAATGAAAATAAAAATAGGATTAATGAGGAAGTGCCCTGGAGTACAATAATATATGGTTAAGGGGAGGTAGTTAATGTCTAATCTGCACAAGGGATGGACAGGTCCTGTGGGATCCATGCCTGGTTCATTTTTATGAACGTCAGCTTGTCCACATTGGCTGTAGACAGGCGGCTGCGTTTGTCTGTAATGACGCCCCCTGCCGTGTCGAATACACGTTCAGACAAAACGCTGGCCGCCGGGCAGGCCAGCACCTCCAAGGCATAAAAGGCTAGCTCTGGCCACGTGGACAATTTAGAGACCCAGGAGTGGAGGGGTGTGCACACGTACTGTTCCACCATGTTAGTGAAATGTTGCCTCCTGCTAACACGTTGCGTATCAGGTGGTGGTGCAGTTAGCTGTGGCGTGTTGACAAAACTTTTCCACATCTCTGCCATGCTAACCCTGCCCTCAGAGGAGCTGGCCGTGACACAGCTGCCTTGGTGACCTCTTGCTCCTCCTCTGCATTGGCCTTAAGCTTCCACTTGTTCCCCTGTGACATTTGGGAATGCTCTCAGTAGCGCGTCTACCAACGTGCGCTTGTACTCGCGCATCTTCCTATCACGCTCCAGTGCAGGAAGTAAGGTGGGCACATTGTCTTTGTACCGTGGATCCAGCAGGGTGGCAACCCAGTAGTCCGCACACGTTGGGTGCCACCCCGCTGTGACCATGCTTCATCCTCATCCTCCTCCACCTCCTCCTCATCCTCGTCCTCTTCGTCCTCCAGTAGTGGGCCCTGGCTGGCCACATTTGTACCTGGCCTCTGCTGTTGCAAAAAACCTCCCTCTGAGTCACTTCGAAGAGACTGGCCTGAAAGTGCTAAAAATGACCCCTCTTCCTCCTCCTCCTCCTCCTGGGCCACCTCCTCTTCCATCATCGCCCTAAGTGTTTTCTCAAGGAGACATAGAAGTGGTATTGTAACGCTGATAATGGCGTCATTGCCACTGACCATGTTGGTGGAGTACTCGAAACAGCGCAACAGGGCACACAGGTCTCGCATGGAGGCCCAGTCATTGGTGGTGAAGTGGTGCTGTTCCGCAGTGCGACTGACCCGTGCGTGCTGCAGCTGAAACTCCACTATGGCCTGCTGCTGCTCGGACAGTCTGTCCAGCATGTGCAAGGTGGAGTTCCACCTGGTGGGCACGTCGCATATGAGGCGGTGAGCGGGAAGGCCGAAGTTACGCTGTAGCGCAGACAGGCGAGCAGCGGCAGGATGTGAACGCCGGAAGCGCGAACAGACGGCCTGCACTTTATGCAGCAGCTCTGACATGTCGGGGTAGTTGTGAATGAACTTCTGCACCACCAAATTCAGCACATGCGCCAAGCAAGGGATGTGCGTCAAACCGGCTAGTCCCAGAGCTGCAACGAGATTTCTCACATTATCGCACACCACCAGGCCGGGCTTGAGGCTCACCGGCAGCAACCACTCGTCGGTCTGTATCTATGCCCTGCCACAACTCCTGTGCGGTGTGGGGCCTGTCCCCCAAACATATGAGTTTCAGAATTGCCTGCTGACGTTTACCCCGGGCTGTGCTGAAGTTGGTGGTGAAGGTGTGTGGCTGACTGGATGAGCAGGTGGAAGAAGAGGAGGAGGAAGCTGAGTAGGAGGAGGTGGCAACAGGAGGCAAAGAATGCTGCCCTGCGATCCTTGGCGGCAGAAGGATGTGCGCCAAACAGCTCTCTGCCTGGGGCCCACTACATTTACCCAGTGTGCAGTTAGGGAGATATAGCGTCCCTGGCCGTGCTTACTGGTCCACGTATCTGTGGTTAGGTGGACCTTGCCACAGATGGCGTTGCGCAGTGCACACTAGATTTTATCGGATACTTGGTTGTGCAGGGAAGGCACGGCTTTCTTGGAGAAGTAGTGCCGGCTAGGAACAACATACTGTGGGACAGCAAGCAACATGAGCTGTTTGAAGCTGTCTGTGTCCACCAGCCTAAATGACAGCATTTCATAGGCCAGTAGTTTGGAAATGCTGGCATTCAGGGCCAGGGATCGAGGGTGGCTAGGTGGGAATTTACACTTTCTCTCAAATGTTTGTGAGATGGAGAGCTGCACGCTGCCGTGTGACATGGTTGAGATGCTTGGTGACGGAGGTGGTGGTGTTGGTGGTACATCCCCTGTTTGCTGGGCGGCAGGTGCCAACGTTCCTCCAGAGGCGGAGGAAGAGGCCGAGGCGGCAGCAGCAGAAGAGGCCGAGGCGGCAGCAGCAGAAGAGATAGCAGGGGGAGCCTGAGTGACTTCCTTGGTTTTAAAGTGTTTACTCCACTGCAGTTCATGCTTTGCATGCAGGTGCCTGGTCATGCAGGTTGTGCTCAGGTTCAGAACGTTAATGCCTCGCTTTAGGCTCTGATGGCACAGCGTGCAAACCACTCGGGTCTTGTCGTCAGCACATTGTTTGAAGAAGTGCCATGCCAGGGAACTCCTTGAAGCTGCCTTTGGGGTGCTCGGTCCCAGATGGCGGCGGTCAGTAGCAGGCGGAGTCTCTTGGCGGTGGGTGTTCTGCTTTTGCCCACTGCTCCCTCTTTTGCTACGCTGTTGGCTCGGTCTCAACTTGCCTCTTCCTCCGAACTGTGAAAGTCAGTGGCACGACCTTCATTCCATGTGGGGTCTAGGACCTCATCGTCCCCTGCATCGTCTTCCACCCAGTCTTGATCCCTGACCTCCTGTTCAGTCTGCACACTGCAGAAAGACGCAGCAGTTGGCACCTGTGTTTCGTCATCATCAGAGACATGCTGAGGTGGTATTCCCATGTCCTCATCATCAGGAAACATAAGTGGTTGTGCGTCAGTGCATTCTATGTCTTCCACCGCTGGGGAAGGGCTGGGTGGATGCCCTTGGGAAACCCTGCCAGCGGAGTCTTCAAACAGCATAAGAGACTGCTGCATAACTTGAGGCTCAGACAGTTTCCCTAGTATGCATGGGGGTGATGTGACAGACTGATGGGGTTGGTTTTCAGGCGCCATCTGTGCGCTTTCTGCAGAAGACTGGGTGGGAGATAATGTGAACGTGCTGGATCCACTGTCGGCCACCCAATTGACTAATGCCTGTACCTGCTCAGGCCTTACCATCCTTAGAACGGCATTGGGCCCCACCAAATATCGCTGTAAATTATGGTGGCTACTGGGACCTGAGGTAGTTGGTACACTAGGACGTGTGGCTGTGGCAGAACGGCCACGTCCTCTCCCAGCACCAGAGGGTCCACTAACACCACCACGACCATGTCCACGTCCCTTACTAGATGTTTTCCTCATTGTTACCGTTCACCACAATAAGAAAAAAATTATTTGGCCCAATGTATTGTATTCAAATTCAGGCCTTTTTTTACAGACACCTAACACTATCTGGCTATCTATTTAGGTACCGTATTACACTAATACAGGCACAGCAGTAATGACAGATTTAGCTGAATATAAATTTGAGGCCTAGTATTTAGGCGCTGGGTGACAGGTATAGGTTTACTGACAGAATTAGACTTGGAAATGCACAGTAGCGTGTGTGTGAAGTTATTCAGAATGACCCTATGTGCACCTTGAATCTTATATACCCTTTTAGGGATAGATTTAAAATAGCTCTGATACAGCAGAAACCACTAAATTAGGAAATTGCTAAATTGGGAATTGTATTTCAACCCAGAACAAAAACTGTGCTTTGACGGACACTAAATAACTTGACCAGCCACAGCAGTAACGACAGATTTAGCTGGATATAAATTTGAGGCCTATTATTTAGGCGCTGGGTGACAGGTATAGGTTTACTGACAGAATTAGACTGGGATATGGCCAAAAAATAACCAGACTATTGATGGTTAAATGCACTTGATGTGACAGCTTGACCCTGATGTAGGATTTAGCCAAAAAACAACCACACCATTGAGGGTTAAATGCACTTGGTGACAGCTTGCCCCTGATGTAGTATATGGCCAAAAAATAACCAGACTATTGATGGTTAAATGCACTTTGTGTAACAGCTTGACCCTGATGTAGGATTTAGCCAAAAAACAACCACACTATTAAGGGTTAAATGCACTTGGTGGCAGCTTGTGCTGGCGCACCACAAGACACAAAATGGCCGCCGATCACCCCAGACAAAAGTGACTGAAAAACGCTCTGGGCAGCCTAAAAACAGTGAGCAATTCGATAGCAGCAGTTCAATCATCCACAGCTGCAGATCGACCTCTGAATGAAGTCTTTTGGAGGAGTTAATCACTGCCTAATCTCGCCCTAACGTCGCAGTTGCAACCTCTCCCTATGCTGATCAGAGTAGAGTGACGGGCGGCGCTATGTGACTCCAGCTTAAATAGAGGCTGGGTCACATGGTGCTCTGGCCAATCACAGCCATGCCAATAGTAGGCATGGCTGTGACGGCCTCTTGGGGCAAGTAGTATGACGCTTGTTGATTGGCTGCTTTGCAGCCTTTCAAAAAGCGCCAAGAAAGCGACGAACACCGAACCTGAACCCGGACTTTTATGAAAATGTCCGGGTTCGGGTCCATGTCACGGACACCCCAAAATTCGGTATGAACCCGAGAACCCGAACTATACAGTTCGGGTTCGCTCATCCCTACTCCTGACGTCAGTGTCTCAAACCAAGGTTGTCGTAGATGTCCAGAAATGTCCAAATCCTTTCACACATTATAAAACAAACCATAGTGCAGATGTGATACAACATTTTGGAGGAGATTTATCCAACTGGTGTAAAGTAGAACTGGCTTAGTTGCCATAGGAACAAATCAGATTCTACCTTTCATATTCCAAAGGAGCTTTGGAAAATAAAAGCTAGAATCTGATTGGTTACCATGGGCAACTAGGCCAGTTCTACCAGTTTGATAAATCTACCCCTTTGTTTTTGTGGAGATTTTTTAATAGTGCAAGCAATATTGTCTAGCAACCTTTTGTGCAGCAATGGCTCAAGAAGGAAAGGTCATTCCTATCTCATATAATCCCAGACTTCTTACCAATTAAGATAGTTATTGCAAATTAGAGATGGCCTTGTGGTACGCGACGAACATATGGCGATATTCGTGCCCTCCATATTCTTTTACATTGTGAAGAACTTTGACCCATGACACATCCATCACATGGTACAGGACAGCCAACTGAGTAGTTTCAGCACATGGACACACCCCCCTACCTTATAAATAAACTTGATCTGGCCGCCATTTTACATTCAGTGTTTTGCCAGTGTAGGGAAAGGTTGCTGTGTGGAGCAGGGACAGGCTGTTAGGGACACCAAACGCTAGCTAATAGGGCCACAATAGTCCTTTTTAGGACTGGTATAGGTGCGCTATCGATAGGTGTGATACACAGAGGGGTGCGATATACTACTAAAGTATATTATAATACCTAAAAAACACAGATTTATATAGCGATCACCTGGAAGTCAGGTGCTTAGGGGCTAGGGGCTTACTAGGGCTATTTTTATATTGGGTAAGGTTCCTGATGAAAGGGGTCACTCTTATCAGGGCGGGTGCTCTGTGGTTAGGCTATCAGGGCCAGAATAGCTCCCCCCTGTAGGGCAATATCAGGGACAGTTCTTTGCCCACACTGTCCTTCAATACCACATCATCATCTAGCCCAGGGATATAGGTTTTTTGCTTTCCCTACTGGATTCATCGATATGCGCTGGAACCCACTGGTTTGTGGTAGTACATATGGTTTCTGATTTGGTGCCGCTGAGCACCTGATTTAGTGCCGCAGTGCACTTGTTATTGCCTATCACATCTATGCTTTATGCTTAACTTTAACCCCTTAAGGACTCAGCCCTATTTCACCTTAAGGACTTTTTTTGCAAATCTGACCAGTGTCACTTTAAGTGCGCATAACTTTAAAACACTTTGACTTATCCAGGCCATTCTGAGATTGTTTTTCGTCACATATTGTACTTCATGACACTGGTAAAATGTAGTAAAAAAGATATATTTTTTTTCCATAAAAAAATACCTAATTGACCAAAAATTTGTAAAAATGTGCAAATTTCAAAGTTTAAGTTTCTCTATTTCTGTAATACATAGTAATACCCCCAAACATTGTGATGACTTTGCATTCCCCATATGTCTACTTCATGTTTGAATTATTTTGGGAATGATATTTCATTTTTTGGGGACGTTGCAAGGCTTAGAAGTTTAGAAGCAGATCTTGAAATTTTTCAGAAATTTTCAAAAACCCAATTTTTAGGGACCACTACAGGTCTGAAGTCACTTTGCGAGGCTTACATAATAGAAACCACCCAAAAATGTATTCATGTATACCCCTCAAGGTATTCAAAACTGATTTTACAAACTTCGTTAACCCTTTAGGTGTTGCACAAGAGTTATTGGCAAATGGGGATGAAATTTTAGAATTTCATTTTTTTGCCTAATTTTCCATTTTAACCCATTTTTTCCACTAACAAAGCAAGGGTTAACAGCCAAACAAGACTGTATCTTTATTTCCCTGACTCTGCCATTTACAGAAACATCCCATATGTGGCCGTAAACTACTGTACGGGCACACAGTAGGGCGTAGAGGCAAAGGTGCGCCGTATGGTTTTTGGAAGCCAGATTTTGCTGGACTGGTTTTTTGACACCATGTCCCATTTGAAGCCCCCTGATGCACCCCTAGAGTAGAAACTCCAAAAAAGTGACCCCATCTAAGAAACTACACCCCACAAGGTATTCAAAACTGATTTTACAAACTTTGTTAACCCTTTAGGTGTTGCACAAGATTTAATGGAAAATAGAGATACAATTTCAAAATTTCACTTTTAATGGCAGATTTTCCATTTTAATATTTTTTTTTCCCGTTACAAACCAAGGGTTAACAGACAAACAAAACTCATTATTTATGGCCCTAATTCTGTAGTTTACAGAAACAACACATATGTGGTCGTAAACTGCTGTACACGGCAGGGCGCAGAAGGAAAGGAATGCCACACGGTTTTTGGAAGGCAGATTTTGCTGGACTGTTTTTTTTTGACACCATGTCCCATTTGAAGCCCCCCTGATGCACCCCTAGAGTAGAAACTCCAAAAAAGTGACCCAATTTTAGAAACTACGGGATAGGGTGGCAGTTTTGTTGGTACTAGTTTAGGGTACATATGATTTTTGGTTGCTCTATAATACACTTTTTGTGCGGCAAGGTAGCAAGAAATAGCTTTTTTGGCACTTTTTTTGTTATTTACAGCATTCATCTGACAGGTTAGATCATGTGGTAATTTTATAGAGCAGGTTGTCATGGACGCGGTGATACCTAATATGTATACAATTTTTTTTATTTATGTAAGTTTTATACAATGACTTCATTTTTGAAACAAAAAATAAATAAATCATGTTTTAGTGTTTCCATAGTCTAAGAGCCATAGTTTTTTCAGTTTTTCGGGGAATATTTTGGGTAGGGTATGATTTTTGCGAGATGAGATGACGGTTTGATTGGTACTATTTTGGCATACATGCGACTTTTTTGATCACTTTTATTACCTTTTTTGGGAAGTAAGGTGGGCAAAATTTCAATTTTCTCATAGTTTTTATTTTTTTATTTTTATGGCGTTCACCATGTGGGAAAGTAACATGACCATTTTATTGATCAGGTCGTTATGGACGCAGCGATACCTAATATGTGTAGTGTATTTTATTTTTTTAATTTTTATTCAGTGATAAATGTGTTTTTTTTATCTTAACTTTTTTCACTTAAAAAAAAAAAAATTTGACCCAGACCCACTTGGTTCTTGAAGATCCAGTGGGTCTGATGTCTGTGTAATACAGTACAGTACTCTATATAGGGTACTGTACTGTATTTTACTTTACACTTTGTCTGAACAGATCTATGCCTTTAGCAAAGATCTGTTCAGGACCATGGACAGCAGGATGCCTGAGAAGGCGTCCTGTTGCCCTGGGAACCTTCCCAGTCTGCCACAACTTCGCAGACGGGGAAGGGTAAGGACGGGGCTATCTCCCTCTCCATCGGGGGGGCTCCAAAGGCAGACCCTGACAGTTAACCTTTTCCATACAGCGGTCCGTACAGACCGCGGTATGGAAAGGGTTAAATGGCTGACATCTACCACCCCACCCAAGTCCAGCAACAAGATTAAATAGCATCCCTGGACATGGGCCTATTCTTAAGTCCAGGAGTGGAGCATGGGGAACAGGCACTCACCCAACACATTGCCTGTTCCCAGTAAAAGCCAGCCCTGGGCTAGCTGGAGCCAGCTAAGCTAAGTAGCTTGGTGTCCACAAACTAGCTTAGTGGCCACCTATATCTGCTCCACCAAGGCCGGGTTCCTTGGTGACACACTCCTGGTGCAAACAAAACCCCCTTTCTATGCTTTGCCGGGACTTTTCTGTTCTCACCCAGGCTCCTCTGGGTGAGATACACCCTTTCGATGGCCGTCATGTGGCCCTCTGGCAGCTCCACTGCCACAATATTTATATATATTTGTCATCTATATATATATATCTTTAATCATGGGCATGGACAGAAGGGTACATAGAAATGACAGGGCCCCGCAGCAAATTTGTGTACGGCGCCCCTTCATACACACACACACTTCTTCACAAACCCCCTCTTCCTGTGCAAACCCGTCTCATATGGCTATTTTGTGACTTTTTATTTACTGTATTTATTTATTTGTCATTTTTAGCACAACTTTATTTTTAACATTCACAGTTGCTGACGGAGTTTCTTTTCAACACAACCCCTTTAAAACCCGTGCTGCAATTGTAATAGACATGTCTGATTTAGGCCTCGTTCACATCACAGTTTCTCCTTTCCGTTCTCCGGCTCCGTTAAGGAGCAGAAGAACGGAAAGGACGGATTCTGCAGATAACTGAGCGTAACGGAGTCTAAAGACCCCATAGACTATAATGGGGTCCGTTCGATGTTCAGAACATGATTTTTGAATGGAGATGAAAGTCCTGCGAGCCAGAGAACGGAGAGGAGAAAAGGTGATGTGAACAAGGCCTTACCTCTACATATCCACCTTTCATACTGCCGCCATGGACACACTCATACAAGCACTTTCCATATATATGGACGCAGTCTCCCCAAACATGGATGCAGTCATGCAAGCACACTCCACATACATTGACACAGTCATACACGCATTCTCCAAATACATGGACGCACTCTCCGCATACATGGACACAGTCATACACACACTCTCCACATACATGGGTGCAGTCATACCCGCACTATCCACATACATGGATGCAGTCATACACGCACTCTCCACATTGTGGTAAGGTGAACAGAAAAGTGTTATGGTAAAGTCCTGGAAGGGGTGTATATCCCACCCAGCTTCCTCAACTGGGTGAGGTAAATAAAATCCAGAAGGTTAAAATGGTCTCAGCAATGTGTAGGTTGCTGAGACAGTATTGTTAAGTTTATGGGCTGGATTTTATTGGACTGGGAGAAGGAAGGATTGGTAGAGGCACCTCCCCAGTCCACCCCATTCCGGGACAGGTTTTCCCCTAGCCTGAGGGATCCGCAGCTGAAGCCAGCTGGGATCGTCAAGGGGAAATAAAGCACAGTCCAGGCTGTCAGTCTGGGGAGAGTAATGCCTGGAGAAAGTCTGGGAAGCTGGCTGCCCTGCTGGCTAGAGAAGCAGAGTTATCTGTGTGAACTGTGTTCAATAGGTGAGTTAGGAACTTCACTGTATTAGCCAGAGCCCAGACGGGCAGGTGTTTATTCTGGTTTATGTTTTGTGGTGCTGGACCTTTAGCTTACCCAGTGAATTATAACTGGGGTGCCTGTATCTCCGGAGTGTGATAAATAAAGCAACATTTGGACTTTAACCCTGTGGTCTGCAAGAGAATCTGTCATTGCCGCCCTACCTGAGAGTGTAACCCCTTACAACATACATGAATGCACTCTCCACATACATAGACACAGTCATACACGGACTCTCCACATACATGGACGCATTCTCCACATATATGGATGCAGTCATACACGCAATCTCCACATACATGAAGGCAGTCATACACACACTCTCCACATACATGGACACAGTCATACATGCACTCTCCACATACATAGAGGCACTATCCACATACATAGACGCAGTCATACACGCACTCTCCACATACATGGACGCACTCTCCACATACATGGACACAGTCATATGTAACATCCTAGAGTTATGTTACAATTTTTTTTTACCCCGCTACAACCTGTTAAGTGTATTTATACTGTCATCTAATGTGAATTTATCTAATATTTGCACAAATGTGCATTCTAAGCCTGTTACATATATTTTGCTGTAATTTTCATGTTCACCAGCAGGTGGCAGCAATGTGTTTACCAGGGACTTAGTGTCAGTTTAGTGTTTCTAAACTGGAATAGTACATTCCAGTTTAGCTTTCCCCTCTGTGAAGAGGTGTGGAATGTTCCCACATCCTGCCTCATGGGTGGGGAAGGTAGTTCAGTTAGTGTGCCAGCCACCCCTGCTTGGGGAAGGCTGTGCTGGTAGGAGCTCCCAGTTCTAGGGATCTAAGCCAGAATCTTGTCTCGGCTGAGACATAAGATCATCATTCCCAGCCTGAGCCTTCAGCCTCAGCTGGTAAAGAGCAAGCAGCCACCTCCAGTATTCCAGAAAGAACCATACCCTGTGAGCACAACTGTGAGTACCGTCCAGAGACCAGGAGAAGCCAAATTCCTCCTCAGCTAGTCAGTGCCCAATACAGCAGAAGATAGTGCAGAAGATATTCCTGGCACATTACAAAGCCACAAGCAGACGACTTATCCTGCAAGAGAGCTCCATGCACATTATAGAAGCAGAAGATAGATTCCTGCCATACATTGCCAATACCTGCTGGGACCAAAGACTATTGCTGTATCTCATGTGGATTATTGCTGCATCAAGTAAAGACCAGTTTGAATTATATTCCAAGTCTGGATCTCAATTATTGCTACTAAGTCCCTCAATTACACCTACTAGCAACACACTCATTTTATTGCAAGTGAGCCAGGATCCAGGAGTCCAGCCGTACCAAGGTAGGAGACACCGTTGACACTATTGCCATTATCATACAGAGACGTTACACCCTGCAACACCTTAAAGGGCCATGAGACTGTACCCTGTGCACCCTGCAATTGGCATCACAAACAAAAACTATAGACTTCTATACTCATATTCGGACCCACTGCATAATTTGGCATCCGTGTAATCGTACCACGGTCCTGCTCATTGCACATACACGCACTCTCCAGATACATGGACGCAGTAATACACCCACTCTCCACATACATGGACGCACTCTCCACATACATGGACGCAGTCATACACGCACTCTCCACATACATGTAAGCAGTCATAGATGCACTCTCCACATACATGTAAGCAGTCATACACATACTCACCACACACATGGATGCAATAATGCATGCAGTCTCCAATTAAATGGACATACTCATACACACACTCACCAAATATATGGATGCACTCATACATGCGCTCACTAGTGTTGGTCGAGCACCAAAGTGCTTGGGTGCTCGTGTAAAACACCTCGGGATGCTTGGGTGCTCTAACGAGCACAATGGAAGTCAATGGGAGAACATGAGCATTAAACCAGGCACCCCCTGCTCTGAAGAGGGGAGGGTGTCTGGTTCACATAAAAAGGTCAGAAATTGATGGAAACACCACTGAAATGGTTCGGGAACAGCATGAGGAGGATGTCCGGATGCATCTTGGACTCCCAGGTCGCTGCTGGGAACGATGTTGTTCGAGTAGTACGCCAAATTTTACAGACTAACAAAATCAAAGATCATTAGGTGCGAGTGCCTGCGGCTGATGTGACCATATAAAACATTAGGGGCGAGGGCCTGCTGCTGATCTGACCTTGAAGAACATTTTAGGGTTAGTTTTACTCTCTTTGGCAATTAATCTCTTGGTCTCTAGTTTGGCAGCTTTTATTTGTTTTTTACATATTCTATTTTTTTCCTTATAGTTTTTTAGTGCTTCCATGCTACACTCCTGTGTTAGTGATTTTTATGCTTTCTTTTTTGTCATTTATTGCTTTCTTTACAGTTCTGTTTATCCACATTGCTTTCTTTTTGTTCCTTAACCTTTTATTCCCATACGGTATGTACCTCTCACAATGAGTTTTCAGGATGTTTTTAAAGATTTTGTGGCTGTATTTTTATTTTTGAGGACTTTGTCCCAGTTAGTTTGGCCTATTGCCTCTCTTAGTTGGCCAAATTTAGCTTTTTTGAAGTTTGGTATTTTTGTTCCTCCCTGTAGAAACGCTCTTTTGAATGATAATTGGAAGGTTATTACTTTATGGTTACTATTTCCCAGGTGTCCCCCAACCTGCACGTCTGTTGTTCAGTCAGGCCTATTGGTTAATACTAAGTCCAGTATGGCCATCTCTCTAGTCGGGTCCTGAACCAGTTGGGAGAGGTAATTGTCTTTGGTTATTGCCAAGAACCTGTTTCCCTTATGAGATATACAAGTTTCAGTTTCCCAGTCTATATCTGGGTAGTTGAAGTCCCCCATAATAACCACCTCATTATGATTTGCCACCTCGTCTATCTCGTTTACTATAAACCACCTAAAATCTACTACTAAACTCCTATTAGTAATTTATTGTTGTTTTTAGCTCCATGTGACTCCTTGTGACATTAGGCCACGCATCAGGTTGAGGGTGCTGGCGGGTTGTCATAAAACTGTCCAAGGCCTTGGAGAGTGTTGTCCTGCCTCTGTTGGAACTGCTGTGTGTTCCCCTTGTCTCCCCTACTCGGTTGGCCAAGGAATTACGTACTTTGCAGCCAGCGTTGTCAGCTGGAAATTTTTGGAGCAATTTTTTCACAAGGACCTTCGGATATTGCACCCTTTTTCTCGTCCTCTCCACCACAGGAATGAGACATGAGAAGTTCTCTTTGTAGCGGGGGTCGAGAAGGGTGAACAACCAGTAATCGGTGTTGGCCAAAACGCGTATAACGTGAGGGTTACGGGAAAGGCAGCATAACATAAAGTCAGCCATGTGTGCCAGAGTCCCAACAGACAAGACTTTGCTGTCCTCATCAGCAGGATGGCTCTCAATCTACTCATCCTCTTCCTCCTCTTCTAGGGTGGTCTGGCTATCATCCTGTGTATTGTCTTTCCCCATTTCCACCTCTTCCACATGCAAAGCGTCCGCCCTAATTGTGAACAGCGAACGTTTGAGTAGACACAGAAGTGGGATGTTTACTCTGATAATAGAGCTATCGCCGCTCACCATCTGTGTTGATTCCTCAAAGTTGCGTTAAACCTCACAGAGGTCAGACATCAATGCCCACTTATCACTCGTGAAGAGCGGAAGCTGACTGGAAAGGTAACAGCTATGTTGCAGCTGGTATTCCAGTACTGCACTCTGCTGCTTAAATAGCCTAGCCAACATGTGGAACGTTGAGTTCCAGCACGTGCTCAAGTTGCACAACTGTCAGTGAGCTGGCAATTGCAAGCACTGCTGCAGCATTGCCAGACCAGCAGAAGCTGTCGATGACCTGCAGAAATGTGCACACATGGGGCGCACCTTCACCAGTTACGCCGGCAAATTGGGGTAGGTTTTGAGAAACCGCTGAACCACTAAGTAGAACACGTGGGCTAGGCATGGTATGTGTGTGAGGTTGCCGGGCTCCGTAGCCGTCACCAAGTTACGGTCATTATCATATTATCAGACGATACCATGCCTGGATCTAGGTTGAGTGGCGAGAGCAACAGCTCAGTCTGGTCCCTTATCCCCCGCAGCTCTGCGGCTGTGTGCTGTTTACCACCTAAGCAGATCAGTTTAAGCACTGACTGATGCCGCTTCCCCACTGCAGTGCTAAACTGCTTCCAGCTACTGACTGATGTCTGACTGGTGCTGCAAGATGATAATTCAGAGGTTTGCAGCCACTAATGTAGGTGGTGGCAGAAACCCTGATGGAAGTAGGGCCCGCAATCCTTGGTATCGGTAGCACCTGTGCCATCCCAGGGTACGGCTCAATCCCGGCCTCCTCAATGTTTACCCAGTGTGCCATCTGGGAAATGTAGCATCCCTGGCCAAAAGCATTTGTCCATTTGTCAGTCATTAAGTGGACCTTCCCAATAACTGCGTTGGTCAGGGCACGGGTGATGTTACGTGACACATGCTGGTGTAAAGCTGGGACTGCACACCGTGAAAAATATTAGAGGCTAGGGACAGAGTACCGCGGGACAGCTGCCACCATCAGGCTAAGGAAAGCCTCAGTGTCCACAAGCCTAAATGGCAACATTTCCAGGACCAGCAATTTGGAAAGGTGCGCTTTTAGTGCTATGGTCTGTGGGTGGGTGGCTGGGTATTTGCTCTTTCGTTCAAAGGCCTGGGGTATAGACATCTGTACGCTGCGCCGGGACACAGAAGTGGATGTGCTAGCTGATGGTGCTTGGGAAGGTCGAGGTGCATTCGGGGCTGCGCCTTCGACAGGGGATTGGCCAGCACATAACACAGGGGAAGAGGAGGCAGTGGTGTTACCCGCAGACACTGGTTGTGGACCCAGGCGTTTGGCCCACCTATTAGATTGCTTTAATGCCATGTGGCGGATCATGCTGGTGGTGGTGAGGTTGCTAGTGTTCACGCCCCTCTTCATTTTGGTATGGCACAGGTTGCAAATGACAATTCTTTTATCGTCCGCACTATCCTCAAAAAAGCGCCATACTGCGGAACACCTACCCCTTGGCAAGGGAGATTGCTGCAAGGGGGTGCTCCGGGGAGCAGTTGTGGGCCTGTTTGGTGTGGCCTGCCTTCTCCCTTTTGCCACCCCACTGTCTGTGCCAAGATACAGCTGACCACAGAGACGTGGTCTAGCAAACACGGGTAGGGAAGGTACATAACTTTTACTGCCCACTGGGTGAACCCTCTGACGGCTGTCAAGCATGCAATCCGTGGCACCCGTGTAGATTTGGTGTTACCGCCATGGATTGCATGCAGGCCTGCCTCTTCTTCTCCTCCTCCTACTTCATCCTCCCTCTCCACCCCCCAAGATCCCCAGAACCTTTTTGACGTGCCAGGTGAGACGTTGCCATGCTGTGCTGCGTCTGTTATGCCTGGAAGCCAAGAGCCACACCAGTCCTGCACTCCTTTCAGCTTTGCAGTCACAGGCAGATCAGTGGCTAACCCCGCTCAATTTGACAGTTGGTAAAGTGGTGTGCGACAACGGTGTCAATCTGCTGAGCGCACTGAAACAGGGCAAAATGACACACATGCCATGCTTGGCACACGTCCTAAACTTAGTCATGCAGCAATTCGTTGCCAAATACCCTGGGGTGCAGGACATCTAGCAGCAGGCCAGGAAAATCTCTGGTGATTTTAGAAGATCTTACACGGCCATGGCTCGCCTTGCTGACATTCAGCGGCGACACAACCTACCCATCAGACATCTGATTTGCGACTGCCCGACGCAATGGAACTCCACTTTGTATATGCTTGATAGGCTGCTCGAGCAGAAACGTGCAGTTAATGACTACCTGTACGAACTCTGCAGCAGGACAGGTTCTGGGGAGCTTGTTTTTTTTCTCACCGTGCCAGTGACTGCTCATGCACAATGCATGCAGACTTCTGCGGCCATTTGATTAGATTACTAAACTGGTCAGTCACAGCCAGTGCGCCATCAGTGACATCGTACCTTACGCCTTCTTTCTGGAGCATACATTGCGTTGTGTCATTGATCAAGCCGTCGAGGAGCAGGAGCAGGAAGATGAGGAAGTCACAATGCTGGATGAATTCCCAGGAGGGGATACTCCATCTGAGACAAGTCAACAACAGGAGTCTGAAGAGGAGACAGAGGAGGATGGTGCCGGGGTGAAGGAGGAGCAAGAAGAGCATGCTTAAACGTTTCTGGGATCCCTGGTGTTGTCCGTGGATGGGGGGAGGAGAACGAGGATGACATTATCCTGGATGATGAGCAGGAGCCAGACCACTCCACTGCTTCCAGTTTAGTGTAAATGGGGGCCTTCATGCTCCAGTGTTTGAAGAGGGACCCCCTTATAAAAAAAAGCATAAAGGGCAAAGACCAATACTGGGTGGCAACGTACTTAGACCCCCGGTACAAACACAAAATGGTGGAAATGTTACCACCATCAAAGAGGGCTGTCAGAATTCAGCACTTCCAGGCCTTGCTTCGAGAAATGCTGCATTCTGATTTTGTGGGCGCTGGCAGAGGAATTTCCACTCACAGAGAAACAGTTGCGGGTACCAAACCAACAGCACATGGAAGAAGAGGGCGGTTTGAAGATGTGTTGGTCGCTTCGGATATGAGATCATTCTTGCAGCCAACCCATCGACAGCCATTCTCCTGATCCAGCCTCAGGGAACGCCTATACCGACAAGTGTCAGACTAGATCGTGTTAACGACCGATGCGGACGCTCTGAAAAGCGATAAACCCCTGGACTATTGGGTGTGCAGGCTTGACCTGCGGCCAGAGCTGGCACAATTTGCCATGGAACTGTTGGCTTGCCCCTCGTCCAGTGTCCTGTCCGAAAGGACGTTCAGCGCAGCAGGGGGGATCGTGACCAATAAGCGCACTTGCCTAGCACACGACAGTGTGGACTACCTCACATTTCTAAAAATGAATGAGGCATGGATCTCGGAGGAATTTAACACATGTGACGAGTCAACCATGTTTGACTGAAATTCCTCAGGACAGCCCACAAATAACCGCCACCACACAGAACAAATCATGGTCCCTGTCTTAGGTAAATAAAGCGGCATAAAAGGCTTTTTATGTCCGTTGAATGCCAAATTTTTGGGGCCTGTACTGGCCGACAGTTACATATTTATCCTGTGACCGCCTAATGTACCTCCAGCCACAGAATTCAAAGTTCTTTGCTGTCAGGTGAACAAGTATTGGCTAATTTTTGGGGCCTGTACTGGCCGACAGTTACATATTTATCCTGTTACCACCTAATGTCCCTCCAGCCACAGAATCCTACAAATTTGTGTGCTGTCAGGTGAATGTCTATTGGCTATTTTTTGGAGCCTGTACTGGAGTGGCAAGTTCTTACAACAATACTTAGTGCACCAATCACTAATATCTCATGAGACCTTATAAAATGTGAAGTTGTGTGTACTGTGAAAAAATAAATCGCATCATTAGGGTTTTTTCCAAATTGCACTTTTTTAAACACTCGATTTGCATATACAGCGAGTGTTAAAACATGCATGTGAAATGTATTCAAATACACTGCTTTAATGTCAAGTTACTTATAGTGATCAGAAATTCTTCCTCAACGTCGCAAAATTTGTTGCCAACCATCTTCTCTGATCGCATTCAACTTCGGTCTGGTGGAAATCCAGTTGCTGCAGTAGGCCGCGCATACTTTTCGCATGCGAAAATTATTAATGGAGATCGCAAATTCGAATAATACATCTGGTATGTCACTGTCCATGTTGTGGGACTATTTGTGCACTTCTAGTAAGTATTTGGTGGCTGCAAATATGACCTGAAGGCATTCCAGGTTCGCCTGCCTTTAAAGTGAATGGGGCCCGCCACGAACTTGCGATTCGCAAACAGTTGATCGCGCTCGCGAACCGTCCCGGCCAATGTACGTCCATCGCTAACAACTGTGTCTCATCCTCATCATGAACCTCTTTAGACACTAATTGCGGTTGACTTATTGGCAACTGTGTCCCATCATCATCATCCACCTTTTGAAACGCTAATTGCCATTCCCCACCGTCATCTTCTTCTGACTGTGGATGATCCAGAGTTTGGAATTCTCATGTCCTTCCTCAAGCCGGCTTGGCGAGAGGCTTAAATAAAGGAATGGCGATGAAAACAGCTCCTTGGAATATCCAAGTGTGGGATCACTTGTTTGCCAAGGCTCTCCGTGGTGGGTGGAAGGAGTATCAGGGTGAGGATTTTGTTGACCAGACTCTTAGCTACTGAGACTGGACTTTGTGGAGGAGAGGGTGGTGATTAATCGACTAGAAGCATTATCTGCTGCAATCCAACCGACCACCTGGTCGCACTGGTCTGACTTCGAGAGTGTATGCGCAAATAAAGTACACAGAATGTCACAGATATTTTTAGGATGCGCACACATTAAACAGGAGGTATAGCGCAAGTATTGTCGCTGTCCCCACTGCCTAATAAAAAAATTACACTGAATGAATGTCACTGACATTTAGGATGTCGCACACGTTAAACAGGGGGTATAGCGCAAGTAATGTCGCTGTCACCAGCGGCTAATAAAAAATTGCACCGAATTAATGTCACTGATATTTAGGATGGGCAAACGTTTTACTGGAGATGTAGAGCAGGTAATGTCGCTGCCACTAGTAGCAAAAAAATGTGACTGAATGTCACTGATATTTCGGATACGCAAACGTTATACAGTAGATGTAGCGCAGGTAATGTAACTGTCCGCAGCGGACACCGTCTACCGAAAAAAAAGTACACTGGATATCACAGATATTTTTAGGCTGCACACACGTTAGACAGGAGATGTAGCTCAGATAATGTCGCTGTCTGCAGCAGCAAAACAATTGCAAGCTATTTAGAGCAGGTTACGCTAAAAATATATATTGCTGCCAGATACAACTATAGTCCTTAAAAATACTTTTGGGTCTCTAACAAGTTCTAGCAATTTAGTGCAGTTTGCATTAAAAATATGTATTGCTACCACACACAATAGTCCTTAAAAGGACTTTTGGGTCTATGACAAGTATAAAAGCTAAAATATTCCTATTTCACTTCCTACACTATCTCTCCCTTCTGCTCTCCAGCTTTCACTGACTTAGACTGAGCCGAACACGTGTATAGCGCACCTGATGACGCGTTCCGGCCAGCCAATCACTGTAATGCCAGTAGCCAACATGGCTACGGCATTACAGTGAATGGCAGTACTTACCTGCATGATTATTGGCTGTGTAGCAGCTAACAAACGTGCGGAGAGGAGACTCGAGCATCGCGCTCGAGCACACGCGGTATTCGGCCAAATACCGCAATGTGCCGAGCATCACGATGCTCGAGTAAAATTAGTGTTTGGCCGAGCATGCTCGTCCAACACTAACGCTCACCATATACATAGATGCACTTATACACACACTCACCACATACATGGACGCACTCTCCACATACATGGACATCTCATGATGTAATGTCACCCAGCTTTCTTACTGTATTGCAGGTCACATGTGCAGAAACATGAGGACAGTCTGGGAAAGCTGAATATAACCCCAGTTCCCCTGCCACTCACATCACTGGAGCAGTTGTGGCAATCTAACTGATGTTCCGCATGCTGGGTATGGAATGTTCAGGCTGCAGGAATTGCGTATAGCAAAGGGTGCAGGGCTAGTATAGCCCCGCCCACGTTGGACCTTCCTGATGCTGGTCTCTGTCCATCATTAGAACTAAGGAGGGGATAGGCGGAGCAATGTCACTGATGTCAGGTGTCAGGTCAGTGACAGAGGTGCAAGTGCAGGACTCTGGACCTGGTGCAGGAGAAGTCAACTGCTCTGACAGGGGCCGGGGGTGAGGAAGTACAGTGACTGCTTCCTGGCCCCTTCTGAGCTCAGTCCACGAAGCAGCTGCTTTCCCTGATAGCTACGCAACTGGCCATGGATTTACTAGTTTGTGGTCGTGGGGGGTGGCTTTGGGGTACGAGCGCCAGTGGGTCAAGGCGCTGCTGTAATCACAAGGCTGCCGGCACTGGTAAGGATTGCGCATGCGCATTCCCTCACAAGAGCAGGCCAGCGTCCAGATCAGCGAGAGAGGGGCAGGCACATAGGTGTGTGCACGGGGTGTGCCTGGGCACACCCTAATCAAGCCTCAAAATTGAGGTTCTGTCACCTCCGGCAGTGCCTCTTGAGCCCGCTGGCCGGCAAATACTAATGAAGCGCTTCAATTTTGGAAGTACTTATTAGTACCGGAGGACCAGGAATGCCAAGAGTGTGCAAAGCAGTAACCAAAGCAAAAGGTAGCTACTTTGAAGAACCTAGAATATGACATATTTTTAGTTGTTTCACACTTTTTTGTTATGTATATAATTCCACATGTGTTATTTCATAGTTTTGATGCCTTCAGTGTGAATCTACAATTTTCATAGTCATGAAAATAAAGAAAACTCTTTGACTTCCAGTTGTAGTCCAATATTTTATTCTGACCACCTCTTTTTCAATAGCGGTAGTTCTGCATTTTCCATCCAAAAAATTAGCCGGCATGGACTTACAACACCAACACCTCATGGACTTACAACGTGGTAAAGTTCTTTTGGATGGTATTCGTCTAATATCACTTGGTGTTCTTATAGAATATAGCCGTCTCTTCACCAACCAGGCGCGTTTCAGAAGACAAGTTCCTTCCTCAGTGGTATGAAACCTTTGATACCACTGAGGAAGGAACTTGCGTTCCAAAACGCATCTAGTTGGTGAAGAGACAGCTATATTCTATAAGGACACCCAGTGATACCATCCATGATACTGCTATCATCTGCCTGGAGCATTCACATGTGCCATATATGCGGCCAGTGATCCAACTAACCCACATCCATTGTTCAATTGAATATCTTAATGAACTGTGAAGTATGTACTGTTGATTTGGATCCAAAATTAGCTGTACACTGCTTGCTTCTATATTTTGAGAAATAGGAGGACTGTATATATGTGATCATATGCCAAATAATGTTTTGCATGGAAAACGCAGAACTTCACCCGCACCTACTGTGTCCTTCTCCCATACCATGTAGATTGTAAGCCCTCACGGGCAGGGCCCTCTCTCCTTCTGTACCAGTTTGTAACTCATCTTGTTTATGATTAGTACAATTGTCTGTTATGTATGTGCACCGCTTATCATATGTACAGCGCTATGGAATGAATGGCGCTTAAATAATAAATAATAATAACTACCGCAATTGAAAAAAAAGGTGGTGATCAGAATAGGATTGGCATGGAAGGTGAGGGAAGGAAAGCAAACCAAACAACTAACAGGTAACAAAACACCAAACTAGGCCCCACAGCTAAGGAACAGGAAATGGTCACCACCTGACAAACCCTAAGCCTTTCCCTCACTGCTAACAACATGAACAAATCCTAATGGTAGAAGTGTTCATCCACTGGAACCTAATCCCTGCTGCAACTGAAACAGACCTTCAGCTAGGGAACAGGCGATAAGACAACCGGTTCCTTGCAACAGATGAAGGAACCAGTGTCTTCCTAAGGCCTAGCCAGGAAATACAACAAAAGGGAATAAAAGAGGACTTATCTCATTATGGACTGGGAGCAGGAAATCCACCAAGCATGAACAGAGAACTCCAGAAGAAGCTATAAACCACAAGGGCTATAGTGAGAGACAGGTATAAATAGCATCACTAACAAACTAATGAGCAGAAGCTTTGAGGGGGTGGGATCTTGTCCAAAGCCACAACAAAGCAATCTGTCAAATAGGCTCACGTGCCGCAAGCCTGACAGACCTTCACAGATCACTCACAGGGCAGGGCATGACAGTACCCCCCCTCTACGGGTGACCTCCGGGCACCCAGGACCAACTTTATCCGGCCTTCACAAGGCGGCTAGCATTGACATCGGTAGCCGGAGCCCACATTCTTTCCTCAGGGCCATATTCCCTCCAATGCACAAAATACTGAAGGGAACCACGAAGAACACACGAGTTGAGTATTCTGGAGATCTGAAACTCCAGATTACCATCTATCAAAACCGGAGGAGGAGTCAAAGGAGATGGTTCAACAGGTTCAATCTACTTCTTCAACAGGGATCTGTATGGATCTTCCAGACCTGCGGAAGTTCCAGATGAAACACAACCGGATTAACAATGGCCGAAATTTTGTAAGGACCAATAAATCTTGGGCCCAACTTCCAAGAGGGTACTTTCAACGTATTGTTATTAGTGGACAACCACATCAAATCACCCACACACAGGTCCGGACCGGTCATATGTCTCTTGTCAGCCATACGTTTATATCTTTCGCCCATTTTCTCAAATTAATTGGAATATTCCGCCAGATAGAAGACAACAAAGAAGAGAATCTCTTCTCTTCAGGTATACCAGAAGCTTCAGTCCCAGAAAAAGTACCAAACTGAGGGTGAAAACCATATGCACCAAAAAAATGGTGACTTATGAGTTAAATCCTGTCTACGGTTATTCAAAGCAAACTCAGCCAAGGACAAAAATTAGGACTAGGGATGAGCGAACTCGAACTGTATAGTTCGGGTTCGTACCGAATTTTGGGGTGTCCGTGACACGGACCCGAACCCGGACATTTTCGTAAAAGTCCGGGTTCGGGTTCGGTGTTCGTCGCTTTCTTCGCGCTTTTGTGACGCTTTCTTGGCGCTTTTTGAAAGGCTGCAAAGCAGCCAATCAACAAGCGTCATACTACTTGCCCCAAGAGGCCATCACAGCCATGCCTACTATTGGCATGGCTGTGATTGGCCAGAGCACCATGTGACCCAGCCTCTATTTAAGCTGGAGTCACATAGCGCCGCCCGTCACTCTGCTCTGATTAGCGTAGGGAGAGGTTGCGGCTGCGACAGTAGGGCGAGATTAGGCAGATTAACTCCTCCAAAGGACTTGATTAACTGATCGATCTGCAGCTGTGGATCATTGAGCTGCTGATCCTCAATTGCTCACTGTTTTTAGGCTGCCCAGACCGTTTGTCAGTCACATTTTTCTGGGGTGATCGGCGGCCATTTTGTGTCTTGTGGTGCGCCAGCACAAGCTGCGACCAAGTGCATTTAACCCTCAATGGTGTGGTTGTTTTTTGGCTAAAGCCTACATCAGGGTGAAGCTGTCACACCAAGTGCATTTAACCAGCAATAGTCTGTTCATTTTTTGGCCATATACAAAATCAGGGGCAAGCTGCGCCTGTCACCAAGTGCATTTAACCCTCAATGGTGTGGTTGTTTTTTGGCTAAAGCCTACATCAGGGTGAAGCTGTCACACCAAGTGCATTTAACCAGCAATAGTCTGTTCATTTTTTGGCCATATACTAAATCAGGGGCAAGCTGCGCCTGTCACCAAGTGCATTTAACCCTCAATGGTGTGGTTGTTTTTTGGCTAAAGCCTACATCAGGGTGAAGCTGTCACACCAAGTGCATTTAACCAGCAATAGTCTGTTTATTTTTTGGCCATATCCCAGTCTAATTCTGTCACTAAATCCATACCGGTCACCCAGCGCCTAAATACTAGGCCTCAAATTTATATCCCGCTAAATCTGTCCTTAGTGCTGTAGCTGGGCGAGTTATTTAGTGTCCGTTCAAGCACATTTCTTGTTCTGGGTTGAAATACAATTCCCAATTTAGCAATTTCATAATTTAGTGGTTTCTGCTATATCAGAGCTATTTGAAATCTATCCCTAAAAGGGTATATAATATTCAAGGTGCACATTGGGTCATTCAGAATAACTTCACACACACCCGCTACTGTGTATTTCCAAGTCTAATTCTGGCACTAAACCCATACCTGTCACCCAGCGCCTAAATACTAGGCCTCAAATTTATATCCAGCTAAATCTGTCCCTAGTGCTGTAGCTGGGCGAGTTATTTAGTGTCCGTTCAAGCACATTTCTTGTTCTGGGTTGAAATACAATTCCCAATTTAGCAATTTCATAATTTAGTGGTTTCTGCTATATCAGAGCTATTTGAAATCTATCCCTAAAAGGGTATATAATATTCAAGGTGCACATTGGGTCATTCAGAATAACTTCACACACACCCGCTACTGTGTATTTCCAAGTCTAATTCTGGCACTAAACCCATACCTGTCACCCAGCGCCTAAATACTAGGCCTCAAATTTATATCCCGCTAAATCTGTCCTTAGTGCTGTAGCTGGGCGAGTTATTTAGTGTCCGTTCAAGCACATTTCTTGTTCTGGGTTGAAATACAATTCCCAATTTAGCAATTTCATAATTTAGTGGTTTCTGCTATATCAGAGCTATTTGAAATCTATCCCTAAAAGGGTATATAATATTCAAGGTGCACATTGGGTCATTCAGAATAACTTCACACACACCCGCTACTGTGTATTTCCAAGTCTAATTCTGTCACTAAACCCATACCTGTCACCCAGCGCCTAAATACTAGGCCTCAAATTTATATCCCGCTAAATCTGTCCCTAGTGCTGTAACTGGGCGAGTTATTTAGTGTCCGTTCAAGCACATTTCTTGTTCTGGGTTGAAATACAATTCCCAATTTAGCAATTTCATAATTTAGTGGTTTCTGCTATATCAGAGCTATTTGAAATCTATCCCTAAAAGGGTATATAATATTCAAGGTGCACATTGGGTCATTCAGAATAACTTCACACACACCCGCTACTGTGTATTTCCAAGTCTAATTCTGGCACTAAACCCATACCTGTCACCCAGCGCCTAAATACTAGGCCTCAAATTTATATCCAGCTAAATCTGTCCCTAGTGCTGTAGCTGGGCGAGTTATTTAGTGTCCGTTCAAGCACATTTCTTGTTCTGGGTTGAAATACAATTCCCAATTTAGCAATTTCATAATTTAGTGGTTTCTGCTATATCAGAGCTATTTGAAATCTATCCCTAAAAGGGTATATAATATTCAAGGTGCACATTGGGTCATTCAGAATAACTTCACACACACCCGCTACTGTGTATTTCCAAGTCTAATTCTGGCACTAAACCCATACCTGTCACCCAGCGCCTAAATACTAGGCCTCAAATTTATATCCCGCTAAATCTGTCCTTAGTGCTGTAGCTGGGCGAGTTATTTAGTGTCCGTTCAAGCACATTTCTTGTTCTGGGTTGAAATACAATTCCCAATTTAGCAATTTCATAATTTAGTGGTTTCTGCTATATCAGAGCTATTTGAAATCTATCCCTAAAAGGGTATATAATATTCAAGGTGCACATTGGGTCATTCAGAATAACTTCACACACACCCGCTACTGTGTATTTCCAAGTCTAATTCTGGCACTAAACCCATACCTGTCACCCAGCGCCTAAATACTAGGCCTCAAATTTATATCCCGCTAAATCTGTCCCTAGTGCTGTAGCTGGGCGAGTTATTTAGTGTCCGTTCAAGCACATTTCTTGTTCTGGGTTGAAATACAATTCCCAATTTAGCAATTTCATAATTTAGTGGTTTCTGCTATATCAGAGCTATTTGAAATCTATCCCTAAAAGGGTATATAATATTCAAGGTGCACATTGGGTCATTCAGAATAACTTCACACACACCCGCTACTGTGTATTTCCAAGTCTAATTCTGGCACTAAACCCATACCTGTCACCCAGCGCCTAAATACTAGGCCTCAAATTTATATCCCGCTAAATCTCTCGTTACCGCTGTCCTGTTGTGGCTGGGAAAGTTATTTAGTGTCCGTCAAAGCACATTTTTTGTTCTGGGTTGAAATACAATTCCCAATTTAGCAATTTCATAATTTAGTCGTTTCTGCTATATCAGAGCTATTTGAAATCTATCCCTAAAAGGGTAGATCATATTGAAGGTGCACATAGGGTCATTCAGAATAACTTCACACACACGCTTCTGTGCATTTCCAAGTCTAATTCTGTCACTAAATCCATACCGGTCACCCAGCGCCTAAATACTAGGCCTCAAATTTATATCCCGCTGAATTTGAATACAATACATTGGGCCAAATAATATATTTGTTGTTGTGGTGAACCATAACAATGAGAAAAACATCTAGTAAGGGACGCGGACGTGGACATGGTCGTGGTGGTGTTAGTGGACCCTCTGGTGCTGGGAGAGGACGTGGCCGTTCTGCCACATCCACACGTCCTAGTGTACCAACTACCTCAGGTCCCAGTAGCCGCCAGAATTTACAGCGATATATGGTGGGGCCCAATGCCGTTCTAAGGATGGTAAGGCCTGAGCAGGTACAGGCATTAGTCAATTGGGTGGCCGACAGTGGATCCAGCACGTTCACATTATCTCCCACCCAGTCTTCTGCAGAAAGCGCACAGATGGCGCCTGAAAACCAACCCCATCAGTCTGTCACATCACCCCCATGCATACCAGGGAAACTGTCTCAGCCTCAAGTTATGCAGCAGTCTCTTATGCTGTTTGAAGACTCCGCTGGCAGGGTTTCCCAAGGGCATCCACCTAGCCCTTCCCCAGCGGTGAAAGACATAGAATGCACTGACGCACAACCACTTATGTTTCCTGATGATGAGGACATGGGAATACCACCTCAGCATGTCTCTGATGATGACGAAACACAGGTGCCAACTGCTGCGTCTTTCTGCAGTGTGCAGACTGAACAGGAGGTCAGGGATCAAGACTGGGTGGAAGACGATGCAGGGGACGATGAGGTCCTAGACCCCACATGGAATGAAGGTCGTGCCACTGACTTTCACAGTTCGGAGGAAGAGGCAGTGGTGAGACCGAGCCAACAGCGTAGCAAAAGAGGGAGCAGTGGGCAAAAGCAGAACACCCGCCGCCAAGAGACTCCGCCTGCTACTGACCGCCGCCATCTGGGACCGAGCACCCCAAAGGCAGCTTCAAGGAGTTCCCTGGCATGGCACTTCTTCAAACAATGTGCTGACGACAAGACCCGAGTGGTTTGCACGCTGTGCCATCAGAGCCTGAAGCGAGGCATTAACGTTCTGAACCTGAGCACAACCTGCATGACCAGGCACCTGCATGCAAAGCATGAACTGCAGTGGAGTAAACACCTTAAAACCAAGGAAGTCACTCAGGCTCCCCCTGCTACCTCTTCTGCTGCTGCCGCCTCGGCCTATTCTGCTGCTGCCGCCTCGGCCTCTTCCTCCGCCTCTGGAGGAACGTTGGCACCTGCCGCCCAGCAAACAGGGGATGTACCACCAACACCACCACCACCACCTCCGTCACCAAGCGTCTCAACCATGTCACACGCCAGCGTTCAGCTCTCCATCTCACAAACATTTGATAGAAAGCGTAAATTCCCACCTAGCCACCCTCGATCCCTGGCCCTGAATGCCAGCATTTCTAAACTACTGGCCTATGAAATGCTGTCATTTAGGCTGGTGGACACAGACAGCTTCAAACAGCTCATGTCGCTTGCTGTCCCACAGTATGTTGTTCCCAGCCGGCACTACTTCTCCAAGAGAGCCGTGCCTTCCCTGCACAACCAAGTATCCGATAAAATCAAGTGTGCACTGCGCAACGCCATCTGTGGCAAGGTCCACCTAACCACAGATACGTGGACCAGTAAGCACGGCCAGGGACGCTATATCTCCCTAACTGCACACTGGGTAAATGTAGTGGCAGCTGGGCCCCAGGCGGAGAGCTGTTTGGCGCACGTCCTTCCGCCGCCAAGGATCGCAGGGCAACATTCTTTGCCTCCTGTTGCCACCTCCTCCTTCTCGGCTTCCTCCTCCTCTTCTTCCACCTGCTCATCCAGTCAGCCACACACCTTCACCACCAACTTCAGCACAGCCCGGGGTAAACGTCAGCAGGCCATTCTGAAACTCATATGTTTGGGGGACAGGCCCCACACCGCACAGGAGTTGTGGCGGGGTATAGAACAACAGACCGACGAGTGGTTGCTGCCGGTGAGCCTCAAGCCCGGCCTGGTGGTGTGTGATAATGGGCGAAATCTCGTTGCAGCTCTGGGACTAGCCAATTTGACGCACATCCCTTGCTTGGCGCATGTGCTGAATTTGGTGGTGCAGAAGTTCATTCACAACTACCCCGACATGTCAGAGCTGCTGCATAAAGTGCGGGCCGTCTGTTCGCGCTTCCGGCGTTCACATCCTGCTGCTGCTCGCCTGTCTGCGCTACAGCGTAACTTCGGCCTTCCCGCTCACCGCCTCATATGCGACGTGCCCACCAGGTGGAACTCCACCTTGCACATGCTGGACAGACTGTGCGAGCAGCAGCAGGCCATAGTGGAGTTTCAGCTGCAGCACGCACGGGTCAGTCGCACTACAGAACAGCACCACTTCACCACCAATGACTGGGCCTCCATGCGAGACCTGTGTGCCCTGTTGCGCTGTTTCGAGTACTCCACCAACATGGCCAGTGGCGATGACACCGTTATCAGCGTTACAATACCACTTCTATGTCTCCTTGAGAAAACACTTAGGGCGATGATGGAAGAGGAGGTGGCCCAGGAGGAGGAGGAGGAGGAGGAGGAAGAGGGGTCATTTTTAGCACTTTCAGGCCAGTCTCTTCGAAGTGACTCAGAGGGAGGTTTTTGGCAACAGCAGAGGCCAGGTACAAATGTGGCCAGCCAGGGCCCACTACTGGAGGACGAGGAGGACGAGGATGAGGAGGAGGTGGAGGAGGATGAGGATGAAGCATGGTCACAGCGGGGTGGCACCCAACGCAGCTCGGGTCCATCACTGGTGCGTGGCTGGGGGGAAAGGCAGGACGATGACGATACGCCTCCCACAGAGGACAGCTTGTCCTTATCCCTGGGCAGCCTGGCACACATGAGCGACTACATGCTGCAGTGCCTGCGCAACGACAGCAGAGTTGCCCACATTTTAACCTGTGCGGACTACTGGGTTGCCACCCTGCTGGATCCACGCTACAAAGACAATGTGCCCACCTTACTTCCTGCACTGGAGCGTGATAGGAAGATGCGCGAGTACAAGCGCACGTTGGTAGACGCGCTACTGAGAGCATTCCCAAATGTCACAGGGGAACAAGTGGAAGCCCAAGGCCAAGGCAGAGGAGGAGCAAGAGGTCGCCAAGGCAGCTGTGTCACGGCCAGCTCCTCTGAGGGCAGGGTTAGCATGGCAGAGATGTGGAAAACTTTTGTCAACACGCCACAGCTAACTGCACCACCACCTGATACGCAACGTGTTAGCAGGAGGCAACATTTCACTAACATGGTGGAACAGTACGTGTGCACACCCCTCCACGTACTGACTGATGGTTCGGCCCCATTCAACTTCTGGGTCTCTAAATTGTCCACGTGGCCAGAGCTAGCCTTTTATGCCTTGGAGGTGCTGGCCTGCCCGGCAGCCAGCGTTTTGTCTGAACGTGTATTCAGCACGGCAGGGGGCGTCATTACAGACAAACGCAGCCGCCTGTCTACAGCCAATGTGGACAAGCTGACGTTCATAAAAATGAACCAGGCATGGATCCCACAGGACCTGTCCGTCCCTTGTCCAGATTAGACATTAACTACCTCCCCATAACCATATATTATTGGACTCCAGGGCACTTCCTCATTCAATCCTATTTTTATTTTCATTTTACCATTATATTGCGAGGCTACCCAAAGTTGAATGAACCTCTCCTCTGCCTGTGTGCTAGGCCTAAATATATGCCAATGGACTGTTGCAGTGGTGGCTGACGTGAAGCCTCATTCTCTGCTATGAAATGCAGACTGATTCTCTGCTGACATGAAGACAGATTCTCTGTTACGGGACCTCCCTCCTCTGCCTGGGTGCTGGGCCTAAATATATGCCAATGGACTGTTGCAGTGGTGGCTGACATGAAGCCTGATTCTCTGCTATGACATGCAGACTAATTCTCTGCTGACATGAAGCCAGATTGTCTGTTACGGGACCTCTCTCCTCTGCCTGGGTGCTGGGCCTAAATTTATGACAATGGACTGTTGCAGTGGTGGCTGACGTGAAGCCTGATTCTCTGCTATGACATGCAGACTGATTCTCTGCTGACATGAAGCCAGATTGTCTGTTACGGGACCTCTCTGCTCTGCCTGTGTGCTAGGCCTAAATATATGCCAATGGACTGTTGCAGTGGTGGCTGACGTGAAGCCTCATTCTCTGCTATGACATGCAGACTGATTCTCTGCTGACATGAAGCCAGATTGTCTGTTACGGGACCTCTCTGCTCTGCCTGTGTGCTAGGCCTAAATATATGCCAATGGACTGTTGCAGTGGTGGCTGACGTGAAGCCTGATTCTCTGCTATGACATGCAGACTGATTCTCTGCTGACATGAAGCCAGATTGTCTGTTACGGGACCTCTCTGCTCTGCCTGTGTGCTAGGCCTAAATATATGCCAATGGACTGTTGCAGTGGTGGGTGACGTGAAGCCTCATTCTCTGCTATGACATGCAGACTGATTCTCTGCTGACATGAAGACAGATTCTCTGTTACGGGACCTCCCTCCTCTGCCTGGGTGCTGGGCCTAAATATATGCCAATGGACTGTTGCAGTGGTGGCTGACATGAAGCCTGATTCTCTGCTATGACATGCAGACTAATTCTCTGCTGACATGAAGCCAGATTGTCTGTTACGGGACCTCTCTCCTCTGCCTGGGTGCTGGGCCTAAATTTATGACAATGGACTGTTGCAGTGGTGGCTGACGTGAAGCCTGATTCTCTGCTATGACATGCAGACTGATTCTCTGCTGACATGAAGCCAGATTGTCTGTTACGGGACCTCTCTGCTCTGCCTGTGTGCTAGGCCTAAATATATGCCAATGGACTGTTGCAGTGGTGGCTGACGTGAAGCCTCATTCTCTGCTATGACATGCAGACTGATTCTCTGCTGACATGAAGCCAGATTGTCTGTTACGGGACCTCTCTGCTCTGCCTGTGTGCTAGGCCTAAATATATGCCAATGGACTGTTGCAGTGGTGGGTGACGTGAAGCCTCATTCTCTGCTATGACATGCAGACTGATTCTCTGCTGACATGAAGCCAGATTCTCTGTTACGAGACCTCTCTGCTCTGCCTGTGTGCTAGGCCTAAATATATGCCAATGGACTGTTGCAGTGGTGGCTGACGTGAAGCCTCATTCTCTGCTATGACATGCAGACTAATTCTCTGCTGACATGAAGACAGATTCTCTGTTACGGGACCTCTCTCCTCTGCCTGGGTGCCGGGGCCTAAATATCTGAGAATGGACTGTTCCAGTGGTGGGTGACGGGAAGCCAGATTCTCTGCTATGGAACCTCTCTCCAATTGATTTTGGTTAATTTTTATTTATTTAATTTTTATTTTAATTCATTTCCCTATCCACATTTGTTTGCAGGGGATTTACCTACATGTTGCTGCCTTTTGCAGCCCTCTAGCTCTTTCCTGGGCTGTTTTACAGCCTTTTTAGTGCCGAAAAGTTCGGGTCCCCATTGACTTCAATGGGGTTCGGGTTCGGGACGAAGTTCGGATCGGGTTCGGATCCCGAACCCGAACATTTCCGGGATGTTCGGCCGAACTTCTCGAACCCGAACATCCAGGTGTTCGCTCAACTCTAATTAGGACCACTCTTCCTGATTTTCAGCAACAAAACACCTCAAAAAAGTATCCAGGTTCTGGTTAGTACGCTCAGTTTGTCCATTCGACTGAGGATGGAAAGCCGAAGAGAAAGACAACTGAATACCCAGACGAGTACAAAACTCCTTCCAAAACCTGGAAACAAATTGCTTCCCCCTATCAGACACCACATCAGAGGGAATGCCGTGTACGTTCACGATTTTATCAATAAACACCTGAGCGAGAGTTTTAGCATTGGGCAAACCAGATAATGGTACAAAGTGAGCCATCTTACTGAAGCGGTGCACCACCACCAAAATCACAGTCTTCCCAGAGGAATTTGGTAAATCAGTGATGAAGTCCATGGTCAAGTGCGTCCAAGGACAAGATGGAACGGACAAAGGAAGAAGAGGTCCTGATGGCCAAGTGTGAGCCACCTTAGCGCGTGCACAGGTCTCACAAGCTGCTACATAGCCATCAACACAATTACGCAAACCTGGCCACCAGAATCTCCGGGAAATTAGATCCACTGTGGATCTACCCCCAGGGTGTCCTGCAAGGACAGTATCATGATGTGTTGAACACCAGTTCTGAAGGAACAAACAACTTCCCTGGAGGACAGGAATCAGGTGCCTCACCTTGAGCCCCCAGCACTTCCGCCTCCAGCTCAGGATAAAGAAAAGATACCAACACCCCATCAGCCAAAATCCCAGGACGATAAGTGACCACAAAAATTAAATCTGGTAATAAACAATGACCACCTGGCCTGCCTAGGGTTCAGATGCATTGCTGATTGCAGGTAAGCCAGATTCTTATGGTCAGTAATTACCGTAATCGGATGAATCGCTCCTTCTAGCCAATGACGCCAGTCCTCAAAGGCCAATTTGATGGCCAGAAACTCTCTATTCCCAACATCATAATTTATTTCGGCAGCAGAGTTTGTTTCAGAAAAAAGCACACAGGCGCCATTTGCTAGGAGAGGGACCCTGAGACAAAACTTCTCCGACACCCATTTCTGATGCGTCAACCTCCACAATGAAGGGTTGAGACACATCGGGTTGCGACAGAATGGGAGTGGAAGCAAAACATTCCTTTATGGTGGAAAAAGCCTGTAATGCTCTTCCAACCAGACAGATAAGTCAGCACCCTTCCTAGACAGAGCAGTCAAAGCTTGACAACTGTGGAATAATTCAGGATGAACTTTCTGTAGTAATTAGTAGGATCCATGCGAAAACCTGAGGCAGAAAGTAAGTAACCCAGAAACTGCAGCTCCTGGACAACAAACACACATTTCTCCAACTTAGCATACAATTTATTATCCCGAAGGATCGATAATACTTGTCTTAAATGATCCTGATGAGTCTCCATATCGGGTGAGTAAATTATTATGTCATCGAGTTAAATAACAATGAACCTCCCCACCAAATAATAAAAAATGTCATTGATAAAGTGCTGGGAGACTTCCGGGGCATTAGTCAGACCAAAGGGCATAACCAGGTTTTTAAATTGACCCTCAGGGGTGTTGAAGGCCGTCTTCCATTCATCCCCTTTCTTGATTCTGATCAGATTATAAGCCCCTCTTAAATCCAACTTAGAAAACACCTTGGCACCGACAATCTGATCAAATAGATACGAAATCAAGGGAAGGGGATAAGGGTCACGGACAGTAATGAGATTCAGTTCCCGGAAATCTAAACACGGTCTAAGGGACCCATCTTTTTTCTTTTCAAATGATTTTGATGGTGTAATATGACCTTTTGTCAAACTCTCGGCAATATACTCTTGCATAGCTACTCTTTCGGGTTGGGAAAGATTATATAACCGAGATTTTGGCAATTTAGCTCCGGGAATAAGATTGATCGGACAATCATACTCTTGGTGGTGGGGCAACTCCTGATCTCCACCCTCCGAGAATACATCTGAAAAATCATGTAGAAACGGAGGAAACACCTTAGTGGATACCATGGAAATAGAAGCGCCAAGACAGTTGTCTATACAAAAATCACTCCAATTACTGATTTGTCTAGTTTTCCAATCAGTGGTAGGGTTATGTTTGATCAACCATGGTAATCCCAGAACCAGAGGAGCAGGCAAACCCTTCAGAACAAAACAAGAAATTGATTCAACATGAGAATCAACCACCCTCAAATGAATATCCTGCACAATATAAGTTAGACATTTTTGCGAGAGAGGAGCGGAATCAATAGCAAACACTGATATCTCTTTGTTTAATGCGCTAGTTATAAAACCATGACTCTGAACAAATTGATAATCAATAAGAATTACCCCTGCACCACTGTCAACAAATATCAATATTTTCATAGTGTAGCGCCATCATGGCAGGCAGGAGAAAACGGGTACTGCAGGTAGAATACAAATACACCTATTGTGATTCCCCAACTCCCCATTCACACTACAAAGAGTAAGGGAACTTTGAGGCTTCATAAAAGGACACACATTAAAGAAATGTCATTCTTTACCACAGAAATAACAGTCCTTTCTGCCCTCTAGAGTTCCTATAACCAGGGGAAGAGGAGACCTGACCTAACTGCATAGGCTCATCTCCAGTCCCTGGTTCCAGTGTCACTGTACCCCGAGGGACAGGAGGGACAGATTCCCCATTCGACAGTGCCTTCTGCCTGAGGGGAACCTTGCTCCTCTCCCTCAGACGTCTATCAATCATTACGGCTAGGGATATGGCCGCCTCCAATGAATCAGGGTTTTCATGAAACGCAAGGGCGTCTTTTAGTCTCTCAGACAGCCCCTGACAGAACTGACTATAGAGTGCAAGATCATTCTACTCCGAATCAGTAGCCCATCTTCTAAATTCAGCACAATATGACTCAGCAGAACGTTCTCCCTGACACAAGCTACGCAGCTTAGATTCAGCTAAAGAGACTCCTTCTGGGTCATCATAAATCAGCCCCAGGGCTCTGAAAAATTCATACACCGATCGGAGGGACTGCGATCTTTACGTTTCACGCAAAGCTTCTACACTTCCTCCACACACACACTTCCCCCTGAAGAAGCTTTGCGTGAAACGTACGTTGGGGCTGTTGGTGCACCACTCAGGTATTTATTGTATGGCTTTGTTGCAGACATCTCAATCTGAATGATTTATATATTTATACATCTTGCTACTATCTTTGCACTATTTTTGCACTATGCACTTTATATTGTCTTTCTGTATATTGTATGATATCTTTACTTCGTTCTGACAGTCCTGCCCAATTATATGTATTTCACATCCTGTTTAGCCTATATGCATAATATATGCCTGTATTAATTTGCCATAACAGGATGAGCCTTTAGTGGCGCTTCATGTTATCCGGTGTGCTCTCCATTCACCATCATATTGTGTTTTGTGTACATTTTATTGTCTTTGTCTCGATTGGAGATGTCTAATAAAGTTTATATATAATATTATTGTGTGCTGGCCCTTCTCTTCCTTTGGTGTTTTGTCATATATAAGATACAAATAGTCAAATCAGCGTGAGCTCCGCTGAATGACATTTAAAGGGACCGAGACTGTATTTTGATTGATTTATTTTATTTAGATTTTTATGGTGAATACAGTGTTTTAATAGTTTTTTTTAAATAAGTGATGGGATATGATTTTGGAATAAATGTCTGACTAAGTTCATTGTGAGCCAGCCACATTTTATTTTATTTTTTCAAATTAATTGTAAATTGCTATATGGTAGTAGCAGGCTGTGCATTGGCATTTAGTAAAATTAGTGAGCATACCTTCTGTAGTTTTGAACCATTTAAATGAGTCTGCATCAGGAATGGGTGTGGACCCATTCATTTCAACAAAGTAAATTTTTATTGATTTTCAATTTAAGGATATACATTTATGTTATAAATGTTGACAATTGTAATATTATTTTATATGTTGATAATAGTTTTGAGAGAGTGATATTTTATTTGTTGAGTCAAGTCAGTTATACTTATAAAATGTATAACATACAAAACAATAAAATACAAGAAAGGTAACAGTATATGTTTCTCCTTGTCGAGTGACATTTTGATTGATCAGTCCTTGACATATATCTCATCTATTTTAACTTTTAGGAAAGTGTTTCAGCCACGTTTCCCAATTCTTTTTTCAAAATGTCTTACCCATACACACCGCATATAGTTGTTCATTAATAAAGTTTCTTGACACCATGACTATAATGTCTTTAATTTTTGGAGCATTTTCTGTTTTCCAGTTTTTCGCTTGCAGTGTTCTATAGGCAACAGAGACATTGTAGGGATTTGCTCTGTTGGGCAGGGTAAGCAGTCGCAGTACAGAGGCAAGAACACAGTAGTAAAGCAAAAAGTTCAGTGTTTATTCACACAAAAGGAAAAAAGTGACACAAACACTCTTGGTGTTAATTCACACCGCAGGAATTCCTCATGTTATTTCACACAGCAAATGTCCACAGAACTAAAAAAAAAACGTCACCTGGCAATCCACAGCAGGCTTTAGGGCACCTGGCTTCCAGCTGGCAGCTCTCATTTCACATTCCACTTTCACTTTGAGGAACATACCACACCCAGCTGAGCTGCTGGCTGGGCTTTTAAACCCCAGCTCAAAACCTGGCCTAGACGTGGGGAACAGCCACCCACCCTGCTCTTTGGCTGTTCTTAATAAGAACCGGCCCGGATTGGCTTTACAACCACACTAAGTAAAACAGTGTCAGTGAGCACTAGCTGCCGCTGACACACAAAATTTTCGGTTCTTATCTCACCGAGGCCAGGAACCTCGGTGACACGTACCTTCCGTCAATGACTGACCCCTACGCCTTCCTACAACATGTATAAGTGGGTATTGAGCTAGTGGGTTAATGGTATCTATTTCCAAGTTTAGTAATACCAACTCGGGGGAAAGCGTAATTAGTTTGCTCAACACCATGTTAGTTAACACACTAAGGTCTTCTTTCAGTTTCTCTAATTTTGTGCATGACCAAAAAACATGAGTTAAGATGCAGACAGCACACAGCATAAATATAGATATGTCCTATTCTTGTCCGAGGACAAGAATAGGCATTTTCTACATAGTGCCTGCCATGTGCAGTCCACAAAATTTGGAATGCACACGTACAGCATCCATGTCTTGCAAATCCGAAAATTTGCAGAATGCAAACACTTAAGGCCATGTGAATGTAGTCTAATCTTTATTTATAGCTCTTATTTTTAATAAAAGATTATGGGGCTTATTTATAAAGACCGGTATTTTAGACCTTAATAGATCGATCTTAATAACCCCTTGTGCTGGAGATGGATCCGCCAAAGTTATGTAAAGGCGTCGGCTTCTACATAACTTTGACGCATCCACTGATGGTCTAAATACCCCCTTTTTTAAACCTGGCGAGAGCAGGGAAATGTCGCAGATTGTGGCGCAAATAACCTTTGCGCTGCAATCTGCGACAGACATACGCAAAAAAAAACTGGCGTATATCATTTAGTAAATGACCCCATATATATCTACTGAATGATAAAATCTACTGATTTCCTTTTAAACCCGCAATAGATATTGTGCAGTCATAGTAACTGTAAAATGCAACAACAGCCTTAAAAATTCATATCAGGTAGCCTACAGTATGGGAAATATTCTGAAAATATATGTCATCAAAAAATCTGTCTTCGCTTGAGAGCTGATATGAATGTACTTGTTTCTGTTTAAAATAGATGTCTGCTTTTATAAGTTTGTGTTCAGTAATATAGCAGGTGTTATTTTAGATATTCTGTAATTTATATTGCTTTAAACAAGGCAGTATAATACAATTTCCAGATCTGATCAGTGATATTTCTTGTTTGCAAAGTGCAAATTAAGTTACCTCAGTCGATCTACCATACCCACATATTTATTTTCTCCATTTCTAGATGATTCCAGGTGTTTGCATTAAGTGTGATTCAGTGAAAATATGGTAAAAGCTTATTAAATATATATATATATATATATATATAGTTTGAAGAAAGTGAGGAAGCAGCACACTGTATAAGCAGGGGGTGCACGTCCGGCCAGTGTGGACCAGCACCTAGGTCCAATGTACTAGAAGAGAAAAATAGCCAGCAGCACTCCAAATCAATTCAAAAGTTGATGATTTATTGGACCCAAAATCAGGCGACGTTTCAACAGCTTGTTGCTGTCTTTATCAAGCACAGTGCACATGTGTTACAGACACACTTTAAATAAGGGTATCAATCAAAAATAGATTAACATCAATTGAACATAATACAGTGAATGTACAGTGAACGAACAATACATGTGATCATAAAAAATACATATATCAAATTGGTCTCATTTGGCAAAAATAATACATCAGACTAAAACAACATTAATTCCACATATCGTGATTTATATGGAATATATCATAATAAGTGGTCTACCAACTGACCTGCCCGTGTGGGAAGTGGTATGTTGGTGAGACCACGTGGGATGTAAAGACACGATTGAATCAGCATCGCTACTCCATCAGGAAAGAAAAGATGGATTTACCAGTGTCCAAACATTTTAAAGAGGCAGGGCACACACAGAGTGATTTGAGATTTCGAATTTTGGAACAGGTAGAATTGGGGAGGCCTGGTGGAGATAGACAGGCTATCCTTAAAAAACGCGAGTTATACTGGATATATACGTTAAAGACGTTAAAACCTAATGGGTTAAACGTGGACTTTAGGGTGGATTAGTGTAGTTTGGCCCTGGCACTGCCCATATCCTATGCCTTCTCTACTCTGCAGGATCCGTATCCCTTTCTGTAGGTCAAATGCACGTGTGTTTCTGCATTTGAATCATTATCTTGAATCAAGTATTTTTTTCTTATGAGAATCGCTAAAGTTTTCTCTCTTTGTTTTTAGATTCATTTTGACCTCACTGCCTTGGCGGAGGCACTGCATGATGTGACGTTCATCCTGGTTCCAGTTGGCTCCCCAATATCTATTTATTCTATTCTATCAATATATGTCTGGTTCAGTGCTTTACTATTTGTGCGGAATTTGTTGTACATTGTTCTGGATGCCCCCGTATACTGTTCATATAGAAAAATTTGATCTGTTTGACCGTGGTACCTGCATTATTATGGTTGTTCTTCCCTTTTTTTCCTTGAATTGAATGCTTATATTCATTTATAAGTATCAATGTCGTTACTTTTTGAGAGATTAGTGGCGTTCCGTGGGGATCCCCCTGCGACGTAGGTTTGTTTTCCCATTGTTCACGCCGATATCTCATTATTATGAATTGTCAATCAATATGTGACATTCATATACAAATTAAGTAAAACATTTTTTATAGTTTAGATTTTGGATCTTTGGGGCACTGTGCCCGACTACCATACGTGCTTTGACATGTGGGTGGCCGTGCGGCATTGCCCTAGGACCCATTCATTTATAGTATCGGGTTTCATGGACTAGCAGCTCTATTGAGATCACTTTGATCATGTGATATGTGTTGGGTGGCACCCATTACTGCTCTGACATGTGCACAATGCATTTGATCCAGTTTCGCCCATCTTAGTTGTGGGTGTTAGCCAGCCGCTTGAAAACGGAGGAATCGCGAGATTTGATATTTTCGCGCATGCGCTAATTACGTATAGTATTTTCGCGCATGCGCAAATTGTGTATGGGGACGCCAAGGAGCATGTTCAACGCCAACCATGCAGCTGCCCACCTGACAGTGAGTTTTTTAATTCACCTCATTAGGGTAATCACTGACACTTATTATGATATATTCCATATAAATCACGATATGTGGAATTAATGTTGTTTTAGTCTGATGCATTATTTTTGCCAAATGAGACCAATTTGATATATGTATTTCTTATGATCACATGTATTGTTCGTTCACTGTACATTCACTGTATTATGTTCAATTGATGTTAATCTATTTTTGATTGATACCCTTATTTAAAGTGTGTCTGTAACACATGTGCACTGTGCTTGATAAAGACAGCAACAAGCTGTTGAAACGTCGCCTGATTTTGGGTCCAATAAATCATCAACTTTTGAATTGATTTGGAGTGCTGCTGGCTATTTTTCTCTTCTCCTATATATATATATATATATATATATATATATATATATATATATCTCTATCTATCTATCTATCTATCTATCTATATATATATATATATATATATATATATATATATATAGATAGATAGATATAGTGACAGGACCAGGGGGAAAGTGGTAGAAGGAGTCTACATTTCACCTAGGTTCCTGTCCTATACGTTCTAAAAAGCAGCCAGGGAATTGACAGCAAGGAAAACTAGGTTTTCTCTTTGCAAGGGTTTTGTTAAAAACCTGGTTAGAAGGGCCTGTCTGCTTGGAGCAGGGAGAGATGGGTGGGTCCCTGCTCCAATTAGCCACTCCAGGTATTCAGGGTAACTGTGGCTAATCACCTTGGAACCTGAGTGTGCTATAAAAGGTCAAACAGCTCACTAGCTGCTCTCTCTGCTCCTGGGAAGAACTCTGCTGGGTGAGTCAAAAACAACAGTGTGTTTTGTTGATGGACCTGGGCACAAGGCTCAGTTTCATGTAGTTAGGGACTACTGCCTGTTTAGACGTAGTGGCCAGACGGCCAGGTATTTCATTTGTTTTGACCTGTTTTGTTTAATATTTATTTCTCTGCAAAAGTCAATAAAACTGGCTGAGGACAGTTGCACCATACTTGCTTGGACTGGACTGTGTTTTATGTGCCTATAGCGCCCGTCTATCCCAGGAGACGGCGGTCCCGTGAGCTAATCCCGTCACATATGGTGGAGGCTGCGCTGGCACAAAAAATCCAGCAAGTTTTATGTCCTGGGTTAAGTCTGCTGTTCTGAAAAAAACAAACAGTGCAGATATGGAGGAAGTGCTGAAACAGCTGATCCAGGCTAACATACAGCTCCAAAAGGTGAATGCTAACCAGCAGGAAACCAATCGGTTGTTCATGGAGACTACGCAAGCTGGTTTCAGAGAACAGCAATCGCTTAATAAAAGTCTGGTGGAGCAGATAGCGGTTCTGGCTGAAAGGCTGCATGTCCAGGAGGAATCCATCTCTGTGGGGAGGAGAGTGCAAGCTTCCCTTCAAAAAATGGTAGCAGAGGATGATGTGGAGACCTACCTCACCATTTATTTTTTTTTAAATTTATTTTTTTATTTTTTAAACTTTTATTGAGCAAATAAGATGTGATACATAGCAATAAGCATATCGAAAAATATTTGTCGACCTAGGCCGAACTGAACAAACAAATTATAGGTAGATATCGCACACATTGAAAGCATGTATGAAGTGACTGACATGTAGGCATATTGAAGTTATAAAAGGACAATACGGACAATGTTTCAATGGCAAGATGGCAAATAAACAGATTTAGAACTTCCTAAACCTTTCCCATTGCGCCCACTTTGTCTTAAATCTAGCATGAGATCTGTTTTCCCATGATGCTATCTCCTCAAAGCGGTATATGGCATCTACTTTGTTAACCCAAGAAGTCTCCGATGGGGTGTCTGGAGACAACCATTGCAGCGGAACCAACAGACGTGCAGCCACAATTAGCTGGTAGAAGAGGAAGGGAACTTTGATTGGTTTGACACCTTCAGGGCTACCTAAGAGGGCAAGTAGAGGGGACAGTGGAACTTTTGAGCCACAAATCAGATTGCATTTATCGAAAATTGTAACCCACCACTTATAGATATTCGGACATAGCCACCAAATATGGTAGAAGGTACCTCTTGCTTGGCCACATCGCCAGCAGACATCCGAGTTCCCTTCTTTATACCTGCATGTTATATCCGGGGTCTTATACCACCTGGTTAATACTTTATACCCGTTCTCCTGTATCCTTACGCAACGGGATGAGGAGTGAGGGGTCATGTACATGCGAGTCAATTCCCTCGAGGAAAAACTACAATCGAGGTCCTTCTCCCAAAGGCTTATGAATGCCGGTTTTGGTGGCATGACAGGTGAGTTAAGCCTTTTATATATTTGTGATATAGGTTTGACAGGGGGGGATTGAGTCTGGATCATATGTTCTAACCATGTGATAGGTCTTAGAAGAGAATGAAATGGAATAAGTCTAGTGATATGATTCTTTAAAAAGGAAATAATGAGAGGGTTGGCATAAGGGACATTCAAGGCCGCACAAAAGGCATCTCCCTCCAACAGAACTCCAGACTCTGTATATAGAGATATGATGGGAGTAGTTGAAAGGCGGAGAGCTGTTGGAATATGTTGCTTCAATGCCTTGGAGGCAAGGTCAAGAACGTCCCTTATCTGAACCAACGGCGAGGGGGTAGGGATACCCATATTGGAAGCCTGAAACCATTTCCATGCTTCTAGAGTCGCTTTAGTTGAAGGGCTAGCAATTATATCCTTAAAAGGAAAGCTAGTGGTGTCGACTAAAAGACCTCTAAAGGAGTAACCGGATTGGGAAACTTCCATGCCTACCCAAGACTTGTGAGGAGGTTGCCTGAACCAATCTAGGACTCTCGTCAAGAGAATAGCCCTATTATACATAAGCGGGTTTGGGAGGCCTATACCACCCTCTGATCTATGTTTCTGGAGAGCTGGTAACGAAATCCTAGGCCTCTTTTTATTCCAAATAAACATTCTAATTGCCCTAGAGAGGGCATCATAAAATTTTGTCGGGATAGGGATAGGGAGGACTTGTTGAAGGTAATTAAGTCTGGGGAGGACCAGGGACATCACCATATTCTTACGACCAAACCAGGATAGAAAGGGAGAGTGTAACGTGGCTAGTTGGTCCTGTATTGATTTAAGGAGAGGAGTATAGTTAAGGGAGAAAAGCTTATCTGAATCATCGGATATTTTGATGCCAATGTAAGTAATATAAGGCGTGTCCCAATTAAATGGGGAAGTTCTAGCTAGCTTTAATTTAACTGAAGGTTTCATGCCCACAGCCAAAACGTTGGACTTCTTTAGGTTAATCTTAAAGTTTGAGATCGGGCTGAAGGTCTCCAATATCTTATAGATGATAGGCAGAGATATCTCCGGGTTTGTTGTAGTGATCATAAGGTCATCCGCAAATGCGGCGACTTTATGGTCTTGACCCCCTAATTTAACACCCTCTATCTTCCTTTCCTGACGGATAAGTTGTAGGAGGGGCTCCATGACCAGAACAAACAAGAAGGGAGAGAGGGGACATCCCTGTCTCGTTCCATTCTGAATAGAGAAAGGAAGAGAGAGGGAGCTGTTAACTATTACCGCTGCTGAGGCTCTATTGTACATTGAGTGGATAGCGTCCACGAACTCTGGAGGTAAGCCAAACTTTCCCAGGGTGAGTGTCATATAATCCCATTTGACGCGGTCAAATGCTTTCTCAGCATCAGTGCTGACAAAGACTAGAGGGGTGGAGTGTTTTTTTAGCAGAAAACAGAGCATTTAGCAGTCTAGCTGAGTTATCTTTACCCTCTCTTCCAGTAACAAAGCCAGTCTGATCTCTGTGTACCAGCAGGGGAAGTAGAGGGGATAGGCGGTTAGCTAACATTTTCGCAAGTAACTTTAGGTCCAAATTTAGGAGAGATATGGGGCGGTAATTAGCGCAAACGGAGGGATCTTTCCCTTCTTTGGGAATAATAGTTATGTGCGCTTTGGACATTTCAGGGGTCAAAGGGTGGCCTTTTAGGGACATATTACAAATTTTCAGCAGGTGGGGGGGCTAGAATTCCACTAAAGGTACGATAGTAAAGGGCAGGAAAGCCATCTGGGCCAGGGGCTTTATTCTTAGGGAGCTGCTTGATAGTGAGCAGCAGTTCTTCCGAAGTAAATGGAGAGCTAAGTTTACTTCTTTGGGAGTCATCAAGGCTGGGTAAGGGGATCCGACCGAGGAATTGTTCAATTGATAGAAGTGATGATATGGAGTCTGTATCCCCGCTAATTTGAGGAATATTATATAGGGCCCTGTAATACTTATGGAATTGATGGGCTATCTCCTTTGGAGTTAAAGCCTGGTCACCTCCAGCCTTGATAATTTTATGTATATAATTATGGGCTCTTCTTTTTTTTATTCTACTCATCATAAATCTAGATGTTTTATCACCATGAGCAAAGAATTTATACTGAGAATGCAAGAAAAGCTTCGCGGATTGTGTGTTTAGATAATTTTTCAGTTCTGCTCTCAGTTCGCTAAGTCTGGTGAGCTGGGAATCTTGCAAAGACCTTTTATGAAGGGTCTCTAATTTACGGATTTCTAACATTAGGTGGTCCATATGTTCCTTCCTTTTTTTCTTAAGAATCGAGCCTGCCTTGATGAACTGACCTCGTATGAAGGCCTTGTGGGTGTCCCAGACTACATGGGGGGAAGTTTCAGGAAGCGCATTAAACGCGAAAAATTCTTCCATGGAATTCTGGATATCTAGAATTTGTTCTTTAGACGATAGGAGTTGTTCATTAAGCCTCCACATAAAAGACCTTGGGGACAATTGAGGCGTAGAAATGTTGACTAAAATAGGGGAGTGATCGGATAAGTGGATAGAATCGATCCATGCTTTAGAACACAAATGGATATGCTCCCTGCAGATCATAATATGGTCTAGTCTTTGATATGAACCATGGGCCTGGGAAAAAAAGGTATAATCTCTAGTTTCTGGATTGAGGGTTCTCCAGACATCAATGAAGTCCTGATTATGAATTTGTTTCTTAATGGACACCAAAGCTTTATGGGAGAGGGCTGATTTATGGGAAGATGTATCTTTCAAGGGGTCCATGACGAGGTTAAAGTCTCCGCCCAAAACAGTGATACCCTCTTTAAAGGATTCTATTATTGGGGAGAGACCTTGAAACCATTGTTGTTGGTTAGTGTTTGGGGCGTATATATTAATAAACGTGTATACCTGGTTTGAAATACGGCCCTTAATCAAAATGTAACGTCCTTCTGGGTCCTGTAATTGAGAACACAATTGGAAAGGCACATCACCCCTGATTCCCACACTGACTCCCCTGGATGCTGAGGAGTTGGAGCCACAGTGGAACCATAACGGAAATTTTGAGTGGGATAAATTTGGATAACGATCAAATCTGAAATGTGTTTCCTGCAACAGCAGGATTGAACAGTCTTTTTTTTTAAGTAGGGAGAGAATCTGACATCTTTTGGAAGGCGCGTTAAAACCTTTTACATTGTAGGAGACAATATTTAAATCCGCCATCTAGTTACCTCAGAAGTGGGAGTGCCTGAACTATTGAATGCTCGAGTGACCATAGAAGACAGGGGTATAGATGTGCCTTCCCAGATGCAGCCATCAACTGCATTGCCATCATCCTAATATGATATATCAAATCGAAAATGTCAGTGATAGTTCTACCTATAAGAACAACATATATAACCAATAATAACAGGTAACTGTTATACCGCATACTCTTCTGCTTTACAATCAGCAAAGAGGTCATGTGGTAAAAAAATGGAAACATAATGGGTTGGATAGAAAATAAAATACAATCATAGGATAGAAGTAGGAATATGAAAATAATATCCCGAAGGAAAGGTAAAGTAGGGGGGAGAAAAACAGATCAGTATCAGTGCCCTTATGACAAGAAAGTGGCCTGGTTAGATCAAGGAGGGAGTGTAAAGATCTATATCAAGAAGGGGAAAAATAAGATGCAAGCGAAAGAAACTAAGGGGGAGATACCCCAGTAGGAGGAGAAGTGCGGATAATACAAGACCTCTAGTCCTTCATTATGCTGGAGGAGAATTATTCTCCCATAGGAAGTCTTCTCGGGGTGGCTTTCTGGTTCCCTCTTCTGTTTCTCTGCTGTTTGGGTGTATGCAGTTTGTCCCAGGTTTCAATAGGAGGGAGAGCAGGTAATCCGCAGAGATCTTGCACCGAATCCCAGTCCTGGATATCCAGTGGAGCTATGTTCAAATGTTCATACACCGCCTCCAGATCCACATAGGACGAGATCGACATCCTGCGGCCATCATAAACAAACGTAAGGCCAAAGGGAAAGGTCCATCTATACATGATGTTGTTCCGTCTAAGCCAATCCGTTAGTGGCTTAAGGGATATCCTTTTCCTCAGTGTAGATTGGGCTAAGTCCTGAAAGACAAGGATCTCATAACCATCCCACTGCACCTTTTGCATATCTCTGGCTTTATTTAATACTGCTTCTTTTACAGGGAAGCTTAAAAATTTGCAGATGACATCTCTCGGTGGTGCTGGGGGGACAGGCTTGGGCTTCAGAGCCCTGTGAGCTCTTTCTAACAAAATCTCATGGACTGAGTCTGGGCCCAACAAGGAAGAGCATATTTGCATCACAGTGTTAGGGATATCACTCTGATTAACCGTTTCAGGTATCCCCCTGAAACGGAGGTTGTTGCGGCGGCCTCTGTTCTCCTGATCTTCTAAGGAGCTATAAATCGTGTTCAGATTCATCTGTACCGCCTGCAGCTTTTGTGCCACTACTGTTTGATGGTCCAACAGGGCTATTTGTGTCTCCTCCAACGCTTCCACCCTGCAGCCTATGTGGCGGACATCTTGTTTTATCGCACCAATATCAGTGCTGATCGGTTCTAAAGCAGATGCCAGTGATGCAGTCAGAGTGTCCCTGAGGTAAGAGCGGGAGATCGGGAGGGTATCGGAGTCATCCTCACCTCCGTGCGCGCCCATGATCGCTTCACCTTGTCTTCTGCTGGCCGCATGTGGAGACGCCGGCGCCATCTTAGCTTCCCTGCTAACGTAGGTAGTGGCAGCTTTTTTTATGAATTTATCCATATCGCCGCTTGCTGGAGCAGATTTCACTTGGGCAGTGGATTCCCCTGCCTTGGAGCCTCCGATCTTGACCATGATTCGGCCTAATCATGCTGTAATACAGGCTGTAAGGGCACTTTTACAACGGAGCTCTGTCTTCACACAGCCATTCAGCACGGCTGCAGGCTCCGCCTACCTCACCATTTTTGAAAGAGCCGCTGAAAGAGAGAAACTCCCAGCCGAACAGTGGGTACACACCCTTGCTCCATTTCTGAGTGGGGAGCCACAGAAAGCCTACTATGATTTGAGTGAGCAGGATGCCAGACAGTACCCAAAACTGAAAGCAGAAATTCTCGCTCGCTTAGGTGTAACATCTGCGGTCAGAGCCCAGCGAGTGCAAAACTGGACTTTCCAATTGGATAAACCAGCGAGGTCGCAAATGTATGATCTTTTTCACCTGGCTGAAAAATGACTACAGCCAGAGGTATCTACAGCCACTCATGTGGTGGAAAGAGTGGTCCTGGACCGGTTTGATCGTGGTCTACCAGTTCGGATACAGCGCTGTGTGGGACAAGCGGACCCAAGGGATGTGGATCAGCTCGTCGCCCTAGTGGAGCGGTATCTGAACACCGAGGAGTATCTCCAAGACCTCTCTCCTACTTGGCCGGCCCCAGGGAGCCAGAAGTCTACTGATCGCGGTAAGACTGTTCCTAATCTAAAGGGGGCGAGGGAGGGCCGTAAAGTAGGAACTGAGACTCATCTATTAGCCAGACCTCTTAAGCCAGTTAGCCCTAGACAGCCTTGGGCGGTCAAAAACATTGTTTGCTGGCGATGTCAAGGACTGGGCCACGTGGCTGCCAACTGTCCTTTGGCTGATGAGCCTATGGAGTGTGACAGTGGGCGGAGGAGGTCATTGTTTGCGGGACCTGCCTACTCTGCCTTGCCGACCCCAGATATGGAGCGACAAACTTGCAGCTTGGTGATTGAAGGACATTCAGTTCAAGCTCTGTTGGACTCTGGTAGTCTAGTGACTCTTGTGCATGGTAGCCTGGTGGACACTAGGAAGCTGCAAAAGAGACAGATGGGTGTTATCTGCATACATGGGGATACAAAAGAGTACCCCACTGCTATAGTCTCTTTTGAAACCCCGTGCGGGAAAGTAACCCATGAAGTGGGGGTTGTAAATAGTCTATTGCATACTGTCATTGTGGGGTGTGATTTTCCTCTGTTTTGGCAAATGTGGAATATGCTTGATAAGTGTTTAAGTGGGTCTGCTGTAGATCCCCTTCCCCTGGCTGAACCTGAAAATGTGCAAGCAGTAGGGGTGACCCACAGTGAAACCGAGAACTTTCCCTTAGCAGTGCTTGCAGGTGATACTGATGATGTTCCGGAAATTGGTCTCCCTGACTTGCCAGTCTCCAATGATAACTTTGGGACAGCTCAACTCAGGGACCCTACATTAACCCACGCATGGCAAAGTGTGAAAGTAGTCAAGAAACTGGGGTAGAGAAAATATTTCCTCATTTTTCTATAGAGAATGAACTCTTATATAGAATTGATGAGCAAAATGGACAAGTTGTGGAGCAACTTGTGGTCCCAAAATCGCATCGCCAAAAGGTGATGGATCTAGCCCATTCACATGTGCTAGGAGGGCACTTGGCTTATGAAAAAACCAAAGACCGGATTTTTCAGAGGTTTTATTGGCCCGGGGTACATAAAGATATAAAAGAATACTGTGATTCATGCCCAGAGTGTCAATTACACAACCTGGTAGCGACCTTTAGGAGTCCGTTAGTGCCACTCCCGATAATTGAAACTCCCTTTGAGAGGATTGCAATGGATTTGGTGGGACCTCTTGTTAAGTCTGCCAGAGGTCACCAATACATTTTGGTTGTCCTTGATTATGCTACCCGCTATCCTGAAGCAATACCTCTAAGGAAAATCTCTGCAAAAGTGATAGCCAAGGAGTTGTCCCAGATGTTTACTAGAGTGGGCATACCTAAAGAAGTACTCACTGACCAGGGGACGCCCTTTATGTCAAAGGTTACAAAAGAGTTGTGTAAACTGTTGAAAATAACTCACTTGCGTACCTCAGTTTATCACCCCCAAATGGATGGACTAGTCGAAAGATTCAACAAAACCTTAAAAGGGATGTTCAGAAAAGTAGTGGCACAGGATGGGAAAGACTGGGATTGTCTTTTACCATATCTTATGTTTTCTGTACGGGAGGTGCCTCAAGCATCTACCGGATTTTCTCCCTTCGAGCTAGTGTATGGTCGGCACCCTCGGGGTCTTTTGGATATTGCCAAAGAGGCCTGGGAGAGTGAGGCTGCACCCTACAAAAGTGTGATTGAACACTTGTCCCAAATGCAGGAAAGGATTGAAAAAGTAATGCCCATTGTAAAAGAACACTTGCTGCAGGCCCAGGAGAGTCAGTCCCGGGTTTACAACAGGTCAGCTAAAGTAAGAAACTTCAACCCTGGGGATAGGGTATTAATCCTTGTCCCCACAGTAGAAAGTAAATTTTTGGCCAAATGGCAAGGACCTTATGAAATAGTTGAGAAATTCGGTGAGGTGAATTACCGGGTTCACCAACCAGGTAGACGTAAGCCATACCAAATTTATCATGTGAACCTAATCAAACCCTGGAAGGACCGAGAGGTGTTAGCAGCTTACAGCAGTGGGAAAACAGGATGTGGCGTTGAGATACCAGAGGTAAAAATTGCAGACACTTTGTCTGGATCTCAAACCCAAGAGGCAAAGGAGTTTGTACATAAAGATAAATAAAATAAAGATGTCTTTTCTGAGCTACCTGGTTGAACAGATATAATTAAACATGATATTGTAACCGAACCAGGGGTCAGAGTCAATCAAAAGCCTTATAGAATACCTGAGGCTAGATGTAAAGCTGTCTCCCAAGAAGTCCAAACAATGCTTCAGTTAGGGGTTATAGAGGAGTCCCATAGTGACTGGTCTAGTCCTATAGTCTTGGTTCCCAAACCTGATGGCACCATACGTTTCTGTAATGACTTCAGGAAACTGAACACTGTCTCAAAGTTTGATGCTTACCCAATGCCTCGAGTGGATGAGCTGATTGATAGGCTTGGTAATGCTAGGTTCTTTACCACTTTAGATCTTACAAAAGGTTACTGGCAAGTACCGTTAACTGAAGGGGCCAAAGAAAAAACAGCTTTTAGTGTCCCTGATGGCCATTTTCAGTATGTAGTCCTTCCCTTTGGTTTGCATGGGGCCCCAGCCACATTCCAGAGGATGATGGACAAAATTTTAAGGCCACATCGTAGATACGCAGCTGCCTATTTAGACGATCTGATAATCCATAGCACGAATTGGGAAAGTCATCTACCCAGGGTAGAAGCCGTCCTGAATTCTATTAGGGAAGCGGGTTTGACAGCGAATCCCAAAAAATGTGCCATTGGGCAAGAAGAGGCAAAGTACTTGGGGTACACGATTGGGCGAGGAGTTATAAAACCTCAAATAAACAAAGTGGAAGCCATCCAGAGCTGGCCAAGGCCTTTGAACAAAAAACAAGTCAGAGCGTTCCTAGGTTTAATTGGTTATTATAGGCGTTTTATTGAAAATTTTGCCAGCATTGCGAGCCCTTTAACAGACCTTACAAAAGGGAAGGATTCAACCATGGTCAAATGGACCACGGAGGCGGAACAAGCCTTTCAGAACCTGAAGCAGGCTCTATGTGCCCACCCAGTGTTAGTCACACCAGATTTTAAAAAGGAGTTCATTGTGCAAACAGATGCCTCGGATGTTGGTATAGGGGCTGAGTTGTCGCAAGTAAGGACTGGGGAAGAGCATCCAGTAGTGTACCTGAGTAAAAAGTTAAATGAACATGAAAAGAAATACTCCATTGTAGAAAAGGAGTGTTTAGCAATTAAGTGGGCCGTAGAAGCTCTCAGGTATTATTTGGTAGGGAGAACATTCAAACTGGTAACTGACCATGCCCCCCTTAAATGGATGTGCCAAAACCGTGAGAAAAACAGGCGAGTGACCCGATTGTTCATGTCTCTTCAAGATTATAGGTTTACAGTTGAGCATAGGCCCGGGCGTCAGCTGGGAAATGCCGATGCCCTGTCCAGGATGTACTGTTTAAGGGCACAGAGTGTTCCTACCCCAAGGTCGTAGCAGGGGGGGAGGATATGTGACAGGACCAGGGGGAAAGTGGTAGAAGGAGTCTACATTTCACCTAGGTTCCTGTCCTATACGTTCTAAAAAGAAGCCAGAGAATTGACAGCAAGGAAAACTAGGTTTTCTCTTTGCAAAGGTTTTGTTAAAAACCTGGTTAGAAGGGCCTGGCTGCTTGGAGCAGGGAGAGATGGGTGGGTCCCTGCTCCAATTAGCCACTCCAGGTATTCAGGGTAACTGTGGCTAATCACCTTGGAACCTGAGTGTGCTATAAAAGGGCAAACAGCTCACTAGCTGCTCTCTCTGCTCCTGGGAAGAACCCTGCTGGGTGAGTCAAAAACAACAGTGTGTTTTGTTGATGGACCTGGGCACAAGGCTCAGTTTCATGTAGTTAGGGACTACTGCCTGTTTAGATGTAGTGGCCAGACGGCCAGGTATTTCATTTGTTTTGAACTGTTTTGTTTAATATTTATTTCTCTGCAAAAGTCAATAAAACTGGCTGAGGCCAGTTGCACCATACTTGCTTGGACTGGACTGTGTTTTATGTGCCTATAGCGCCCGTCTATCCCAGGAGACGGCGGTCCCGTGAGCTAATCCCGTCACAATATATATACACACACAGTGCCTTGAAAAAGTATTCATACCCCTTGAACTTTTCCACATTTTTTTCACATTACACCCACAAGCCTAAATGTGTTTTATTAGGATTTTATGTGAAAGACCAACATAAAGGAGCAAGTATGTTTGAAGTGAAAATAAACTAATACATGTTTTAATTTTTTTTTTATAAATAAGAATCTGGAAAGTGTGGCATGCATTTCTATTCAGCACTTTGTACTCTGATATCCCTAAATAAATTCCAGTGGGACCAATTGCCTTCAGAAGTCACCTAATTAGTAGTGTTGATCACGAATATTCGAATTGCGAATTTTAATCGCGAATATCGGCACTTCGAGAGTTCACGAATATTTAGAATATCACTAAATATATTCGTAATTGCGAATATTCCGTTTTTTTAAATACCAGTTCATGCAAAATTTTATGCGAAAATTCGCAATCAAGAAAATAATGCCTGGAGTTCGTGAATATATGGCGAATATTCGTGAATATATGGCGAATATTCACCCAAATATTCGCAAAATATTGCAAATTTGAATATTGCCCCTGCCGCTCATCACTACTAATTAGTAAAGAGAGTCTACCTGTGCGCAATTTATTCTCATTATAACTACAGCTGTTTTGTGAAGGCCTCAGAGGTTGGTTAGAGAACATTAGTGATCAAACAGCAGCATCATGAAAACCAAGGAACACACCAGACAGGTCAGGGATACAGTTGTGGTGAAGTGTCAAGCAAGGTTAGGTTATTAAAAATATCCCAAGCTCTGAACAGTTATTATTTATTTTATGCACTTATATACAGGGAGTGCAGAATTATTAGGCAAGTTGTATTTTTGAGGATTAATTTTATTATTGAACAACAACCATGTTCTCAATGAACCCAAAAAACTCATTAAAATCAAAGCTGAATATTTTTGGAAGTAGTTTTTAGTTTGTTTTTAGTTTTAGCTATTTTAGGGGGATATCTGTGTGTGCAGGTGACTATTACTGTACATAATTATTAGGCAACTTAACAAAAAACAAATATATACCCATTTCAATTATTTATTTTTACCAGTGAAACCAATATAACATCTCAACATTCACAAATATACATTTCTGACATTCAAAAACAAAACAAAAACAAATCAGTGACAAATATAGCCACCTTTCTTTGCATTGGATTCTGTCAGTGTTTTGATCTGTTCACCATCAACATTGTGTGCAGCAGCAACCACAGCCTCCCAGACACTGTTCAGAGAGGTGTACTGTTTTCCCTCCTTGTAAATCTCACATTTGATGATGGACCACAGGTTCTCAATGGGGTTCAGATCAGGTGAACAAGGAGGCCATGTCATTAGATTTTCTTCTTTTATACCCTTTCTTGCCAGCCACGTTGTGGAGTACTTGGACGCGTGTGATGGAGCATTGTCCTGCATGAAAATCATGTTTTTCTTACCTTGCAGACTTCTTCCTGTACCACTGCTTGAAGAAGGTGTCTTCCAGAAACTGGCAGTAGGACTGGGAGTTGAGCTTGACTCCATCCTCAACCCGAAAAGGCCCCACAAGCTCATCTTTGATGATACCAGCCCAAACCAGTACTCCACCTCCACCTTGCTGGCGTCTGAGTCGGACTGGAGTTCTCTGCCCTTTACCAATCCAGCCATCTGGCCCATCAGGACTCACTCTCATTTCATCAGTCCATAAAACCTTAGAAAAATCAGTCTTGAGATATTTCTTGGCCCAGTCTTGACGTTTCAGCTTGTGTGTCTTGTTCAGTGGTGGTCGTCTTTCAGCCTTTCTTACCTTGGCCATGTCTCTGAGTATTACACACCTTGTGCTTTTGGGCACTCCAGTGATGTTGCAGCTCTGAAATATGGCCAAACTGGTGGCAAGTGGCATCTTGGCAGCTGCACGCTTGACTTTTCTCAGTTCATGGGCAGTTATTTTGCACCTTGGTTTTTCCACACGCTTCTTGCGACCCTGTTGACTATTTTGAATGAAACGATTGTTTGATGATCACGCTTCAGAAGCTTTGCAATTTTAAGAGTGCTGCATCCCTGAGAAAAATATATAAATAAAACTATTGTTTATAAATAGAAAACAGAAAATCGGCATGTGCGTATGTATTCACCCCCTTTGTGAGAAGGCCCATAAAAAGCTCTGGTGCAACCAATTACCTTCAGAAGTCACATAATTTGTAAAATGATGTCCACCTGTGTGCAATTTAAGTGTCACATAATCTGTCATTACATATACACACCTTTTTTGAAAGGCCCCAGAGGCTGCAACACCTAAACAAGAGGCATCACTAACCAAACACTGCCGTGAAGACCAAGGAACTCTCTAAACAAGTAAGGGACAATGTTGTTGAGAAGTACAATTCAGGGTTAGGTTATAAAAAAAAATATCCAAATCTTTGATGATCCCCAGGAGCACCATCAAATCATCTTTCAGACCAAATGGAAAGAACATGGCACAACGGGCAAACCTACCAAGAGACACCGCCACACCGAAACTCACGGACCGGGCAAGGAAGGCATTAAACAGAGAGGCAGCACAGAGACCTAAGGTAACCCTGGAGGAGCTGCAGAGTTCCACAGCAGAGACTAGAGTATCTGTACATAGGACGACAATAAGCCGTATGCTTCATAGAGTTGGGCTTTATGACAGAGTGGCCAGAAGAAAGCCATTACTTTCAGCTAAAAACAAAAAGGCACGTTGTGAGTTTTCAGAAAGGCATTTTGGGAGAGTCCCAAAATGTATGGGGTAAGGTGCTCTGGTCTGATGAGACTAAAATTGAACTTTTTGGCCATCAAAGAAAACGCTTTGTCTGGTGCAAACCCAACACATCACATCACCCAAAGAACACCATCCCCACAGTGAAACACTGTGGTAGCAGCATCATGCTGTGGGGATGTTTTTCAGCAGCCGGGACTGGGAAACTGGTCAGAGTTGAAGGATAGATGGATGGTGCTAAATACAGGGATATTCTTGAGCAAAACCTGTAGCCCTCTGTGCATGATTTGAGGCTAGGATGGAGGTTCACCTACCAGCAGGACAATGACCCCAAGCACACTGCTAAAGCAACACTTCAGTGGTTTTAGGGGAAACATGTAAATGTGTTGGAATGGCCTAGTCAAAGCCCATATCTCAATCCAATAGAAAATCTGTGGTCAGACTTAAAGATTGCTGTTCACAAACGCAAACCATCCAACTTGAAGGCGTTGGAGCAGTCTTGTAAGGAGGAATGGGCAAAAATCCCAGTGGTAAGATGTGGCAATAAGTTCATAGAGACTTATCCAAAGAGACTTGGAGCTGTGATTGCCGCAAAAGGTGGCTTTACAAAGTATTGACTTTAGGGGGGGGGGGAGGGGTTAATTGTTATGCACATTGACCTTTTCTGTTATTTTGTCCTATTTGTTGTTTGCTTCACAATAAAAAAACAAAACAAAACAAATTAACTTTTTTTTTAACCAATATAATCACGTTTTAATGTCTCCATATTCTGAGAGACATATTTGTTTTATATTTTAGGCGATTGTCTTAGGTAGGGGCAAATTTTTTATGGGATGAGGTGACATTGGTACTATTTTGGGAATCATACGCTGTTTTGATTGCTTCTTGTTGCACTGTTAGTGATGTAATGTGCCCCAAAAATTATTTATTTAGCACATTTTTTATTTTTTAACGGTGTTCACCTGAGGGGTTAGGTCATGTGATATTTTTATAGAGCCAGTCGATATGGACGCAGTGATACATTGCCTGTAAATGTATTACCAGTGTAATACAGGGGGCTGGATCTCACAGACCCTCCCGGAAGGCAGCCATGATACCTAAGGAAGGCATTGGGCTACTTTCTCTGCCATCGGATCCCCGATGGACACCCCGCACATGCCTGAAGCTCGCGCGTGCCGCTGTCAGTGCTGACCACGTCCGTGCAGGGGTTAATGCGCCGGCATCGATGATTTTCTATGTGTCTACCATTTTGCTGGATGGACATGGTTAAACATTTAATCCGGTCTTCATGAACACACTGAAGAACTTCAGGTTTTTCATGAGGGTAATAACTGTCAATTTTGTTTCAGTCTATGTTGATGTTCTGCTTACCACATTAATCAAATGTCACATGCTGTTCGATAAATTTGCCTCATCCTAACACTTTTGTCTAGAAGAGCTACTCCAGTTTTCCTACTCCACTCTCCTATTGAAGTGAGATTGAGACTTTTTTCAAAAAGTCTCAGTTATAAATCTGGAGTGAAACACATTAACATAGATAACCATGCCCACTTCCCTACTCCTATTTCAAAACTGGAGTGAGTGGTGCAAAAATGCAAAAAGTTACAATATTTTTGCACAACTGAGTTGAAAGAAAATTGAAGCAAGAATTATTGAGTGAAGGCATGATAAATCAGGCAAACGGAAACAAATTAGTGGGTGTGGATAATCAGGGCCTTGTCTAGCGCTATACCAATTATTGATTAGCTTACCTTGAATCAGAATTTTATGCCAAAAATGTTAGCTTAAAATCTCATATCTTCACTAAATCCATGGCATTCGCCATCTAAACCTCGCCTCTTGATGGACATGCATTGAAGTATGATTGTTGACTTATTTGCTTCATAAATATTGCAAAAATGACATGTGCCAAATTGCACCAAAAATGCACAATATTTGGTCACTAATAGGATTTATTGTGACTCTTGTGATGTAGTCTTGGCAACTTGTGGGTCACCACATTTCACTTTCATTATTTGTGGCGCAGGCAGCACTTCATTGGGTTTTTTAGACATGAAACATGCAACAGAAAAAGTCACAATTTAGCCTCAGCATAATAATTTTGCACTGTAGCTTTTTCTTTACTCTCTCAGAAGCACAACTATCAATCTTTGTAACAGTAATATGATTATAATTTATTATCCATACATTTCATGATACAACATACCAAAGCAACATTATCATAAATGGCTGTGCTTTCGATGATTACATAAAATTATTTATGTTTACCTTCTAGATATCTGATTTGAATTCTGATTATTGATGATGTTCTTCCTGTTGAATATTATTTCGAGTTTACAGTTCACTGCACAGCTTATCTGTCTTACTGAGTACTAATTAGTATGGCCATCATTTATAGCACTCATGAAGCCTGACAGTGCTCAGCAACAACATATTAAAGAAAGTCACACAACGTCATGCATATATCATAGAACATTTGACAGAAACAACAAATGAAAATGTAGAGGAAGTGTTCTCAAGAAGGAGAATTTGCATCTATGTAAAGTGTACCAATCATTTTAGGTGAATTTTTAGAATTAACTGTCTAGTGTACCTATTTGAGGTTAATGTGAGATAGGGAAACAGCTCTCATTGTCTGAACACTGTGTGATTAAATTAAATGTTCTGAACTGACATTCTGTTGTTTGGCCACAAGATGCCGCTGTTTCCTAACACAGCTACAGACTGCACATATATCTTCATATTCATGAGAGAGGTGGGATTTTACACAGAGCCAGTGGAGAGGAAAAGGGAGCAGCCATATTAGGCCCCATTCACATGACCGCAATTTCGTTCCGCGGACCCACTCATTTCTATGGGGCCGCACGATGTGCAGCCCGGCTACGGAAATGCGGACCCACACTTCCGGGTGCGCTTTTCCGTTCCCCCCCCAAAAAAAAAAACATGTCCTATTCTTGTCCGAACATTGCGGACAAGAATAGGCATATTCTATTAGTGCCGGCGATGTGCGGTCTGCAAAATGTGGAATGCACATTGCCGGTGTCCGTATTTTGTAGATCCTCCGATCCGTGGATCCGCAAAACATGCTACGGACGTGTGAATGGACCCTTAAAGGAAGCTAGACTGAGGAACTGTGCGAGCAGAGAGAATCTGATGGCATCCAGGATTGCTGCCAGGAATGCTGATGAGAGCAGAGTAATAAAGCAACATACGCTGCGGTACCACATGCTTGTTGGAGAGACATTTGTTCTGTTCAGAGTCACCAGCGGATGCAAAGCAAACCAGAGTTGGTAAGATTGTGCACACACCTCATCTCAGCTGCTGTGCTGCAGAAATTGTCTTTATAATTCACTAACAGCAAGTTGTTATAATTTTTTGCCATGTTTTAGATATAGTGCAGCTACAGCCTAGTCAACTGTCATTGTCTCCACTACCTTGACACTCACCAGATGCCTGTGTCATATGTACTTTACATTCATGGTGTTGTATGATAGAATACCAATGATAGCAAGTCTTCACAGATTGTTCATTCTAAGGTCCAAATTGATGCTTTGATGAAGGTAGGTTACAGTCAAGTAGGGCTGGCTTGGTGTTGTGACATCTCACCTCACCTAAACCCCCTGCTCCATATCCATATCAGAGACAATTGGAGGGGGAGGAGAACCGAACATTGCCACCACATGGGACAGCTTGTGGGGAGATATTCTATGCTGCACTATGATATTATCGCCTACTTGTATTGGTCCCATCTACTGGTGTTGCCACCTTCTGTCAATTTGGGGCCACTTTGAGGCCACCAGCCTGTCCCTGCAAACTACATATTTTACTATCACAAATCTAAATGTATTTGATGCCATTTTTTAACATTATGTAGGACTGACTACAAACATCTCAGGAAATTTCTCAGAGCAGTGACATTATTCGGGATAGGCCAGATGCTCAGGTTTCCATATGTAGCTTTAGAACCTAAAAACAAGAGTGAATGATTGCTGCATTTGAATGATTGCTGCATAAGGGGATGAAAGGGGATAAAGTATAAAGAAAAGATATGACTTTTTTGTAGTCACTCCTGGTTTTGTCTTCCAAAACTCCATCAGGAAACCTGACAATGTGGCCATACCCTTACCTGATAAATAACATTGCTGATTGTGGTTTTATCTGACAGCAGAAAAAAATGTATCTTAGAAAGTAATTACTTTGATAATATTGGTTTTAAGATCTTTCTTCTAACTAGTGTCAATTAAAGAAAATTATGTTAAAGAAACTCTGCTGTCTGGATTGCAATTTGCCAATTTGCACTTTTTGGTCCTGAAAGTCTCCACAACTAATTACAGATATATATAATGAAATTGCTGGCCAGTGCTTTGGTACTAGGTGCATGTTCTCATCACAGGTGGGTTGGCTAAGCTGCACAAATCTAATTTGTGCTTTCAATAAGAAAATGGGAAAGATTCATTACTTTTAGTATTAATCTTAGTATGCAAGTTTCCTCACTCAAATAGATGATGAAGCATCTCCCATTTATCTTAATTAAAGCTCATCTTAATCAAGATACTGCCCGTCAGTTATAATGTTATGTAAAGCGGAACGTCTTGGTATATAATGTAGAACACAGTGGGAGTATTTTTGTGAATATATTTGTAACTATTCAGTCTTGGTTCTTTAAAAACAGCAAGAGATAAATGTACTTAAGCAAAGAGCTCCCAAATAATTATTGGATAATTGAACAAAGAGTGCCGTTTAATGCAACCTCTCCTGGCTTTTTATGTGGCATATCAGTTAGCATAACACTTAAACTGAATATGCAAAATATAGGTTGGGTTTAAGCTTTTTGTTTACAGATTGTGAGGAGTAGAGCTAAGTGTGCCAGTATTTTAATCTTTATGTATATTATATATATTTAATTTGCATTATAGTAGGCAAAATCTCAAATAAATTTTCAAATAAAAAAGTAAACATTGATTTATACAACACACTTTAGGAGCAATTCCGTTACAGTACTTAAGTGCATTACCTTATAGGGGTTGTCCCATTAAGATAACATCCCCACAGGATGGGTAATAAGTGTCTGATTGCCAGGGACCCTTGACCTTATGGTCCTTGCTGAGCACAAAAACGGGGTCCAAGCTCACTATTTAAATTGAACAGCAGACATGCATATGTGTCAGCCACTCCATTTGACTCCATAAGACTACCAGCTATCTCTAAGAGTCCTATAAAGCTCAATGGAGCTGCAGTAAGCATGCATTGGTACAACACTGCTAAATATTTTGACACTATATTCATATAAATGAATAAAATAATAATATTGGCTAACATTTATGGTTTAGGATGATGGGGTTAAAAGAGTTGTCCCATTTCAGAAAATGGCATTTATCATGTAGACAAAGGTAAAGGCGGTTGTCTCTAGGGTTCAGTGTTTGGCAATTCAATGGCACTTTTTGAAAGGCTGCAGAGCAGCCAATCAACAAGCGTTTAATTTGTGTGCCTTTAGAAACCATCACAGCCATACCTACTAATGGCATGGCTGTGATTGGCCAGTGCAGCATGTGACCCAGCCTCTATATAAGCTGGAGTCATGTAGCACTGCACTTCACTCTGCTGTGCTTAGTGTAGGCAGAGGTTGGGACAGAATCTTTCATCTGAAGTGCTTGTTAACTCAGCGATCTAACTAGATTTAGTTTTGTGGTTGCAGTGCACAATCTTTTTACCCTGCCCTGAGCAAAGTGACACAGAAAAATTGCTTTTATCGGTCTGTTAGTTAGGTGGCCGGCGGCGGCGGCCATTTTATGCAAGTTCTGTGCACCAGCACAGCATATGTGCATTTCTGACAGTCAAATAGAAGCTTGAAATACTGCAATTATATTCTGTGTTTAAAAAAAAAATCAACCATTTTTGGCAATACCCTCCATCTGGGGCCTATGCAGCTTTTGTCAGTGTGCAATTTAAGCTTGAAATACTGCAATAATTTTTGGGGTTTTAAAAAACACCTTTTTGGGCAAAATTATAAATTTTACAGCCCTTGCTGCATCTGTCAGTGTGAAATACAAGCGTTATATACTGCTGTCATATTCTGCTATTAAAAAAAACACCCATTTAGGGCAAAATACTAATTTTGCAGAGTTTTCTGCATCTGTCATTGTTAAATATAAGCTTGAAATACAGCAATAATTTTCTGGGTTTAAAAAAGCACCCATTTTGGCAATACCCTCCATCTGGGATCTATGCAGCATTTGTCAGTGTGCAATTTAAGCTTGAGATACTGCAATAATTTTCTGGGTTTTAAAAAACACAAAATTTCACACCCCTTGCTGTCAGTTTGAAATACACGCATTAGATACTGCTGTTATCTTCTGTTATTAAAGAAAAACACACATTTTGGGAAAAATACTAAATTTGCTGCATCTGACAGTGTGAAATACACACATTATATACTGCAGGGTTTCCGAGGGCCATCCACATAGCCCTGCCCCTGAAGTGGAAGAGATTGAGTGCACCCATGCCCAACCACTTATGTTTCCAGATGAGTACATGGGAGGACCACCGCAGCACGTCTCAGGTGATGACAAAACACAGGTGCCAACTGCTGTGGCTTTCTGCAGTGTGCAGACGGACAAGAAAGGGGTGAAGACTGGGTGGAAGATGATGTGGAGGACAATGAGGTCCTCGACCTCACTTGGAATCAAGGTCTTGCGAGTGACCTGTGTAGTTCGGAGGTAAAGGCGGTGGTCACACAAAGCCACCAACACTGCAGAAGAGGAAGCAGGGTGCAAAAGCGGAGTGGCCGTCCCTTAGACAGTATGCCTGCTACTGCCCACCGCAGCAAGGGACCGAGCGCAACAAAGCCAGCTCAGAGTGTGGGTTCCTGCACCCACAAACGCCAGGTACACAATTGTCCAGCCAGGGCACAGTTCTGAAAGATGAGGAGGTGGAGGATAAGGAGGAGGAGATGGAGGAGGAGGAACTGTGTTCAAAGCAGGGTGGCACCCAAACCAGCTTATAGCAATTACTGGTGCGTGGCTAGGTAGATACAGAGGACACAGACGATACACCTCCCACAGAGGACATCTACAGATGGTTTTGGAGAAGGAATCTGAGCAGACCAGTGCACATAAGTATCAAGGTCATGTGCACTAGTGGAAAGTTGCTGTGAGGGTAACTTCTTGGGATTTTATTTTTCTCCATTAGTACCCTGTGTGGAGACAGTAGCCCTGATAAATAGCTGGGGAAAGTAGGAACTCACAAACTAATCAGCCATACCTGTGGGTTTCTATACCTCCACCACTAATGTTGAGTGAATTGATCCAGACAAAGTGGAATTCAATTCGAATTTCAAGGAAAAATCGATATGCCACAAAGTCAAATTTCCTCATGCTTTGTGGTAGTGAATCGATTTTCCCTGAATAGCGGTAAAAAATTAAAAATATATATATTTATCTCATCCATTTGAGCACGAAGAGCCGGCCACACCATCTTCCGGAAATCCTATGTGTGGTGACATATGACTTCACCACACTGGCTGGCGCGATAATGTCATCACAGGCTGTGCGAGATTTCACGCTAGATCTTCAGTCTAGATGGCAGCTGCCGGCTCTTCACAATCAAATGGATAAGGTAGGTATGATTTTCTTAATTTTTATTTTATTTTACACTGTAATATCAATGTCAGATGCCGCGATCAGCTATGAACGGAAGCATACAATAATGGGGGGGGGGGGGGGGTGGCGCAATCGCAGCTTCCTGTCATTGCACCCACTACTTACAAAGAAATTTGCTTTGTGACAAAGTAATTCGTCACAAAACACTTTTTTTTTAAATTCAGCGAAGCAGCCAAATCAAATTTTTTACTACTTCGCCCATCACTACCCAACACCACTGCCATTCCATTTTTTTGCAATATAAAAGAGCAGGTACCCAATCTCATTTGACACGCATAGACCAATATTAACAGGGGAAATGTGTCATATTGTGATTTAACTTGACTGTGCATTGCAAAAATTGTGATCTGTAATATTACCAGCCCTGATCTAATGAAATCATTACAAGTAAAATAAATATGAGGTGAGTTCAGAATATTCTTCCTGTTTTTGTTTTCATTAGCAATTAGCAAGTAGGAAGATAAGACTCTTAAAGACATGGGAATGAGCCAAAGCACAGCTTGAAAGCATAGCTGGCTACAAACCACATCACACAAATACAATTCACAATTATCAACTAAAAGTAAAAGTGAACAATGAACTAAAAGCAACACATGAGCATATGGAAGATTAGAAATGCTGTAAAATTACAGCTAACTATTCATATCAGTACACTAGCAGGTGTTCTATGATTCCATTGTTTTATTGCGCTCAGATGGTATGAACTTTTCAATGCTGAACGTCAATCACTTACACCTGACCTATCACTGAAACAATCTGTTACCATATGCTGACTTTGCTCGCCATATGTTTTTTTTTTTTCATTTCTTCAGTCCTGTTTCTAGTTCCTTAAACAATTTTTAATTGGCCAAGTTGGTTCTTCAAACGAAAGCTGCTGTTTCTAGAAGAACCCTTGTTAAGTCTCAGCTTACAACATGTGAGCAATTATCAGAACTATGTTTGTTAAAAGCGTTGTATCACTTCAGCAGTTGGCATTTATCATGTAGAAATGGTTAGGCATGATGATGTTTACACTGTCTGGACCTGTTAATCAAAGTGCAGAGAGAGCTGAACCTCTAGAGGTAACAGCAACGTCCCTGGTGCTCCTAGAGGCTTATTTGCATATATTAAAAGAACATTCTTCTCAGCAATGTGGACACATATGAAATGGGACTAACACAGATGACTTTAGCGGCCAAGCGCACAAGCAACAAGTCAGCCACTTTCATAGATACAAATCTGCTCACAGATGCCTTTAACTCTTCATCACTTGAACGATTTTTGCATAAATCAATAATACATGCAAAGAAACATTCTAAAATATCTTATTAGAGAGCACTGGTCGAGATTTACTAAATCTATTAATGGAGTAAATTTAGAAAGGCTGTTTAGACTGGCACCAGATTTATTACGTTGGCTCAAAAGATGCTTTTGACTAGTGCAGAGAGCCCCTGAGGAGCCAGTGCAGTGGATGGGAATGGTAGTGGCCCTGATGAAATGTTGTGTCATGGTGTACACAGGCTGTTGCTCCCTGGGGATTGGGGCTGTGTAAATGTAGTTTGAAGGATGAAGCCAGAAATTAAGGTATAAAGTTATCTTTTTACTATGGCACAATATAACTTTGGGTACATCCAATAGCAGCAAATTCAAATTGCAGTTTCTGGACCAATTGAGGAGGTATGTTGGCAGCGTGGATGGCTGAAAATGATACCTTGTGGGTATAGGTTTCCAAGTCATGGTCAGTCATGGCCTAGTGGCAGTTTTGGGTGATGGGTGTCTGAGTCATAGTCATCCACCTTGCACCATTTACCTTGCAGCAGTGTCTGTTAAACAGTTTTGCTGTTTTGTCTCTCAAGAGCTTTGCTGAGTGTTAATTAAGTTGGTCTCTCTAGAGAATCTTTCCAAGGAGCAGGAGCTCTGCAGTGTGCTTTCTCTCCTGTCCAAGACACACACTACCTAGGAATCCCCCCTCCTGACCAGAAGCAGGACCAGCCTACTCCTACCAATTCTTGCAAATTACAATTCATAACTGTATACAATACATTTACAGATACCCGCAGGTCTGTACCAACTATTGGATGGCTTATTTTTAGATAGAATTTTACCCCAGTATTGTGGAGCAATTTAGGCTCAAAATAGCACATCTTATGCCATGCCTCTTTCCTTTGAAGCTCCAAACCCCTTTATGGTAAGCTCCATCTGTTTTCAAGCCTCCTCCTAGCAGAGACTCGGTACATCACTGGATCTAATGAAAAAGCCATTGCCCTGAACGGTTCAGCACAAGGCAAGAGAGATACTCATACTCAAAGGGGCTGCCTGGGTGAGGAAGGGGATATGTCCGAGTTAAGCTCTGAAATCGGACAACCCCTTTAATTGATCTCCGGCAGGTTTCAATTTCAGACTTTGCTTTGTGTGTACTTTTCAGGAGCTCACATAAGCCTGTGTTGCTTCTAGCTTTAATAAGAAAGGACTCACTAACCAGGGAGTGGGGCCAGCTCATCACCCGGCAAGTAGGCTAAGATTGCCAGTTTTAAAGTAGTTTAAACACAAATCTCAACATTTAACTCTCATGTTAAATTAACCTTTTGCAGTGATCCTCTGGAATCAAAAGAGCTTTCATGCTTTTATTCCTGTTCTACAATGTATTATACTAGTAGACCCCTCATTGCAGCAGTGAAATGACAATAGGATCACTATCTATATAGTTGTTTTATTTCTCTGCGCTGGCTGCTACACAATAAACTATTTTGTATTCCATTTCTAATTGCATGGTACTGCCAGTGGGTGATTTGAATAGAGCCCTATGTAGGGCAGGAACGTACACACATGATACACTTCTACATAGAAGTAGAAACAAGAGATCCAGTAACGAAGGATGGTTCACTTTTGTGTTCAAATTCAGTCCACTAGCTAACTTGATTAGGCAAACCATCTGTAATAATTGGAATATGTTAAAAGATGAACCTGGTTTAAAAGATATTGTGGGGAAAAAAAGCAGCTGGTAGCCTTTAAGAGATGCCACACATCAAAGATACGTTAGTAAGCAGCCGGCTTGTAGATAATCAGAAAATAAAATTGGCTCACCGGAAAAAAAAACAATAGGGAATTTCAGATTTGTAGACTGTTAATTCTGTAAATATAATCATCATCAGAAGTGTCTTATATTTGCAGGGATCAATCGTAGAGTAACTCAATTTATTAACTGTAAGACTAACTATGTGGTCTTATTCCTATGTGGGGCTTTCTACAAAGGCAAAACCATGTTTGAAAGATTTAGAGAGCACCTTAACTCAGTGTAGACAGGAAAAGGGTGCCCCGTCTTATTGATCATGTACGAGAGGTCCATGGAAGCAACATCAGGTGGTTCCTCCTATGACACAGGGTGGCGATCGACATCGCCTCCTACTTCAGAAAGAGGCAAGATGGCCACAGGCGCCCTAGGGCTTAACAAAAAAAATTATATATTTTGCTTCTCTGTTTTTAGCACGTTGTATAATATATTTATTTACCCGTCAGGTGTTGTCCTAGTAACAGATGTGATGAAGCTTAAAAGAGGGCGTAGACTTACGCTCTGATGTCAGTAGCCAGAAGAAGCTCAGTTGCGCGAAATGGCCGTCGCTACAAGCGTTCTGTAAAGGCTACGGTCCGCCCCAGCCCTACTGCTACCTATGTCTAAGTGCATAATATATAGTGTTGATCACGAATATTCAAATTGAGAATTTTTATCGCGAATATAGGTACTTTGAAAATTCACGAATATTTAGAATATAGTGATATATATTCGTAATTTCGAATATTCGAGATTTTTTTTTGCAAATTTTCGTAATGCACATTTTTATCGCAAATTTTTCAATTGCCGAGTAAAAACATGATTCCTCCCTGCTCCTTGCTTGTGGGCCAATGACTCATTGGCCCACAAGCAAGAAGCAGGGAGGAATCATGACTTTAAATAGTCACTATCTAAAAAACTAATATATAGCACTATATCAAATAAATTAGTTTTTTTGAATATTCGTAATATTCTAAAACAAGAATATATAGCAATATAGCGAATATATAAAAAAATGAATATAGAGCCATTTAGGTAATATAGTGCTATAATCTTCTTTGTCTAATAGTTGTAATTTTTTTTCATCTGAAGTTCAGATTGGAAAAAAATTACAACTATAAAAAAAAAGAATATAGCACTATATTAGCTAAATTGCTCTACATGAGTTTTTTTTCCGAATATTCACTGTATTGCTATATATAATTATATTTTAGAATATTACGAATATTTGAAAAAACTAATATATTCAACATAGTGCTATGACTCATTGGCCCACAAGCAAGAAGCAGGGAGAAATCATGTTTTTGTTCGGCAATTGTAAAAATTTGCAATAAAAATTCGTATTACAAAGATTTGCATATTACGCGATCATTACCTTGTCGCTTTTTCGAGTAAATAAATACGTAGAATATATCGTAGAATATATACGAATATATAGTGATTCGTATAGCAAATTCGAATATGACCCCTGCCGCTCATCACTAATAATAAAGAAGATTTAACGATACCAGTGGTGAGTGCCGCCTACTTTCTTATCTACAATCAAGCGCTGGCTCTTTGGAATTATCAAGGTTGTGCTGGGTTTGTTAGGGTACTAAGTGGACATGTTATATGTGGAGAAAGCACTGGGCAGTGTCGCCTGCGATTTCTGTGTCTTTGGGAATGCTTTACTATATCTTTGTTTTATTTCTCTGCGTTGGCTGCTACACAATAAAATATTTTGTATTCCATTTCTAATTGCATAGTACTGCCAAAATGAACAACAGTCAACAATAAAAAAAATTAAAAAAAATGATTATTGAGTTGAAAAAATATCCTTTTAAATTTTCATTTTATTAATGTGTTTTGTATGATCCAGAGTTTCATTGTCCAGAGTACATTTGTTCCTCCCAGCCATATTTGTAAAGGTCATAATGTCAAAAGAAAGCCCTTGTTTATGATTTGATTAGTTTATTTAGCTTAAATGAAAATGAATTACTATAAAAGGAATATAGTGAGTAGTCAGCTAAACAACCACATTTTAATTTGCAGTTCTGTGATGTGAATTACATTTTAGCTGGCTAACAGAAAACTAAAGTAAAAGATTAGCAATTAGTTTACAATGCTTCATTGGATTTCCAAGTTTTAAGACAAATGTGTACAACATTTTACTTTATTGCTGCCTCATTTAAATGTTTTCTACATTAACAAACTGCTTATACAAAGATGATTTACAATACCAATGTGTCTTTTAAACATTTTCAATAATAATCTTTGATGTGTTCTAAGTTGCAATTTGTTTGGCAACCCATGATTTTCCATATCATAGATCAGTATTTGTTTAGGGTACGCATATGGTGAGCCAGAATATTGTTAGGTATATGTATTATATTTAATTCTAATAGTGTAAAGGACGATTTACAAAGATATATGATTGGGCCAATTATCAGGACTGAACATGTAAAGGAGCCGTCAATCAGCTAACAAATGCACATTTGTTAGTTGATTGAACCGTATATCCTGTACAAAAAATAATAATTTGCTACACATTGTTCTGTATAAACAGTGATGTGCTGCTGACAAGCAATGAAACTGTATGGGGACGAACACTGGTAGTAATTAGAGATGAGCAAATTTCTAAAAAATTACATTTGCGGCGTGGCCTGAGCGTCTGCAGGAATGGCCGCTTGAGCGCTGAGCTCCGCCGCTTGCACTTTGAAAAGGAGACTTTTATGCTTCTTCATCGCAGCACATGGGGAGAAGACTGCAGCCCAAACATCCTAGCAGCTCCCAGGTTTCTGCTAAAGCGAATAATACGCTGGATTCTTACAAACACATGGTGCAACAGCACTCTACAAACCAAATATACGCTGGATTCTTACCTCTGGCGATCCTCGGAGAAGACGTCCACAGAGTGCGGCCTACCTGTGTCCTCGGCTTCTGGTGAGTGCGAGCCCACGACACCGCTGAAAGGCCTCAAGCTTCAAAGGGAGGAGAGCGATCTTTCCCAGGGACTTACACCCTCAGCTTTATCACCTTCAGCGAAGGCATTCACCCCCAGACCATCGGGGTGCCCCATAGATTTTGCTGGTCCCGCCATAAGGCCGGAGCGCGCGCCTGTGTGTGCCGCCATTATGCCGCCTAAACAAGCGCTCAAGCACACTAGGCAGTCGGCTACGCCATCGCAGCGGTGTCGCGACTGGAGTGAACCCCCTGGGGACCTTAATGAGGCAAGTCACCATACACTGGGGGACGGAGACACAGCTGCCTGGGATCGTTTATCTGATTCAATGGACGAAGGTGATGAGGGGTCCGTGCCTTCCACGCAATCCTCAGCGCTTCTACACCAGATGCTACAACACCTGCCCACCAAGGCAGACTTTAAAGTATTGATTGCTGAGGTCAGGAGCGCATGTAAGTCGGAAATATCAGCACTCAGGCAAGACTTTAAGCAATTATCTGGTCACATGGATTCTATGGAAGCAGAACATGATGATACACGCAGAAGTGTCGCTAACCTGCACTCTATCATAACCTCCCAGTCCCAAGTCATCAGGGAGAACACCCGTCATTTGGAAGACTTGGACAATAGGGGACGCAGAAACAATATTCGTGTTAGAGGTCTGCCCGAATCAGACGCTGACGAAAACCTACCAGACATGTTGTCTGAACTCTTCAACACTATTTTGGGGTCCTAGCCGCCACAAGTCATCAAGCTAGACCGGGCCCATAGGGCGCTTCGCCCAAATCTTCCGCCGCGCAGCCGAGAGACGTGATCTGCTGTGTGCACGGTTTTCAGCTAAAGGAAAATATAATGGCCAAGGCCAGAGCTATAAAAGCTATTGATTTTCACGGACAGACCGTCCAACTATACCAGGACCTCTCCTGGTGGACACTTCAGAAACTAAGAGTTCTGCAGCCTTTATTGAATCTCCTGAGAGAAAAGAAGACTCCGTATAGATGGGGATTTCCGTTTGCTCTAATAGCGTCCAAGAATGGCAGGACATCTATTCTGCGTCAGCATGCAGACCACCTTCTGCTCAGCCCTGGATGTTGAGATGCCTTCTATCGCAGACTGGGAAATACAAGATCCGAATCCTGCTCTGGAACCAGTCTAGCAGACTGTGCGACAGAAAAGACGAAGATCACCTCCGCATGATGTCCCGTCTTACGCGGAGTCACGTGATGCACCCCCTTGAGTAATGTACTGTGTAGTGCTATACATTGCACGTCTCCTGTTTTTTACTGTCCGCTACTGTGCGGCGTTTTTGCTCTTTTGTTTCAGAAACCATGTTTAGTGTTTCAAGAATCTGTATGGTTTCCTTATTGATATTACTGTTCTACCCATTACTCAGTTGTCCTTTTGAAGGCAGCGTTTTTTAGGACGCTCAGTCATACCTTCTCATATGGGATGAGTACTTTAACCCTCTCTTTATCCCTCTTTTTTTCAGCTATTATGAGATAGTTACAAATTGAGCCAGACCGCTTTCAATATATTTCACTGATGCCTGTATGGACAGTATGGTCTAATGTTACAACTACCTTAAGGTTATGTTCTTTAACCGTGCATTGTCTTGTGTCTCCCCCGTTTTTTCCTTTTGTGTTTCCCCTTTATGTTCCTCACAGCTGGATGTCCTTGGTATAACTGTCCCTTACTGCGTGAAGTGGTGACTATGCATGCGATGAGGTCTCTGCAGAACGACCTGAACATAGCAAGTATCCCTCTTCAATCCTACTCATGACGGTCAAGTGTATTTCGTTAAATGTGAAAGGCCTTGATTCTAACACTAAAAGACAGTTAGCGATTAATGAGTGCAGGTCGCAAAAAGCAGATATAGTCTTTCTTCAAGAGACCCATTTTGATCAGCAGGGTACCTTTAAATTTGCACAAAGATTATTCCCTCGGTTCTATTCTGCAACTTCGGGGAAAAAAGTGGTAAGTGTAGCTATTCTTTTAGCCGCTCATTGTCCGCTACATGTAGAATCTTGCACTTCTGATATGGAAGGGAGGTATATCATACTTAAGGCTACACTCAAGGGTCAACCGCTTATTCTATGTAACTTATACTCACCTAATTCGGCCCAAATACCCTTTTTGAATAAGGTATTTTTGAAATTTTCCCAGTACCTACCCTCCCCTATGATTGTGGGAGGAGACTTCAACATCTCCTTCTCTGAGCATATGGATAGGTTGCCCCTAAATAGCTCCCCCCCTTACGTAAACAATGTAGACTTTCGCGTCATTTTCAACGCCTCATCCGGCGCTATGCTTTTCATGACCTCTGGAGGGTTAATTATCCCTCGGCAAAATCATACACTTTTTTTTTCTTATCCACATAGCACCCACTCTCGGATCGACTATTTTTTGGGAAATGTTCCAGTCCTCCGAATGTTAAAGGATGCTGATCTTGGCCATATCACGTGGTCGGACCATGCTCCGATCACTATCACCTTTAAAACTTCGGGTTATCACACGAGAATGTGCCATTGGCGCCTAAATGAGACTTTTTTAACTAGTCTACCACTTAGACAGGAACTCCGGGATAGCTTAGCAGAATACTTTGCCTTAAATCAGTCTTCCGTCTCCTCGGTTTCTACGTTATGGGAAGCACATAAGGCGGTTTTTAGGGGCAATTGTATTGCCATGGGTTCTAAACTAAAAAAGGATCGCAACCAGCAACAGGCCATTCTCACTGCTCAGCTCAGGGACTTCGAAAACAAGTTGGGCTTGCGCCGCTCACGACACCTGCTTCGCCGTATAGTGGTTCTTAGGGCCCGATTGCGGGACATTATATGCCATAAGACTGAAAAACTTTTATTATACTCCAGGCAAAGGTTCTATGCATGGGGCAATAAATCTCACACCCTTTTGGCACGTCAGCTGCGCGAGTCCAACTTGGTGGGAAACCCAACCGTCATGAGGGCAACAGATGGTACGTTGATATATGATCCTGCAGCTATTTCGGAACTTTTTAAAAAGTTTTATAAATTGCTCCATTCTATCCCACAACAGACGCCAATGGATCATGAAAAGTGTCAGCACCTTTTTGATAACTTCCTGATGCAATGCAAACTCTCTAAGCTATCAGATTAAGCTATTTCTTCATTGAATGCCCCTATAACGCCAGAGGAGTTGCAGGAGGTGCTGAAGCAGCTTCCTAATAACAAGTCCCCCGGACCCGATGGCCTGCCGTACGTATACTATAAAACCTTCTCGGATATCCTGATGCCTCAAATGTTACTATTATTTAATTCCTTTCTGCAGGGATCCCCAATACCTTCATCGCTCTCACATTCTTACATTACAGTAATCCCGAAGCCCGGAAAAGACCCACTAGAATGCGCCAACTATACGCCCATAGTCCTTCTTAATTTGGACCTCAAAATATTCACCAAAACTTTAGATAATCGCCTCTCCATTTGGCTTCCCCATTTAATACACAAAGACCAGGTGGGTTTTGTCAGGGACCGTCAGGGAGGAGACAATACCAGGCGGACTATCGATTTAGTAGAAATCATTAATAAGCGCAATGACATAGCTCTATTGCTTAGTCTCGACGCTGAAAAAGCCTTTGATCGCTTAAATTGGCCATTTATGTTCTCCGCCCTGGGGGCCTTTGGCATTACCGGACCATTTCTTAATGCCCTGAAAGTCCTATATGCCCAGCCCACAGCTACAGTAAAAATGTCCCACGCACATTCCTCGACCTTCCGCATATATAATGGTACACGCCAGGGCTGTCCATTGTCCCCATTAATTTTTGTCCTCTGCATTGAGCCCCTTGCAGCAGCCATTAGGGCTCATTCTGATATCCATTGAGTATTGGTGAATAAGGTGGAGTTTAAATTGTCCTTGTTCGCTGACGATATTTTGCTTACATTGACAAACCCGCACATCTCACTTCCTAACCTATTTCGCCTTCTGGAGACCTACGGCAGGCTATCGGGTTACAAGGTTAATACTGCTAAGATGGAAGCCTTACCCCTTAACTTCTCCCCGGATAACTTAAGTAAACTGAAAACTAACTTCCGCTTTTGATGGCAGGACACAAAATTGCGCTATCTTGGAATTGATCTAACCCCGACATATGGATCACTATATGGTCAAAACTTCCCAAACACTTTTGGTGAACTAAGGGTACTCATGACCAGGTGGATATCTCTTCCCATATCCTTATTAGGTCGCATAGCCGCGGTTAAAATGACAATTTTGCCCAAACTTTTATTTATGTTTGAGACTCTACCGGTCCCCGTTCCTCTAAAGGAATTACGGGCCTTTCAGGCAAGTATGCTGAGGTTTATATGGAATGGGAAGAGTCATCGGATAGGGTGTGCAACTCTTACGGCACTTAAATCTCAGGGGGGTTTGGCAGCTCCAGATATCACAAGATATTATTGGGCCATACATCTCAGAAGGCTCCCAGCTTGGTCTACTTTATATGCCTACTCCAGATGGCTAGAAATAGAGAAACTATGGATAGCTCCTATACACCCCAACTCACTTTTATGGACACCACTCCCGACCACCTCGGTACCGGAGATGTTAGGCCCAATGACCCATACCTATAACATTTGGCGAAGTTGCAATCGTAAATTCTCCCTAGCTCCTGAAAAGTCCTCAATGACTTCCTTCTTATTTAATCCTTTGTTCCCGATGGGTATGCACACCTCTTTCTTTAGGCCCTGGTTCTCCAATAAATTATTTCGCTCCGCTTACTGCCGCTAGATAGGTTAAAATTGTCCTTCCAGTTGCCTGAAACCTCTGGATATCAATATCTACAACTTCACCATTTGCTTTTTGGCCTCTTTAAATCCTCAAGCATTTCCACCCCTCATCATTTGAGAAATTATGCAAGTTATCAAACACCACTAGGGGTCTCATATCAGAGATATATGGAATTTTGTCATCTTCAACTGTAAAACACCCTTATGTGACCAAATGGGAATCTTTCCTTGACCGCTCTGTTTCGCTGCAGAATGGGGGCTGATATGGGAAAGGACTGCAAAGACCTCCTCCTGCATTACACATAGGGAAAACTCTTATAAGATACTAATGTTTTGGTATTACACTCCAAAATTACTGAGACACCTTAACCCTAGCATTTCAGATAGATGTTGGAGATGTGCTACAGGGGAAGGTTCTCACGTGCACATTTTTTGGGAATGCCTGTTGATTCAGCCTTTTTGGCAAATAGTACAGGAGGTTCTTTTCAGTCTGCTTAATATCAGATTCACACTTGATCCCTTTTTTTATTTGTTAAATATGCCACCGGTATCACTGAAGAAACATGTCTTACTCCTTACCTTGCACATTCTGACTGCAGCCAGGCGTCTTATAGATAGATTTTGGAAGAAAACAACCTCCCCCACCCAGCTAGACCTTTTTACTAATATTACCGAGGACAGGAGAATGGAATATCTATCAGCTAGCCAGACTAATAGCCTGGATAGGTTTAACAAAATCTGGCAGTTGTGGGACGACTTCCATGAGCCTAGTTTGTGAACATGTCAGTTCTAGCTTTGATTACCTTTCCCTATGTATCATGTCTTTGTCATTACCCCCGTTGTTTTTGAATGGATGTTAATGTGTACACTCTAGACATATGATTTTTCTCTTGTCTAGGTTAAGACTACTGTTATTGCTGACACTTTTTGTTCATACCCTTAACGATTGGATATGCTACTGTTCAATTGTACTCTTACTTGCCTATGTTCTCTGTATTCTACGAACATTGATGACAAATGGTCTTTTGTGATTACTTGCCATTTTGTAAAATGGGATAAGTGATGTCAACTTGTTCATCTATCTCTGTTATTATATTAAAAATAAACAGACAATTAAAATTTTTTTTTTACATTTGCTCGGTTTTCAAAAAATGATTTGTTTCAATCCTGAAATGTCCCTGCAGTGGAGGCTGAGGACAAAGTGGAGGAGGAGGAGGCAGAGGCGGACATTGTCACAGGAGCAACAATGTGAGAACATGGAGGCGGAAGCGACGTCACCTGGCCAAGTTGCTGGTGTGGCTAGGGAGAAATCACATTTACCCAGTGGGCCATAAAGGACATATATTGTCCTTGACCATAGTTATAGCTCCACACGTCAACGCTGCCGTGTACTTTGGCAGACATTGACAGACTCAAGGACTGGACCACCATTTGTTCTACATATGTGTGCCAGGCTGGTACTGCCTTTTTGGCAAATAAATGATGGCTTGTGACTCTCCACTTCAGCTCGGCACAAGACATAATTTCTCTGAAAGGTGCAGAGTCCACCACTTGGAAAGGGAAGGACTGCAACACCAGCAACTTGGCCAGGAGCATGTTCAGCTTCTGCGCCATTGGATGAGTGCACGCATACTGTTGCCTAGTGGCAATCGCTTCTGTGATCGATTGCTGATGGAATGACTGACTAGGAGGAGGAGGAGCCGGAGCCCCAGGACCAGCAGATGATGGGAAGGACAGACAGCTCCGTTCGGCTGAGGTGGTGGAGAATTGACTGCATGCCACTGGGTGATGCAGCGGTTGCTGCGGCAGGCTGGACTACCACATCTGCCACGGTTCTCCCAGGCCACTTTATGGTGACGCTGAATGTGTTGACGCAGGGCTGTGGTGGCAACATTGGCACCCTGGCCATGCTTCACCTTCTTCCCACAAATTCGGCAAATGGCCATGTTCACCTCTTCCGGTGGCCGAACAATAAATTGTCACACCGCCGAGTATGCCATTTTCCCCCCAACACTCTGCACTGACTGCCTTCTACAGCTGCCTCCGTGAACCCATGCACCACTACTTTTCGGGCAGGTAGGCTCTAGTGTTGGGCGCGGATATTCAAATTGCAAATTTTTATCGCGAATATCGCCACTTCAAGAATTCGCAAACATTTTGAATATAGTGCTATATTTTCGTATTCGCATATATTCTATTTTTTTTTTTCTCATCTGAACCCATGATCCCTCCCTGCTTTTTGCTTGTGGGCTGCAATGTCTTATATCTGAGTTTAGCAACATCCCTAGCAACCAATAGGAAAGTTGCTTTCTCTTTCTATATAAGAACCTCCCCAGCAGCCATTTTCTGCAGTTTTTTTGCAGTTCTGAGATAGCAGTGTCATTGCTGTGTTCTGTGCTTTACTGTGTCATTAGATTAGATAGTTAGGTAGCTCATATATATTACAGATAGTTAGTGGGAGAGTTAGATTCTAGGTTAGACTGTGATATAGTGTAGCTAATAGGTTCCAGTGCAGGGTGTTAGGTTCTGCTGTCCATACATACATGCTACAGACATAGTGCTGTGATGTCACAGGTTCACAACAATACTTAGTGCACCAATCAGTAATATGTAGTCAGACCTGCAAAAATGTGAATTTGCACGTACTGCGCCAAAATATGCGCATCATTAATTGCCGATTTGCGATTTATTGTGAATTCTTGAATTTGCAAATTTAGGCCGAATATTCGGCCAAATATTTACAAAATATAGCAAATTTAAATATATTGCCCCTGCTGCTCATCACTAGTAGGCTCGTGCAAAGTGGGTAGTGTACCCCAGGCACATTTGGCTCCCGACCACCCACTGCTGCCACCCTGCTGACTCACGGCCACACTACCACCCTGCCTCAAGTGCAAGCTGTCACCCTCTTCTCTTGATGATGATGAAGCCACTCCTTCACCCAGCTCCCAAGTGCAATCGGGTACATCCTCATTATCCGCTACTGTCTGCATGTCATTGTTGTCCCCATCAGTGGTCTCAGGGCCAGGAGCCGGACCGCTCGCAACACCTTCTCCTATTTCTACACCCCAAAACAGGCTGTATCCCAAAACAATTTCACCACTGAACGGCTAAAAGACGCAATTAGATTTCCTATTTGTACAGCTCAAAACAGGCTGTATCCCCCCAAAAATTCACTACTGAACGACTAATAGACCCAATAAGATTTCTTATTTGTACACCCCAAAACAGGTCGTAGCCCAAAAAAATTCACCACTGAACAGCTAATAGGCGCTATTAGATTTCCTATCTGTGCACCCCAAAACAGGCTGTATCCCAAAAAAATATCACCACTGAACGGCTAATAGGCGCAAATAGATTTTCTATTTGTGTACCCCAAAACAGACTGTAGCCCAAAAAAAATTCAACACTGAATGGCTAATAGACGCAATTAGATTTCCTATTTGTACGCTCCAAAAACATGTCACCACTGAAAAGCTATTAGACGATTATTCAGTGCCTACAGAAGAAACTCAGCATTCACCCAGCAATTTGCACAAAACAGGCTGTATCACAAAAACATTTCACCACAGAATGTAAGTTCACCGAAGAATGGCTAATAAGAATTACCATTACTTATGTTTCCTATTAATAAACCCCAACAATGGCTGTATGACAATGTAAATTCACCACAAAACGGCTAAAAACACATACTTATTTTTGCTATTAATAAACCCTGCAAATGGCTGTAGTGCAATGTACTGTAACTTCACAGCAAACCGGCTAATAAGACATATTTTTTTTTCCTATTAATACACCCCGGCTGTACCAGAGCCGGAGGCCTGTGATTCTCTAATGCTGCGCGTGCTTCAGAACTAGCGTGTAGCGTCTTATCCCTGTAGCCATAAGGTGTAGATGTTTTCCAAGTGTATGGGGCGATCTACACCTATGGCAATAACACTATGCTTCTGATGATATGTCACCGTGTTAGTGGTGACATTGAAATGCGTTGAGCGAACACGATTATAGGCAGGGGATCATGTATATAACAATAGCAGTGATCTAATATTGTGCTGGGCTGGAGGGGCTGACAAGATAAAAGTGCATGAGAGATAAAGCACTTGCCTGCAAGTATTCAGTCCACACTATCACTGCTATTGTGGCTATTGCTGCTGTGATGAGCCTAAAAGAATAGTGTGCTAATTAGCTGTTACATGATAATATAACAGTGGCAGCATAGTTCATATTGGTGTATGCTACTTGGAGTGTTAAAACAGATAACTATATATCTCCAGCCACATACACTGTTTCTAAATAGTGTGGGAGAGGTAGGCTACACTTAATACATACAGAGGTGTGAGACTCTTTTTAGGCTACTTTCACACTAGCGTTCGGGGCTCCGCTTGTGAGTTCCGTTTGAAGGCTCTCACAAGCGGCCCCGAACGGATCCGTACAGCCCCAATGCATTCTGAGTGGATGCGGATCCGCTCAGAATGCATCAGTTTGGCACCGTTTGGCCTCCGCTCCGCTCAGCAGGCGGACACCTGAACGCTGCTTGCAGCGTTTTCGTGTCCGCCTGGCCGTGCGGAGCCAAACGGATCCGTCCAGACTTACAATGCAAGTCAATGGGGACGGATCCGTTTGACGTTGACACAATATGGTGCAATTTCAAACGGATCCGTCCCCCATTGACTTTCAATGCAAAGTCAGGAGTCCCCATCAGATCGGAGTTTTCTCCGATCCGATGGTATATTTTAACTTGAAGCGTCCCCATCACCATGGGAACGCCTCTATGTTAGAATATACCATCGGATTTGAGTTACATCGTAAACCTCAGATCCGACAGTATATTCTAACACAGAGGCGTTCCCATGGTGATGGGGACGCTTCATGTTAGAATATACTGAGAACTGTGTACATTGCTGCCAGGCAATCAGGGGGCAGACCCCCCCCCCCCCCCCTCCTCCTGTAATTAACTTATTGGTGGCCAGTGCGGGCCCCCCTCCCTCCCCAGTATTAAATATGACCAGTGCGGCGGCCTCCCCCTCCCTCCCTCCCCAGTATTAAATATGACCAGTGCGGCCTCCCCCTCCCTCCCTCCCCAGTATTAAATATGACCAGTGCGGCGGCCTCCCCCTCCCTCCCCAGTATTAAATATTACCAGTGCGGCCCCCTCCCTCTATATTTATTGGTGGCCGGGCCAGTGCGGATTCCAAGTATTGTGAGCAGTGCGGCCTCCCCTCTCCCCCCCTAATTAAAATCACCCCCCCCCCCCCCTATCATTGGTGGCAGCGGAGAGTACCGATCGGAGTCCCAGTTTAAATCGCTGGGGCTCCGATCGGTTACCATGGCAACCAAGACGCTATTGCAGTCTTGGCTGCCATGGTTACTTGGCAATAAATACAAGCATTATACTTACCTGAAGAGCTGCGATGTCTGACCGGCCGGGCGCTCCTCCTACTGGTAAGTGACAGGTCTTTAGCAATGCGCCGCACAGACCTTTCACTTACCAGTAGGAGGAGCTCCCGGCCGGTCAGACATCGCAGCTCTTCAGGTAAGTATAATGCTTGTATTTATTGCCAAGTAACCATGGCAGCCAAGACTGCAATAGCGTCTTGGTTGCCATGGTAACCGATCGGAGCCCCAGCGATTTAAACTGGGACTCCGATCGGTACTCTCCGCTGCCACCAATGATGGGGGGGGGGGGGGGGGTGATTTTAATTAGGGGGGGAGAGGGGAGGCCGCACTGCTCACAATACTTGGAATCCGCACTGGCCCGGCCACCAATAAATATAGAGGGAGGGGGCCGCACGTGTCATATTTAATACTGGGGAGGGAGGGGGAGGCCGCCGCACGTGTCATATTTAATACTGGGGAGGGAGGGGGAGGCCGCCGCACTGGTCATATTTAATACTGGGGAGGGAGGGGGGGCCGCACTGGCCACCAATAAGTTAAATACAGGGGGGGGGGGGGGGGGGGGTCTGCCCCCTGCTGCCTGGCAGCATCTGCCAGGCAGCAGGGGGCAGTCGTGTACACAGTTCTCAGTATATTCTAACATGAAGCGTCCCCATCACCATGGGAACGCTTCTGTGTTTAGAATATACTGTCGGATCTGAGTTTTCCGAAGTGAAAAATCAGATCTGAAATAAACAGTTATGCAAACGGATCCGTTCTGAACGGATGCAAGCGTTTGCATTATAGGAGCGGATCCGTCTGTGCAGACACCAGACGGATCCGCTCCTAACGCAAGTGTGAAAGTAGCCTTACTTAGCCTGAGTCTTGTTTTGGTTGGTAGCCACAATTTTCTTATACATTTCTCAATAAAGTATATTTTAAGTGTTATTTTCAGGCAGTCAATATACATTTTGATGTTTTACTCAAATTCTATTCTAACTATTAATACACCCCCCAACAAAATATAACAATCAAAATTCACTGCAAAACGGCTAATAAAATGTACATATCTTTCCTATTAATACACCCCGTAAATGGCTGTAGTAGAATCGTGCTGTCTAATGCAGTCTTTAGAGAAGTACTAGTAAAATTCCAATGAGACTACTGTGCAGACTACATTTAGCCCCCCCTCAAGTAATAATCCTCCTTATTAACTCCATAACAACCAAGAGCCGTACATGCAAAGCGCCAAGATTATACGAGCAAGTGATTTGATCTGGCGCCATACATGCAGGGCTGGACTGGCCTACCGGGATACCGGGAAAATTCCCATTAGTCCGGAAGCCCTGACTGCCGCACGGCCTCCCGTGCCATCAGCGAGGAGGCTGAGGCTCCTTGGCCCGTTGGCCGGTGCAGTAACAGAAGAGCCCATCCCCCCCATCCCCCAACAGCAGGCTCTGGCACAGACATTGCCCGGAGCATGACTCCTCCTACACATGTGACTGATCACGAGATCATGACATCACACAAGGTCCTTTAGCCTGGTAGCTGCTGCTTGTGTGGAGCTGTCATCAGGCTGTTCAGGGCTGTCAGGTAGAAGGCTGAGTGACAAGGTCTTGAGGACAGTAGCCACACTGATGCTTCTAATGAAAATACTTCAATAGCAGCATTGAGGATGCACAGTCTCAGGCTAGAGGCACAATTATATAATCAAATGATCAACCACACTCAGCAGTCCTGCCATACTGACAATGCCTGAAAAAAATCCACCCTGAAAGATCAAACTTTTGGCAGACAACAGTTTTCTATCATTGATCACCGCGGGCGCACCGGGATCAGCTGGAGGAGGGTGTGCGTGGATCTGCGTAAAAATAATTGCACAACCGTGGGAGAAGCACCTACTTCATTTGCATGCGCAAAACCGTACACCGCGTGTGTGCACTCAGGGGCAGGTAGATTTTTCAGTGCAAAATGTTCCATCAGATCTCTCTACCCATGAGTGTGCACACGTGGACACATAATCTGGAGCAGTTCAGCCTCACCATATAGCAGAGTATGGTTTTGCACATGCAAATAAAGTAGGTGCTTCTCCCGCGGTGGTGCTATTATTTTTATGAATCCACACACACCCTCCTCCAACTGATTCCGGTGCGGCCTCGTCACTTCCGGTGCGGCTGTGTCATTTCTGGGTATAGCATTCTGCTATGGTATAGGAATCTGGCAGAATACCGGCTGTGTCAGGGCTGTAGGAACCGGCTGCGCTGTATGTTTGTGCGTTATGTAGCGGAGGCTCAAACACGCTGCATCTTGCTTGCATTATGCGTTTATAGTGACTTCATGAATCTTACAGTGCCAATCTGTGTGGAGTCCGCTCAGCCAATCGCCAGCTATAGTGGGACAGCGCTGAGTGGTCCACCACTGTCTGCCAAGACAAATACGGGCCCCATTCTGGAGATCGCTGGGGGAGTCCCATCCTGTGGATAGGAGATACAAATTTTATTACTGGATAACCCATTTAAAGTCATACAAGTCTGTCATACTACAATACTGCATTTATTTAAAATTTCCCTCCTCTGTGCCCCCATATAGTACAGCCCCCCATGTGCCCCCATATAGTACAGTTCCCCCTCTGTGCCCCCAGATAGTACAGACTCCCACTTTGTGCCACCATATAGTACAGGTTCTCCCTCTGTGCCGCCATATAGTACAGACCCCCCTCTATTCCATCAAATAGTAAAGACCCCCCCCCCCCCCCTCTGTGGGGCTGGTATGCAACTTTTTCCAGGGCTGTTTTTTATCCCCAGTCCGGCCCTGCATACATGGACAGTGCTCTGGATTAAAACGCAGCACCCTTGGTTGCTATGGCTTTAATAAGAAAGACTAGGCAGTGCTAGGCACTGAGCAAAGGAATTGGCAGAAGCAGTTTATTACCACTTCCGCCTTCTCCTTTGCACAGTGCATAGTGCTCAATCCTCTATAAATGCAATGCAGTGTATAGCGTAAGTGGCTGTGCTGCTTCCTCTAGTGCAGGAATGGGCAAACTGCGGCTCTCAATCTGTTGTAAAACTACAACTTCCAGTATGCCAAGTCTGCCTACAGCTATCAGCCTACAGCAGGGCATGATGGGATTTGTAGTTTTACAACAGCTGGAGAGCTGCAGTTTGCCCATCTCTGCGTTCTAGTGGACCGAGCAATCACATGATCACCAAGTGTCTTGGAGGCAGTGCTGATCAGAACTGATATGTAAAAAGGGGCATGTCCACAGGTTAGAGGGCACAATATTTACCTTGCTCTAGGCAATGGCAGTCCACACTACACCACTGGATTAACCTATGCCTTTTTTTTTTTTTGCTTAAAGCAAACCAGAAATATAGTTGATCCCACAGTTTGTCAGTCTGCAGCATTTTCTGCATGCTCCTGACACTAAGAATCTTAAAAAATCCTGCAGAGAACACAGAGGTTAATCTTCAACTTGGAAAAAGGGTGGAACATACTGTCTTGCATCAGGCAGCACTAGAAGTGAGTGAATCAAAGTTGACAAAGTGGAATTCAATCCGAATTACAGGAATAATTTTATCTGTTCTGAAGTTGAATTTCCTCACACTTCATGGTAAATCGTATTTTTTCTAAAATGGCTGCTGCACATGTAAGAAAGAGGAAATAAGAATCCCGGGAACGAGGGATTACCCATAATGCCATGCAGACAGCCAATCAGCAGATAGCATGCCCCTGCAATGTCACAGACCTATAAAAAGTCTCATCCTGCCCTGTCTTCACCATTTTCCAGTGAACTTAGTGTAGAGAGAGATGTTACAGGCACTAGGGACAGTGATTAGGAAAGACTTTATTCACAAAATATTACTATTGAGTAATTAGTACTTGATTGTCTAATTGGAGTGAAATTGTGGCTGAATACTACAGAGTTTAGGGTCTTCGCGTTCTTTTATATATAATTAAATTTGTTAATCCTTGATTCTCTAATTGGGGTAAAATTGCTGCTTGATACTACAGATTTTAGGGTCTTCACGTTCTGTTATATATAATTCAATCCGTTAGTCCTTGATTCTCTAATTGGGGTGAAATTGCGGTCTGATACTATAAGTTTTAGGGTGTTCATTTTTTTAAAATATATAAGTACATCCATTCATCCTTGATACTGGAGTAAAACTGCGGTCTGATAATAAAATTTTAGAAAGCTCAGGTTCTATTATACATAAATATATCCGTTCATCCCAAATTGTGGAATTGGTGGGAAATTGCGGCCTGATACTACACATTTTAGGGTGCCCAAGTTTTATTATACATAATTATATCCGTTAATCCCTCATCGTGGAATTGGTGTGAAATTGTGGCCTGATAGTACACATTTTAGGGTGCTCAAGTTCTATTATATATACACTGACCAAAAATATAAACGCAGCTCTTTCGGTTTTGCTCTCATTTTGCATGAGCTGAACTCAAAGATCTGAAACATTTTCTACATACACAAAAGACCCATTACTCTCAAATATTGTTCACAAATCTGTCTAAATCTGTGTTACATGCTCAATGGGTGACATGTCCGGTGAATATGCTGGCCATGCAAGAACTAGGATGTTTTTAGCTTCCAGGAATTGTGTACAGATCCTTGCAATATGGAGCCGTGCATTGTCATGCTGCAACATGAGGTAATGGTCGTGGATAAATGGCACAACAATGGGCCTCAGGATCTCATCACGGTATCTCTGTGCATTCAAAATGCCATCAATAAAATGCACCTGTGTTCATTGTCCATAAGATAAGCCTGCCCATACCATAACACCACCGCCACCATGGGCCACTCGATCCACAACTTTGACGTCAGCAAACCGCTCACCCACAGGATGCCACACACGCTGTCTGCCATCTGCCCTGAACAGTGAAAACCAGGACTTATCCGTGAACACAATACCTCTCCAACATCAAAGACGCCATCGAATGTGAGCATTTGCTCAGTAAATTTGGTTACAACAACGAACTGCAGTCAGGTCCAGACTCCGATGAGGACGACAAGCATGCAGATGAGCTTCCCTGAGATGGTTTCTGAGAGTTTGTGCAGAAATTCTTTGGTTATGCAAACTCAGATGATCATGGAGGTGAACATGCTGGATGTGAAGGTCTTGGGCCTGTGGTTACACGTGTTCTGCGGTTGTGAGACTGGTTGGATGTACTGCTAAATTCTCTGAAACGCCTTTGGAGACGGCTTCTGGTAGAGAAATGAACATTCATTGCACGGGCAACAGCTCTGGTAGACATTCAAGCAGTCAGCATGCCAATTGCACGCTCCCTTAAATGTTGCAACAAGAAATCGAATCCTGGCTTTCTCCGCGACAACTCAAAATCAAAAGTGTTGACTTTATATTTTTGGTCAGTGTAAGTATATCCATTAAGCCCTAATTGTGGAATTGGGGTGAAATTGCAGCCTGATACTATAAGTTTTTGCATGTTATATTTATATATATATATATATATATATATATATATATATATACATACACATACACTCACCTAAAGAATTATTAGGAACACCTGTTCTATTTCTCATTAATGCGATTATCAACCAATCACATGGCAGTTGCTTCAATGCATGTAGGGTTGTGGTCCTGATCAAGACAATCTCCTGAACTCCAAACTGAATGTCAGAATGGGAAAGAAAGGTGATTTAAGCAATTTTGAGCGTGGCATGGTTGTTGGTGCCAGACGGCCGGTCTGAGTATTTCACAATCTGCTCAGTTACTGGGATTTTCACGCACAACCATTTCTAGGGTTTACAAAGAATGGTGTGAAAAGGGAAAAACATCCAGTATGCGGCAGTCATGTGGGCGAAAATGCCTTGTTGATGCTAGAGGTCAGAGGAGAATGCGCCGACTGATTCAAGCTGATAGAAGAGCAACGTTGACTGAAATAACCACTCGTTACAACCGAGGTATGCAGCAAAGCATTTGTGAAGCCACAACACGCGCATATATATATATATATATATATACACACACTCACCTAAAGAATTATTAGGAACACCATACTAATACGGTGTTGGACCCCCTTTTGCCTTCAGAACTGCCTTAATTCTACTTGGCATTGATTCAACAAGGTGCTGATTGCATTCTTTAGAAATGTTGGCCCATATTGATAGAATAGCATCTTGCAGTTGATGGAGATTTGAGGGATGCACATCCAGGGCACGAAGCTCCCGTTCCACCACATCCAAAAGATGCTCTATTGGGATTAGATCTGGTGACTGTGGGGGCCATTTTAGTACAGTGAACTCCTTGTCATGTTCAAGAAACCAATTTGAAATGATTCGAGCTTTGTGACATGGTGCATTATCCTGCTGGAAGTAGCCATCAGAGGATGGGTACATGGTGGTCATGAAGGGATGGACATGGTCAGAAACAATGCTCAGGTAGCCCATGGCATTTAACCACTTCAGCCCCGCTAGGTGAAACCCCCTTCATGACCAGAGCACTTTTTACACTTCGGCACTACACTACTTTCACCGTTTATCGCTCGGTCATGCAACTTACCATACAAATGAATTTTACCTCCTTTTCTTCTCACTAATGGAGCTTTCATTTGGTGGTATTTCATTGCTGCTGACATTTTAACTTTTTTTGTTATTAATCAAAATGTAACGATTTTTTTGCAAAAAAATGACATTTTTCACTTTCAGCTGTAAAATTTTGCAAAAAAAACGACATCCATATATACATTTTTCGCCAAATTTATTGTTCTACATGTCTTTGATAAAAAACAAATGTTTGGGCAAAAAAAAAAATGGTTTGGGTAAAAGTTATAGCATTTACAAACTATGGTACAAAAATGTGAATTTCCGCTTTTTGAAACAGCTCTGACTTTCTGAGCACCTGTCATGATTCCTGAGGTTCTACAATGCCCAAACAGTAGAAACCCCCCACAAATGACCCCATTTCGGAAAGTAGACACCCTAAGGTATTCGCTGATGGGCATAGTAAGTTCATAGAACTTTTTATTTTTTGTCACAAGTTAGCGGAAAATGATGATGATTTTATTTTTTTTATTTTTTCTTACAAAGTCTCATATTCCACTAACTTGCGACAAAAAATAAAAAATTCTAGGAACTCGCCATGCCCCTCACAGAATACCTTGGGGTGTCTTCTTTCCAAAATGGGGTCACTTGTGGGGTAGTTATACTGCCCTGGCAATTTAGGGGCCCAAATGTGTGAGAAGAACTTTGCAATCAAAATGTGTAAAAAATGAATGGTGAAATCCAAAAGGTGCACTTTGGAATATGTGCCCCTTTGCCCACCTTGGCAGCAAAAAAGTGTGACACATCTGGTATCGCCGTACTGGTGTCATTTTACATATACCCATGCTGGGTGAGAAAAATATCTTGGTCAAATGCCAACTTTGTATAAAAAAATGGGAAAAGTTGTCTTTTGCCAAGATATTTCTCCCACCCAGCATGGGTATATGTAAAATTACACCCCAAAACACATTTCCCAACTTCTCCTGAGTACGGCGATACCAGATGTGTCACACTTTTTTGCTGCCAAGGTGGGCAAAGGGGCACATATTCCAAAGTGCACCTTTCAGATTTTGCAGGCCATTTTTTACACATTTTGATTGCAAGGTACTTCTCACACATTTGGGCCCCTAAATTGCCAGGGCAGTATAACTACGCCACAAGTGACCCCATTTTGGAAAGAAGACACCCCAAGGTATTCCGTGAGGGGCATGGCGAGTTCCTAGAATTTTTTTATTTTTTGTCACAAGTTAGCGGAAAATGATGATTTTTTTTTTTTTCTCTTTTTTCCTTACAAAGTCTCATATTCCACTAACTTGCGACAAAAAATAAAAAATTCTAGGAACTCGCCATGCCCCTCACGGAATACCTTGGGGTGTCTTCTTTCCAAAATGGGGTCACTTGTGGCGTAGTTATACTGCCCTGGCAATTTAGGGGCCCATATGTGTGAGATGTACTTTGCAATCAAAATCTGTAAAAAATGACCGGTGAAATCCGAAAGGTGCACTTTGGAATATGTGCCCCTTTGCCCACCTTGGCATCAAAAAAGTGTCACACATCTGGTATCGCCGTACTCAGGAGAAGTTGGGGAATGTGTTTTGGGGTGTCATTTTACATATACCCATGCTGGGTGAGAGAAATATCTTGGCAAAAGACAACTTTTCCCATTTTTTTATACAAAGTTGGCATTTGACCAAGATATTTTTCTCACCCAGCATGGGTATATGTAAAATGACACCCCAAAACACATTGCCCAACTTCTCCTGAGTACGGCGATACCAGATGTGTCACACTTTTTTGCTGCCAAGGTGGGCAAAGGGGCACATATTCCAAAGTGCACCTTTCGGATTTTGCAGGGCATTTTTTACACATTTTGATTGCAAAGTTCTTCTCACACATTTGGGCCCCTAAATTGCCAGGGCAGTATAACTACGCCACAAGTGACCCCATTTTGGAAAGAAGACACCCCAAGGTATTCCGTGAGGGGCATGGCGAGTTCCTAGATTTTTTTATTTTTTGTCGCAAGTTAGTGGAATATGAGACTTTGTAAGGAAAAAAGAAAAAAAAAGAAAAATCATCATTTTCCGCTAACTTGTGACAAAAAATAAAAAATTCTAGGAACTCGCCGTGCCCCTCACAGAATACCTTGGGGTGTCTTCTTTCCAAAATGGGGTCACTTGTGGCATAGTTATACTGCCCTGGCAATTTAGGGGCCCAAATGTGTAAGAAGTACCTTGCAATCAAAATGTGTAAAAAATGGCCTGCGAAATCCGAAAGGTGCACTTTGGAATATGTGCCCCTTTGCCCACCTTGGCTGCAAAAAAGTGTCACACAGGAGACGCCTTACTCAGGAGAAGTTGGGCAATGTGTTTTGGGGGGTCATTTTACATATACCCATGCTGGGTGAGAGAAATATCTTGGCAAAAGACAACTTTTCCCATTTTTTTATACAAAGTTGGCATTTGACCAAGATATTTTTCTCACCCAGCATGGGTATATGTAAAATGACACCCCAAAACACATTCCCCAACTTCTCCTGAGTACGGCGATACCACATGTGTGACACTTTTTTGCAGCCTAGATGCGCAAAGGGGCCCAAATTCCTTTTAGGAGGGCATTTTTAGACATTTGGATCCCAGACTTCTTCTCACACTTTCGGGCCCCTAAAAAGCCAGGGCAGTATAAATACCCCACATGTGACCCCACTTTGGAAAGAAGACACCCCAAGGTATTCAATGAGGGGCATGGCGAGTTCCTAGAATTTTTTTTTTTTTGCATAAGTTAGCGGATATTGATTTTTTTTTGTTTTTTTCTCACAAAGTCTCACTTTCCGCTAACTTAGGACAAAAATTTCAATCTTTCATGGACTCAATATGCCCCTTACGGAATACCTTGGGGTGTCTTCTTTCCGAAATGGGGTCACATGTGGGGTATTTATACTGCCCTGGCTTTTTAGGGGCCCTAAAGCGTGAGAAGAAGTCTGGAATATAAATGTCTAAAAATGTTTACGCATTTGGATTCCGTGAGGGGTATGGTGCGTCCATGTGAGATTTTATTTTTTGACACAAGTTAGTGGAATATGAGACTTAGTAAGAAAAAACAAAAACAAAAACAAACAAAAAATTTCCGCTAACTTGTGCCCAAAAAAATGTCTGAATGGAGCCTTACCAGGGGGGGGGGGGGGGGTGACCAATGACAGGGGGGTGATCACCCATATAGACTCCCTGATCACCCCCCTGTCATTGATCACCCCCCTGTAAGGCTCCATTCAGACGTCCGTATAATTTTTACGGATCCATGGATCGGATCCGCAAAACACATGCGGACGTCTGAATGGAGCCTTACAGGGGGGTTATCAATAACAGGGGGTGATCAGGGTGATCACCCCCCTGTCAATGATCACCCCCCTGTAAGGTTCCATTCAGACATCCGCATGATTTTTTACGGATCCATGGATACATGGATCGGATCCACAAAACACATGCGGATGTCTGAATGGAGCCTTACAGGGGGGTTATCAATAACAGGGGGTGATCAGGGTGATCAGGGTGATCACCCCCCTGTCACTGATCACCCCCACTGTAAGGCTGCATTCAGACATCCGCATGATTTTTTACGGATCCATGGATACATGGATCGGATCCACAAAACACATGCGGACGTCTGAATGGAGCCTTACAGGGGGGTTATCAATGACAGGGGGTGATCAGGGTGATCACCCCCCTGTCAATGATCACCCCCCCTGTAAGGCTCCATTCAGACATCCGCATGATTTTTTACGGATCCATGGATACATGGATCGGATCCACAAAACACATGCGGACGTCTGAATGGAGCCTTACAGGGGGGTTATCAATGACAGGGGGTGATCAGGGTGATCACCCCCCTGTCACTGATCACCCCCCCTGTAAGGCTCCATTCAGACATCCGCATGATTTTTTACGGATCCATGGATACATGGATCGGATCCACAAAACACATGCGGACGTCTGAATGGAGCCTTACAGGGGGGTTATCAATGACAGGGGGTGATCAGGGAGTGTATATGGGTGATCACCCGCCTGTCATTGATCACCCCCCTGTAAGGCTCAATTAAGACGACAGCGTGATTTTTGGGGATACATGGATCGGATCCACAAAACACATGCGGACGTCTGAATGGAGCCTTACAGGGGGGTTATCAATGACAGGGGGGTGATCAGGGAGTGTATATGGGTGATCACCCGCCTGTCATTGATCATCCCCTGTAAGGCTCCATTCAGACGTCCGCATGTGTTTTGCGGATCCGATCCATGTATCCATGGATCCGTAAAAATCATGCGGACGTCTGAATGGAGCCTTACAGGGGGGTGATCAATGACAGGGGGGTGATCAATGACAGGGGGTGATCAGGGAGTGTATATGGGTGATCACCCGCCTGTCATTGATCACCCCCCTGTAAGGCTCCATTCAGACGTCCGCATGATTTTTACGGATCCATGGATACATGGATCGGATCCACAAAACACATGCGGACGTCTGAATGGAGCCTTACTGGGGGGTTATCAATGACAGGGGGGTGATCAGGGAGTGTATATGGGTGATCACCCGCCTGTCATTGATCATCCCCTGTAAGGCTCCATTCAGACGTCCGCATGTGTTTTGCGGATCCGATCCATGTATCCATGGATCCGTAAAAATCATGCGGACGTCTGAATGGAGCCTTACAGGGGGGTTATCAATGACAGGGGGTGATCAGGGAGTGATCAGGGAGTGTATATGGGTGATCACCCGCCTGTCATTGATCACCCCCCTGTAAGGCTCCATTCAGACGTCCGTATGCGTTTTGCGGATCCGATCCATGTATCCGTGGATCCGTAAAAATCATACGGACGTCTGAACGGAGCCTGACAGGGGGGTGATCAATGACAGGGCGGTGATCAATGACAGGGGGGTGATCAGGGAGTTTATATGGGGTGCTCATGGGTGATCAGGGGTTTATAAGGGGTTAATAAGTGACGGGGGGGGGGTGTAGTGTAGTGTGGTGTTTGGTGCGTCTGTACTGACCTACCTGAGTCCTCTGGTGGTCGATCCTAACAAAAGGGACCACCAGAGGACCAGGTAGGAGGTATATTAGACGCTGTTATGAAAACAGCGTCTAATATACCTGTTAGGGGTTAAAAAATTCGGATCTCCAGCCTGCCAGCGAGCGATCGCCGCTGGCAGGCTGGAGATCCACTCGCTTACCTTCCGTTCCTGTGAGCGCGCGCGTTCACAGGAAATCTCGCGTCTCGCGAGATGACGCGTATATGCGTCCAGGAGGAGTAAAGCAACCACCTCCCGGACGCATATATGCGTACAGCGGTCGGGAGGTGGTTAAACGATGGCCAATTGGCACTAAGGGGCCTAAAGTGTGCTGAGAAAACATCCCCCACACCATTACACCACCAGCCTGCACAGTGGTAACAAGGCATGATGGATACATGTTCTCATTCTGTTTACGTCAAATTCGGACTCTACCATTTGAATGTCTCAACAGAAATCGAGACTCATCAGACCAGGCAACATTTTTCCAGTCTTCAACAGTCCAATTTTGGTTAGCTCATGACAAATTGTAGCCTCTTTTTCCTATTTGTAGTGGAGATGAGTGGTACCCGGTGGGGTCTTCTGCTGCTGTAGCCCACCTTTCTTTCCCATTCTGACATTGTTTGGAGTTCAGGAGATTGTCTTGACCAGGACCACAACCATACATGCATTGAAGCAACTGCCATGTGATTGGTTGACTAGATAATCACATTAATGAGAAATAGAACAGGTGTTCCTAATAATTCTTTAGGTGAGTGTATATACACAAAAAACAGATGTTAACAGCAGCACAGTGCAAAAAAAGTTAGGGTGCAAAATCCTTTGAAAAGGTGAACAACCTTTCCTCCAATATAGTGTATCCAAAGAATAGGCAGCACTCCAAATGTAGTAAAAGGTGATGACCCGTTTTTTCCCCAGGCAACGTTTCAGCCCACACACTCATATGTGTGTGGGCTGAGCAGCAGCTGATATGTACATGCTCTTTTACGCTTACAGTTACTGTTACAGTACAGTATGTCTGAAAGACAGGTGCCAGGCCCTTCTAATGGAACGGGCAGTGGCCAAATTGTTTCCGGAGCCCAGAAGTAGCAGCAGAAGAAAGGGTGGTAAGAGCAGTCGCAGCTACAAGCCAGAGCTGCCATAGCAGTTGTGTTTTGACCAGATGTCCTTGAATGGTTGACTTGGTCTTTTACCTCATCTCAAGTGACACCAGACACCCCCAGCCAAGAGTCAGTGGGTTCCTCTGACACCATTCATAGTTGGCTTGGCTTGGGAGCAAGATGTGTGCCCTCACTTGTCCTTAACCTTCCTATTTCATTTTCTGTTCCTTCTGCTCGGGAAATATTATATACTATCGGTTCGGCTCCGCTTTTCAGCAAGGACGAGCTTCCAGGGGACAGTCAGCAGCTACTACCCAGCCATCTGGAGAAGAGATCCGCTGCTTCCTCTGGTAAGTAGCGACGATAAGAGTCACATTGGAGATCGAGTTGTAAGCGGTCAGGCATGTGGCCCTGAGTTTGGTGAGGGTGACATCAGTGACATGTAGACAGTAGTGGATGATGTTGTTGCTGATTGCACATGGAAGCCGGATAAAGAGTGGGCTTCATCATCATCAGGACAAGAGATGGGCAGCTTGTGTGTGAGGCAGAGGCTGAGCCAGCAGGGTGGTAACGTGGCCATGAGTCAGCAGGTTGGCAGCAGTGGAAGGTCTGGAGACAAATGTTCCCAGGGTAGACTGTCAGCTATACAGGAGCCTTTCTTTCCAGAAAGAACTAGCAGTGCACAGGCTCACGGATGCATCAGTAGAACGCAGTCAGTGTGAGAATTTTTCATCAAGCCGCCGGAAGTGCGGCCATTTGTAGAATCTGTGGGCAGAACATGAAGTATTGGCCAGGGTGACAATGTTGGCACCACGGCCCTGCGTCAACACATGCAGTTGCCTTGTAAAATCGAGGCACTAATGTAGTGGTACAGCCTGATGCAGCAACCAATGCATTAGCCAGTGGCCTGCACCCCTTTTCCGAAAGTCTAAGCTCCACCACCTCAGCAGAAGGGAACTGTGTTTCCTTCTCATCATGTACTGGTCCTGATGCTCCTGCTCCTCCACCTCCTAGTCACTCATTTCATCAGCAATCATCACAGAGGCAATTGCAAAAAGACAACAGTATCTATGCACTCATCTAACATGCTCTTGGACAATTTGCTGGTACTACAGTCCTTCTCCTTCCATGTGGTGGACTCTGCACCTTTGTGGTGGACTTCACTTGTGCTGAGCTAAGGTGGAGTGTCCCAAGCCGTCATTTCTTCTCGAAAAAGGCAGTACCAGCTCTACCCACGTATGTTAAACAGAATGTGGGCCAGTCCTTGAGCCTGTTGGAGTCTGCTAAAGTTCCTGGCAGCACCAACACGTGGAGCTGTAACTACAGTCAAGGACAATATATTAGTTTATGGCCCACTGGGTAAATGTGGTTCCTGCCCAGCCACACCAGCAACATGGCCAGGCAATAGAACTGCCGCCTCTACGTTCTCAAGCTGTGGGTCCTGTGCAAATGTCCTACTCTCTCCTCATACTCCACCTTGTCCTCAGCCTCCACTGCAGGCACAATTTGGAGATTAACTCCAGCATACCACCTGTGCAGAGCATGGCGTTGTCACGCTGTTCTGCACCTGGTTTGCTTAGGGGAACAGAGTCACACAGGAGTGGAACTGCTCCGCTTCCTTCAAGAGGAAATCGAATCCTGGTTCTCTTCTCGCCAACTTAAAATCAGAACTATGGTCACCGACAACGAGAATAACATTGTGTTGGCGCTGATTCAAGGAGGGTTGAACCCTGCATGGCGCATGTCTTTAATATGGTTGTAAAGCCGTTCCTGAAGTCTTGCACCTAACTGCAAGACATACTGAAAATGGCTAGGAAGCTGTGCATGCAATTCAGCCTTCCACTGCAAAGCTTGCCCTCCTTGAGCTGCACAAGCAGAATTCCGCATCACCTGATATGCGATGCTCCAACCCATTGGAACTCCACCCTCCACAGGTTGGACCAATTATATGAGCAGAGGAAGGCCGTGAAAAATTTTGTTGATGGTGCAAGCGGACAGTTGCACTCCCCTCTGTAACTTTGATGTTAGCCAGTGGCAGCTCATGCTTGACACCTGCCGTTTGCCGAGGCCCTTTGAGGAGGCCACTTTACTTGTCAGTCACCAGGACTACAGAATGAATGATGTCATTCCACTCCTTCATGTACTGGAGCAGATGCTGATAAATCTGGCTAGCCAGGGGACAGGAGATGTAGCGCATACATCTCACGGCCACCTAAGCACTGTGGGGCCTCAACTGGAGGAGGAGGATGAAATTCATGCACAAGCAATGTATAGAGAAATGGGTGGTTTTTCTTCACAAGTGACAGGACAAGAGCAGGCGCAGCAGGAGGAGCTAGAGGGTGATGAGGAAGACCAGGCAGATGACACACCAAAGCAGTATGCAGTGGATATGGAAGCAGGGAGTCCCTCCAAGTCCCTTGCGCAAATGGCCAGATGCCTGCTGAGTTGCTTGCGTAGTGACAGCTTTATTATCACCATTTGGCAGAAGGATGACTACTGCCTCTCCACCATGTTAGACCCTCGCAACTGGGGCTTTTTTCCAGCTACTGAGAGGGAATATAAACTGAACTACTATCGAGACATCCTATGTAGTCAGTTGGCCACTGCCAATGAGCGCCATCGCCCATGACGGACTGTCCAGGGGGGCTGTCTGCACTCATGTTTCACTGCCATGGCTGATGGAGGAGGATGGGGGAGCAGGAGCAGGAGCTGCACCAGCTTAATCAAAAGCAACTTAAGTCTGGAATCTCTAATGAACACTTTTCTTCACCTGCCTACTGAAGAAACCACCCATCAGCAGCAAGACATGGAGCAGAACCTGAACCAGCAGGTGGTGGCATAGTGTGGCATCAGAGCGGGTGTTTAGTGTGACTAGGGGTATAGTTACCCCAAGGAGAACTCACCTTTCCACCCAAAATGTGGAGAGACTGACCTTTGTGATTATGAATCACGTGTGGATCAGCCAGAATTTCCACACGACAGTGCCTGATGCATCAAACTGGATAATTCTGGGTGCCACACCCAAACATTAGGAAAAGAGACCTGTTTCTTCTGGCCCCCTGCTTTAGCCACTATTCTGATGCTGCCACCTGCCTGATACCAAATACCTACATAGAAACATAGAATGTGTCGGCAGATCTATTTGGCCCATCTAGTATGCCCAATATACTGAATACTATGGATAGCCCCTGGCCCTATCTTATATGAAGGATGGCCTTATGCCTATCCCATGCATGCTTAAACTCCTCCACTGTATTTGCAGCTACCACTTCTGCAGGAAGGCTATTCCATGCATCCACTACTCTCTCAGTAAAGTAATACTTCCTGATATTACTTTTAAACCTTTGCCCCTCTAATTTAAAACCATGTCCTCTTGTAGCAGTGTTTATTCTTTTAAATATTCTCTCCTCTTTTACCTTGTTGATTCACTTTATGTATTTAAAAGTTTCTATCATATCCCCTCTGTCTCATCTTTCTTCCAAGCTATACATGTTAAAGAGGACCTTTCACAGAATAAAACTTCTAAAGTAACTATACAGGCATGTAGAGCGGCGCCCAGGGACCCCCCTGCACTTACTGTTATACATGGGTGCCGCTCCGTTCTCCCGTTACTGCCTCTGGTATCTTCATAGTTAGGCTCCACCCAGGGGAACCTGCTGGCGCCTCCTTCTTCCATGCTGCAGCGCTGGCCAATCACAGCACTCAGCTCATAGCCTGAGAGGCTTTTTCTCTCTCTCAGGCTATGAGCTGAGCGCTGTGATTGGCCAGCGCTATAGCATGGGAGAATGAGCCGACGGCAGGTTTCCCTGGGTGGAGCCTAACTATGAAGATACCGGAGGCAATAACGGGAGAACGGAGCTATCTTTTTGTTTTTAATGATTATGGCCACTTCTGCTGAGTACCACAGTGGTCTCTTCCTTTTTTTGCTTTCACTGACAAGCCTAATGCAATTTTCTGTTGCCTTCAATAGTGCCACTTTTAAGTAGTCCCATTTCTCCTGGACTCCAATGAAACTGTTCCAAATTGACAGTGACTCGTAAACCACTAATCTAATTTTTAGAAAAGTCTGTTTTTCTAAAATCTAAAACTTTTGTTTTTTGTGTGGTGTGACTCAGTCAAGGCCTAGATCACACAATCCCTGTTTTGCATCAGGATATACTCATGATTTGGAAGCCAAAAGCAGGAGTGGTTACAAACCACAGAAGGCATGCAAACTTTTCAATCACGTTTCATCTCTGTTTTGGATCCACTCTTGTTTTTTTTTTTTGGATCAGCAATACTGATGGTTTACTGACCAAATGCTGACCATGTATAGATGGATGCTCAAAAGACAGGATCCGTTTTTGGAGGTTGTTCTTATGACGGATCAGAAGAAGGGCAAAATAAACAGTGGCATCAGCACAAATCTACTTCTGACACCCTCTCCTCTCTGTCATGGGGGCACTACTTGCATCAGCGTGTAACAGAACAGGTTCTGTAAAAATATATGTGGAATCAGCTGCTGATAGTGTAAAAGGAGTGCATTCTTTCACTCTATAGTACAATCTTGGGCCACTGAATGATTCGTTATACCCGATGCTAACAGTGACCTCTAAGGATAAGTTCACACTTGAGTTATTTGGTGACTTTTGGCCCCATAACTGACTAAATAAGTGAAATGTGAAGTGATTCTAAAAGTGACGCCTGTCAACTGCCTGTCATACAGATGCCAAGTAACTATTTGACTACCACAGTGGACTATCTATGCATGTTTCTGCAATAAACGGTGTTCTACACCAATATACTGGCTCTCTGCAATCGGGAAATAGCTGATTTTTAACGCAATTCATCATGAATACATTCGGATTTAATATTTTTGGGAAATTCACTCATCTCTAGTGGTGATACACAATACAGTATGTGAGTGGATTTTATTTTTGCAATTTTTTAAAATTGAAAAGCATTTTTTTATGGACAAAAGGTGCATTTTTTTAAACTTGGAGATCTGTCAGTTAATAAAACTTTATTGAACTTTTATTTTTACTATTTGTTGGTCACAAAATGGGATTGACAGGTCACTTCTGGTCACTGCTAAAATATACTATTCTGCTTAGGGCAGGAGCTTGGCTGTCATGAAAGATCCAAGTTCCTGCACTCTGCTGTACAGAAGATCCTTGCTGCACTTCGACTAGGCTGCCATACAAAAGGATGTGGTCTTGCCTAAGGCCCCTTAGTGACCACTCTTAAAAGTCGTATTGGTGGTCACTAAAAGATTAATGACATTTCTGTATGTTTTAGGTGATGCCCTCCTGCGGAAAAAAATTGGAGACAATCAGATGCCTCCATGGTGGTATTGCACGATGGAGTATCTGTCTGTATTTCTCAATATAACAGAAAAGAAGACTTGACTTTGGAAAACACTAAAGTTTCATTTAACTGGCAATAAGGCTGACAATGTGTTTAACCATGAATAATGGGAGACGCAAAAAGCCATATCTTAAATGAAAATAAATAAATAAAAAATATTAAGGTGCAGAGAAAATATTTTTTTTTTGCTTTTACAAAAAACTGTTTTGACAGAAAAAAAGTTAAAAAACTCATTTTTCTCTCATATTCAATGTTTTATCTTTGAAAAATAAATAAAAAAACACAATAACTCATACGGTAGACTTAGTATATTATTTATTGTCAAAATGAAAAAGCTATGACCGCAGAGATGCAGAGTGGAAAATGTTACCGGTCTTTAAGGTTAGAATTACTTAAATCACATGAGTTGTGCACTAACTATATTTATTTGAGATATAAATTTAAAATCTACAATAAAAGGTGACATTTTGCGGAAAGTTTTCCAATTTTAATGAGACTGTCAGACAGTTAAAACATAATCTCGGACAAAGGGAACAAGTTGCAGTTCCAGTCTAAACAATTTAAAAATGTGAAGGAACAAATTGTGATTTCACCAATTTTTTTCTGTTACTCTGGGTTCATGTTCAAATTTTCTACCTTGACTACTACCTACTGAGGCATAAGCCCTTTGAAGAATATTGAAACTCTGGGAAGTAGTCATTTATAAACACAGTATTTACAGTAAGTTTTTTTTTTTAACAATTTCACATGTTCACAAACTAAGCAAATGTACAAGGATCTGGCATATGCCAACGTTAGATAATCTTCACATTACATATCAGTTTTTAACTTGAGATAAAGACTAAAATATAACAGTCAGCTATTAATGTACAGAGACACTAGGTAGTGTCATAGATAGTTAATGAGGGAAAATCTAGTACATCTTCAACCCATGTAAAATTGAATACTTTATTGGAGCATATTAAAAACCACATACAGACAAAAGGAAAAGAGGTACTTCTGTTAGTTTTTTTTTTGTAGGAATGCTCTTAATCTTACATTGGATGGTGTATTGCGCATTACCTTCAGTTGGTTTCCCAGATATAAGCTAAAACATTCATACAATTATTTTGAAAATTATTTACAAACATTACTCATTGGGCAGATTTGCTAACACTATAGAAGGCTTAAACCTATGGGCTAATGTATAAAATTGCAACTTTTTTGTTTACTTGTCTACTTGACTTGAAGCTTTCTTTTTTGCATCAAATGTACAAAATCTTGCACACTATTTGTTAAATTTACCACACGAGTTAAATGTTATTTTCTAATCTTATTTATTGCAAAGGTTCTGCTACTCCACTAAGGGACTTGTAACTTTCTCCCAACTATCTTTTTATTTTTTATTTTTTTTATGTTGTAATGATAAATCTAGCTAAAAACAAAAAAAGTACCTACTTGGAAAATTTAAACTTGTCATAATCCACACCATAAATGGCACAAACACTTCAAATTTATCTCAAATACCTACTCCACTAACACAACACTCCACTTTTCTGGTGCAGTACTATATTACCACCTAATGCTAGTTTGACACTTGTTTTTGATCTGGCCAGCCGCATCTCTTTGCATTTTGGCATTGCCAGAAGTTTGTATGTCTTCGTCTGGCCCCAATAACTATGAAAGTAATACAAGAAAATAATATAACAGACAGCACTATTGTGACACTAGCCTTAGACAGGTAGTCCAGACCTGCCCATTTATTATAGTTATTGTTTAGTAAAGCGAAACATTCAAAATGGAATTTGGTCTAAAGTTTAGGAAAACTTCAATTCAAAATGAATCCAAATTTCCTTACATTTCATGGTAACGAATCAGGTTTTCCAAAAATGTCGGCTCCACATATTACAAAGTGAAACTAAGTGTAGAGTAGACAAGCCCCGAAAAGGAAAATCACCCATACTGCAAGCCGATCCGCAGATAGCCATCCCCTGTGATGTCACAGCCCTATAAAACCCTCATCCCATTGTCCCAAGAGCTGAACATAGGGAGAGACGTTGCAAGCACTTATGCGCTAGGGACAGTGTTGCTGAAAACTAACAGAACAGAAAAATATTGGAGAGGGAGAGTGCCAGGAGATTTATGCTGCATCAGTTTTATTTATTTATTCCTACATTTACTTATTTCTATATCGATCATAAATGTAATTCAATACCAATAAGATGGAAGCCTTTATTATTCCAGTGACAGAGTTCCAACCAATGCCATCCAGTCTGCACCCCTTAGGGGTTCCAGGTCTTAATGACATCCATCCTAATATTTTGTTGGCTTTACTTCTTCCAAATCATCCTTCAAAGTCTCCATGTCCTAGAAAAGTCAGCAAGATGTAGTTGGAGGAGGAGCTGGATGTTTCTGATTACATATTCTCATTGAAATTAGATTATGTGGAAAAGGAGGAAAAGCAGATGGCAGAAAAGGGCTCCCACCTGTAGGGCAGGAGTGTGCTGTTGTTTGAGAATTGGGTATGCCAGAGTTGATTCATATTCAGCATTTACTGTCAAATAACCTGCAGGAGATTGCAGGCAAGAACAAGGATAATATGCGTATTGTGCCCCCACCTAACCAGCCAAACCCCATACCAGCAACAGCCCCTGTTTAAAGGTGCATTAAAGGTGTCGGCTGCTCCATGTGGCTGTACCCTAAGGCAGAGTGGCCTGGTTATACCTGATTTATAACAATTCATGACAAATGTATTTGGAACAAATCAAATTTCTTGGCGAACTTCACTGAAGTTGCCAAATCAAATTTTTGCTAATTTCTAATTATAGTAGTCTGGATGATAAATGTGGTGCTTAGCTCAACACTTTTGTCTAACTCTATACCAACTATTGGTTGGCTTACTTTGAGACATAATTTTATACCAGAATTGTGGTGCAATTTTAGTGCACAATGTGTGCATTTTTACACTAAGCTCCACGCCCTTTTTAAGCAAGTTAGGCAAAAGTTATAAAAGCCCTAGTGGTGCCAAATTGCATTAATTTGTGACCCTTTCTAGATGTAAGTAGATAACAGGTGGGAACTACCTTTTTCAAAATTTGCGGTGCACGTGTCAGTGGAATGTAGTAAGAAGACCGGCACTTTGCAGGATTTTCAATCAAGAATGTGATTTATTGGTCACATATTATTCCATAGTGACGCGTTTCAGCACTAATGTGCTTTCATCAGACTATAAACAAACATCTCACTTACAGACTTTAAATAGACAAATGAAATACAGGGGAACTGACATCATCAGTAAAGCTCCTCCCCCTCATTGACGAAAATAGCCATATCATCCAAATTTTGAAATGGGATATAATCCGATACATTAAGTAATCAAAGAGAGAGGCCTACTGGATCCATCGTTTACAAATGATGGAGCCAAGGGGCCTGAATCGTGAATGCAATGTGTCTTGCTTCCTATGATGTATCCTACTCATATAAAGTTTACAAATGTATTTTTTCTTTTTTTCTCCAGCGGGATTGATTACTTAATGTATCGGATTATATCCCATTTCAAAATTTCGATGATATGGCTATTTTTGTCAATGAGGGGGAGGAGCTTTACTGATGATGTCAGTTCCCTGTCTATTTAAAGTCTTTAAGTGAGATGTTTGTTTGTAGTCTGATGAAAGCACATTAGTGTTGAAACGCGTCACTATAGAATAATAATATGTGACCAATAAATCACATTCTTGATTGAAAATCCTGCGAAGTGCCAGTCTTCTTACTACAACCTTTCTAGATGTAGACACATTAGTAAATTTGAACCATTGTATGATAAATTGTGTGTATCTTTAAAAATAACCTTTTTGTCTAGATGTTACCTCCACTTACTGGCATAAGATTGCTCCACTTTTTGTGACTTTTACATGATATCAGATGTTTGCACAAAAATGTAATTGATCAAAATGTGTGTATTTTTCTATAGCAAGAAAGCCAGTTTACACATTGCCTTATTATTGCCATTCAGTTGGTGTAAAGGGATTGTCTCACTTCTGCAAATGGCATTTATCATGTGGCAAAGTTAATAGAAGACCTTACTTTTGTGATTGTCCATATTGCTCCTATGCTGGCTTGATTCATTTTTTTCATCATATTACACACTGCTTGTTTCCAGGGGTTACGACCACCCTGCATTCCAGCAGCAGTGGCGATGCTTGCACACTATATGAAAAAGTGGCCTGTGCACTCCCACAGCCCCAGCCTTAAGAGAGGTCTGGGTCTTTTTCTATATGATGCAAGCCCAGCCACTGCTGCTAGATTACAGTAATTAAAATATCAGATAGTTATGATAAACTAAAATTAAACATACTCAATAGACATGATTGATTTTATATTTTATAATTTGCATAATTTAAGCTTTCTATATACTGTATAAATTGGGGTTTTTAAGAGACCAAACTATCACCCTGTGCATGCTCTGATACTACTATTCTTATGGTGAGACAGATACATAAATGACCCACATTTATACTAATAAAACAATAACACATTAGATAACATAAGTCTCAGAATAATGAGTAATGTAAGTCGTTATGTAGTTCACTGCAGCTAAAATCACTTGCTGAGCAAGATGGAGAAATCATCTATATACATGAAGGAACGTAGTAATGGAATACTTGAGTTCAACCCTAGTCACCTTGAACTGATAATAGAATTTGCCATCAACAGGAAAACATGTAGCTATGTGTTCAGCATGTGACTAGTATGATAAAATCTATATGAAAAGGAAAAAGAACCTATACAGTGATATTCAGCAGAGTATAGTACTGAAGAAACAAAGCATTGTTTTCATTGTGTAGCCAGCTGCATCACGCTACATAGCTGTATATAAAGCATATGAGTTTTGTCAATCTCCTCATACCCAATCAGACTGTGAGAAAGGAAAGGTCAATGCACATCCTATTCTATATCACCAAGTGAGTGGAAACACATGGATTCAAATAGAAAAAAATTGAGGGAATTAATGAATTGATATGGAAATGTGGCCATCTTATATTTTCTCCAAGTTAAAAGTATACAGGATAACTTCCTAAAAAGCATAAATATTTGTGTGAAATCTTTCTTCAACATGCTGTACAAGGTAATGCATAGGCATTATGTTACACATTTCTATATTATTTGCACATTTATTGTTTTTCAACTATTTTATGGAATTTTATTGTTTAACACATTTATGAAAGGTTGCACAACATTTATATTATGTTATGCTTTTATGTTTAGATTTGTGATTTGCTTTAAGCTAGCCTGCTGAAGGCATGCAGATAAGATTGTTTTTGCAACTTTTTCTAAAATCACATTTAAAATATGGTTACAAAGTAACTCAACCCATAGCCATAATCTAAGGCTAGGAATACACGGCGACACTGGTGGTGCGACAGCTGTCGCAGACAGGATCACTGAGTTGCGGTGAACCCCTACAAATTAATGGGATCACCATGGCAGTCGCAAGAAATCCAACATGGCTGGATTTCTTGTGACTGCTACTGCGATCCTATTAATGTCTATGTGATCACCGCTACTCAGCCATCCTGGCCGCGACCAGTGTCGCCGTGTAGCACTAGCCTAACTACCATGAATCACACAGCAAAGAACAATTATTTTTCGTGAAAATACATAACATATCAAGTATAGTCGTAGCCAAAAGTTTTGAGAATGACACAAATATTAGTTTTCACAAAGTTTGCTGCTAAACTGCTTTTAGATCTTTGTTTCAGTTGTTTCTGTGATCTAGTGAAATATAATTACACGCACCTTATAGGTTTCAAAGGCTTTTATCGACAATTACATGACAATTATGCAAAGAGTCAGTATTTGCAGTGTTGGCCCTTCTTTTTCAGGACCTCTGCAATTCACCTGGGCATGCTCTCAATCAACTTCTGGGCCAATTCTTGACTGATAGCAACCCATTCTTTCATAATCACTTCTTGGAGTTTGTCAGAATTAGTGGGTTTTTGTTTGTCCACCCGCCTCTTGAGGATTGACCACAAGTTCTCAATGGGATTAAGATCTGGGGAGTTTCCAGGCCATGGACCCAAAATGTCAACGTTTTGGTCCCCGAGCAACTTAGTTATCACTTTTGCCTTATGGCACGGCGCTCCATCGTGCTGGAAAATGCATTGTTCTTCTCCAAACTGTTGTTGGATTGTTGGAAGAAGTTGCTGTTAGAGGGTGTTTTGATACCATTCTTTATTCATGGCTGTGTTTTTGGGCAAAATTGTGAGTGAGCCCACTCCTTTGGATGAGAAGCAACCCCAGCTCTCAGGATGCTTTACTGTTGTCATGACACAGGACTGATGGTAGCGCTCACCTTTTCTTCTCCGGACAAGCCTTTTTCTTGATGCCCCAAACAATTGGAAAGAGGCTTCATCGGAGAATATGACTTTGCCCCAGTCCTCAGCAGTCCATTCACCATATTTTCTGCAGAAGATCAATCTGTCCCTGATGTTTGTTTTGGAGAGAAGTGGCTTCTTTGCTGCCCTTCTTGTCACAGGCCATATTCCAAAGGTCTTTACCTCACTGTGCGTGCAGATGCGCTCACACCAGCCTGCTGCCATTCCTGAGCAAGCTCTGCACTGGTGGCACTCCGATCCCGCAGCTGAATCCTCTTTAGGGGACGATCCTGGCGCTTGCTGGACTTTCTTGGACGCCCTGAAGCCTTCTTAACAAGAATTGAACCTCTTTCCTTGAAGTTCTTGATGATCCTATAAATTGTTGATTGAGGTGCAATCTTAGTAGCCACAATATCCTTGCCTGTGAAGCCATTTTTATGCAACGCAATGATGGCTGCACGTGTTTCTTTGCAGGTCACCATGGTTAACAATGGAAGAACAATGATTTCAAGCATCACCCTCCTTTTAACAGGTCAAGTCTGCAATTTTATCCCAATCAGCATGACAGAATGATCTCCAGCCTTGTGCTCGTCAACATTCTCACCTGAGTTAACAAGACGATTACTGAAAGGATCTCAGCAGGTCCTTTAATGACAGCAATGAAATGCAGTGGAAAGTTTTTTTGGGGATTAAGTTAATTTCCATGGCAAAGAAGGACTATGCAATTCGTCTGATCACTCTTCATAACATTCTGGAGTATATGCAAATTGCTATTATAAAAAAAAGCAGCAATTTTTCCAATTTCCAATATTTATGTAATTCTCAAAACTTTTGGCCACGACTGTACACACAATATATATAGGTCATTATAGTCTATTGAAATGCACCACAAAATTCTCACATAGAACTTGATATATTTGCAGTATAAAATATAAATTTAAAATCTCCAGCCATAGAACAGATGGACTGTTCCAAACCAACTCCTTTAAACTTAAACTTAAAGTGGTTACCTCACTTCATCAAATGGCATTTATCATGTAGAGAAAGTGAATACAACACTAATATACTATTATTGTCCATATTGCTTTCTTTACTGGGTGGATACATTTTTTCCCATCACATTATACACTGCTCGTTTCCATAGTTATGACCACCTTACAAATCCAGTAGCGGTGGCCGTGCTTGCACACTATAAAAAACAAGTGCTGAACTATGCACACTCCTGTGGTCCCAGCTACCTGAGAGGCCGGCACTTTTTCCTGTATTGTACAAGTACAGCTATGGCTGCTTGATTGCCGAGTGGTCATAACGATGGAAATAAGCAGGGTATTGTGATGGAAAAATGTATTTAGCCAGTAAAGGAAGCAATATGGACATTCACAATACATTAGTATTAACTTGTATTAACTTAATTCTCTACCTTATAAATGTCATTTACTGAAGTGAGACAACCGGTTTAAAGGAAATATGTCACCAAATTTTTATCTGCCAGTTAAAACCAGATAGTGTCACATCTCCTTTTTATCTATACATGAGAAAGAAAAGGTTCCAGCATCCGGGGTTTAAATGTTGTCGTTGTCTTAATTGATCTTCGGTTAAAATACAAGTGTAGATATCACCTCCCTCCATTGCCCGGTTAACATGTTTCGAACTTAGTAGTCTCTCCTTCCAGTAACAAATGTCTTTAGTCAGTCATATTAATTTACAAATAGAAAATGCCATTTTTTTCCCTACAGCTATAGGGCAAGAACTTGAAACTACTAATACACAATATTATCCTGTGAACTCACGTACAGAAAGTATGGATGTTTTTCAGGAGGTTCTTGAGAGGGAGCTTACTACAATACACGAGCGTAAACATAATACAAAATACAATCTTACTAGGGAACAAAGGGCAGCACTCGCTCTGATCTTGTTATTAAAATGGCGGACAAAGGTGGGTCAGTGGTGGTGATAAACAAAGAAGTCTATTTCCAACAGATGGTAGATTTGTTGTCGGACGCCTCCACATACAGGAAGCTGGACAGAAATCCTTTGGATAAATATAAAAAGGAATTTTCAGTCATCCTGGATAAGGGCAAAAATAATGAATTTCTGAATGAGAAGGACAATTACCAATTATACATGCACTCCCTAAAATACCAAAAAATAACAGTTTTATATGGAGGACTGCTCTGCTTCAATCTCCAGACTTTCATAGCAGGATTTTTCCGCACTTCCTAAATGTAGTGACATCTGAATCCTCAGTCACTTACACCCTCCCGTTAGATTGTATAACCTTGAAAAAGGGATGTGCGCAGATAGTGAAGTACCGCCACAAGAGGTAAAAAAGTAAAAAATATTATACTCACAAACACGGATGTTTTAAAATTCCCTTAAAACATAGCCTTATGTTCAGACCCGACCCGGGTTTCGCTTGATGCTTCGTCTGGGGCGAACAAACTACTGAGTTCTGGGCTGTCTAATAAATCAATGGGACTCCGTCCTTTCTCTCAACAGGTTAACATCATTAAAAAAATCACTTAAAAATATTCACATGTTCATTACAAACTGGTATTATCTGGCTTGAATCAGACATATAGTATCTTTACATTGTTGCATAAAATCGCATACCAACAGTACTCTATTAAGATCACTACAGTTCATATCAAAAGCTTTTCTACATAAGCGGGCCAATTTTCAATCACACCCTTCAACCACCACGTATCCACTATTGTTGTTCCAATTTCATTCAAAAAATATGGGACCCGGTCACATGGTCTCTACCCACCAATAGGGAATCTTTTAGCATAGCTGACTCCGGATATAGAGAGGAGATGGAAAGTCCTACCCCATATATCACAACCACTAATTTGCTAGAAAGCCTGTGCAGATTGCAGTATGTCAGACGTACTACCCACAAACTAAAAATAAGAATTAAGGAACACATTCGAAATATAAAAAAGGGCCTTGAAACCCATAGTGTTTCATTACATTTCAAAAAGACGCACCAAAAAAATCCTAAGGGTTTGAAGTTCATGGGCAGATAACTGGTTAAATCATACTGGTGGGGTGGAGACCAGATTGCTAGAATCAACAAACGTGAGGATGAGTGGATTTACAAGTTGGGGACTTTGCAGCCAGGCGGCTTAAATGTTAAATTTGATCAAAAGCCATGCCTAGTATAGCACTTGCTATATATGGGGTAGGACTTTACATCTCCTCTCTATCTCCGGAGTCAGCTATGCGAAAAGATTCCCTATTGGTGGGTAGTGACCATATGACCAGGTCCCATATTTTGTGAATGAAAGTGGAACAACAATAGTGGATACGTGGTGGTTGAAGGGTGTGATTGAAAATTGGCCCGCTTATGTAGAAAAGCTTTTGATATGAACTGTAGTGGTCTTAATAGAGTACTGTTGGTATGCGATTTTATGCAACAATGTAAAGATACTATATGTCTGATTCAAGCCAGATAATACCAGTTTGTAATGAACATGTGAATATTTTTAAGTGATTTTTTAATGATGTTAACCTGTTGAGAGAAAGGTTGGAGTCCCATTGATTTATTAGACAGCCCAGAACTCAGTAGTTTGTTCGCCCCAGACGAAGCGTCAAGCGAAACCCGGGTCGGGTCTGAACATAGGCTATGTTTTAAGGCATTTTAAAACATCCGTGTTTGTGAGTATAATAAATTGTATTTTTTTACCTCTTGTGGCGGTACTTCACTATCTGCACACATCCCTTTTTGAAGGTTATACAATCTACCGGGAGGGTGTAAGCGACTGTGAGGATTCATATGTCACTACATTTGGGAGATTGAAGCAGCGCGGTCCTCAATATAAAACGCATTGCTGTGTGAACTTGCCCGTATCACTTCAGGACCTGCAGCGCATAGAAGACATGCAACATATTTTGAGACTTTTTATTTATATTTTTTCTACACAAAAAAACCTACCCACCACCACTTAGACCAATAGTCTCGGGAATTGGGTCATTGTTAGAAAGAATGGGGGAGTGGTTAGACGCTTTGATACAACCTTTAGTCAAGAGATTACCATATTATATAAAAGATGCATCTGATGTACTCAGAGCCTTTTTTGAAAAAATCTGGAATGGAGATTATAAATGGGTGACTATGGATGTAGTCTCCTTGTATCCCTCTATCCCACATAATATAGCACTAGAAGCATCAGAATGCCACTTACATAGATACAGTGAACATACAATTATTTTGGTTTTGATTCCAGGGTCTTTGTACAAATTAGGGGCATGTCCATGGGGGCTAAATTTTTACCATCCCTTGCCAACTTGACGATGGCGTACTGAGAGGATCGCTTTATTTTTTCTGAGTATAATCAATTTTTGGGAGACATCGTCTGGTATGGCGGATACATTGATTATTTGCTGCTTATTTGGATGTATCTGCCATACCAGACTTTGTCAAATAAGTGAATAACAATCCATATAATTAGAAATTTACCCATCATATGGATATACAATCAGTTTGTTTGCTTGATTTGACGTTGACGGAAATTATAAATCAGTATATCTTTGCAGAGACTTATCTTAGGGAGATCTTGGGTAACACTATTTTAGAACAAATAGAACAAGCGATACGCAAATGCCTCCCGATTTTTTTCTGAGAATAATATTTTATACAATGTCCTCAAGAACAGATTTAGAAGTTGAGGAGACCAAGTATGCTAGCAAATAGGTTATCCCCTTCACTCTTTACACAAATTAGCAGAATTCCAAAAGATACCTGGATCAAATATCAAGGTTTTACTAGATGTGGGACACACCCCTGTAAAACCAGCAAAGGAAAGAACTCATGTACTTTTATCAATGTTAATCTGATATGGAGCACATATGGAACAATTAGATTCGAGAATAAAGCAGCTGTACTAAATACATATTGAAATATATCCTATAGCGTAATTTATGTATTGGTTATTATGGATATGTATTAATATCATAAAGGTAAGCCATTTTTTATCACTTGGACTAGGAGCCAATGACCTGAAATTTAGTACAGATTATCCCCCAGAGGCTTTTATTCAATTGTTTTTGATATACTAGCACAGTGTATATTTTCACACAGTGCATTTTTTGGGATCCAATATACTGTAGTAAGAGGACTCAGTCTGTTTGTTGGTATGTACATACTTCCCTTTATATGATGTTGTTTGCGGATTTTATGGCATACATCCCTTTTATAAATTTGTATGCACTAAATCTGGATGAAGTTTGGTGAAGTTGTGAACATGACAGGTGAATGATTATGTGGAGTCCGGCCCAGGGATGAATTTCCTCACCCCTCCAAAGCTCCCTTCACTCTTCCTTATTTCATTCATTAGAGGGTGGAGACTATTTTACCACTGAGACTAGACACCACATGAGGTTATGAGTAAGAACTACTAAATTCAAACATGTTAACCGGGCGGTGGAGGGAGTTAATGTCTACACTTGCATTTTAATCAAAGATTAATAAAGACAACAGCAACATTTATAACCCTGGATGCTGAAACCTTTACTTACTCATGTATAGATAAAAAGGAGATGTGACACTGTATTTATATGAAGGACTTGCCCGGTCTGTTCCGTGCAGTGGAAACATACGGTGAGCTGGAATACAACTTTTTATATAGACTAATCCTTTTTATCTAATCTGTTTTTATTTTTTGATTGCAGATTTTATTTATTCAGTTTTCTGAACATTATTATAGGTGGCCAACTTTCCTGATACTTTCTTAACAGCATTTACACAAAATTTGAACAATTATTTACGGCAGCCACATTGTCCATAGACACAAAAGACAGGAGGAGACCTCGTTGACTTGTATAGTAGAGCTTTCTAGGCATGCTCTGTGACCTGTGCAGAGGTCATTGTACAAGGAAAAAATAGATACAATTTGAGAATCACCTATTGTGAATAGTGCATCCTGACTTATCTATACACAGAGGTTTACAATAATATATAACTGCAGTTAAGTGATCTGTACAGACCAAGTACTGGCGCCAATTATTAGGGTTAGTGGTCGGTGAGAAAACTGCAGGATTTAATGGTTTTTGTTTAAATAAAGATGTTGACATGAAAAATAAAAAAAATAACATAATCAAAAATTCTTTAAAAATATATTAAACATAAAGATGTGATTTAAATAATAGGTCATTTTCTGATGACACATTACCTTTTTCAGTATTTGCCCAAAATTACTAGGACCAGACCAGCCTGAAGCCATCAACAGCTAAAGTGTTATTTAAAAGTTCTTGAGCTTCTCTGTTCACATCTGAATTGCCTTTTCCATTATTTTGTTTCCTCAGAGGAAAAGAAAAATCAGGAAGAACAAGAAGAAACAGATCCATTAAATTGTTTGAATGATGGATACACATAAAGGGCTAATGTATAAAACAGATTTCCTTGTCTAAAACGTTGACTAAAACATGGTTAACACCACTAATACTGATGAATAGGAAGACCTTCTGGAGGCTTCCACAGATTCCACGCCTAGTAACTCAGCACGGCAGATGTTGTCCAGATCCACACCACTTGGCAGCCTGGATGTTGACTGCCCCCTTCTAGCAGTACAGGGCTTATCAGACACGGTAGTCAAAACACTATCGCAGTCCAAAACACCTACAACAAATAAAGTGTACATCAGAATCAAGAAGGCGTTTGATCTTTTGGTGTGGGAAAAATGGAGTATCTTGTCATTCTCCTACAACTCAGGATATCCTAAATTTCCTGCAGCAAAGTTTTGACAAAGGCCTAAAGCCAGGTACAATTAAGATCCATATATAAGCCTTATCAGCTTCATTGAGCAGACAGTTATCCAGAGAGCCACTAATACAGAGGTTTGTTAAAGCAATCAGAAGAATCAGACCTCAGGTCATAGACCCGATTCATAGGTGGGATCTTTGTGTGGTTTTGGATCAACTTTGCAATGTTCCCTTCGAGCCACTGCATGACTCAGATTTTAAATATGTATCAATGAAGGTTTGTTTCTTAGTGGCAATCACTTCTGCCAAACAGGTGAGTAAGATACAGGCCCTGGCATGTGCCGAACCTTACTTAATATTTCTGCAAGATAAAGTTTTATTAAGGACTAGGGATGAGCGAACTCGAACTGTATAGTTCGGGTTCGTACCGAATTTTGGGGTGTCCGTGACACGGACCCGAACCTGGACATTTTCGTAAAAGTCCGGGTTCGGGTCCGGTGTTCGTCGCTTTCTTGGCGCTTTTTGACGCTTTCTTGGCGCTTTTTGAAAGGCTGCAAAGCAGCCAATCAACAAGCGTCATACTACTTGCCCCAAGAGGCCATCACAGCCATGCCTACTATTGGCATGGCTGTGATTGGCCAGAGCACCATGTGACCCAGCCTCTATTTAAGCTGGAGTCACATAGCGCCGCCCGTCACTCTGCTCTGATTAGCATAGGGAGAGGTTGCGGCTGCGACAGTAGGGCGAGATTAGGCAGATTAACTAGTCCAAAGGACTTGATTATTGATCGATCTGCAGCTGTGGGTCATTGAGCTGCTGATACTCAATTGCTCACTGTTTTTAGGCTGCCCAGACCGTTTGTCAGTCACTTTTTTCTGGGGTGATCGGCGGCCATTTTGTGTATTGTGGTGCGCCAGCACAAGCTGCGACCAAGTGCATTTAACCCTCAATGGTGTGGTTGTTTTTTGGCTAAAGCCTACATCAGGGTGAAGCTGACACACCAAGTGCATTTAACCAGCAATAGTCTGTTTATTTTTTGGCCATATACTACATCAGGGGCAAGCTGCGCCTGTCACCAAGTGCATTTAACCCTCAGTAGTGTGGTTGGTCAAGCTGTCACACCAAGTGCATTTAACCAGCAATAGTGTGATTATTTTTTGGCCATATCCCAGTCTAATTCTGTCAGGAAATCTATACCTGTCCCCCAGCGCCTAAATACTAGGCCTCAAATTTACATCCCGCTAAATCTGTCGTTACCGCTGTACTGTTCTGGCTGGGCAAGTTATTTAGTGTCCGTCAAAGCACATTTTTTGTTCTGGGTTGAAATACAATTCCCAATTTAGCGATTTCCTAATTTAGTGGTTTCTGCTGTATCAGAGCTATTTGAAATCTATCCCTAAAAGGGTATATAATATTCAAGGTGCACATAGGGTCATTCAGAATAACTTCACACACACGCTACTGTGCATTTCCAAGTCTAATTCCGTCAGTAAATCTATACCTGTCACCCAGCGCCTAAATACTAGGCCTCAAATTTATATCCCGCTAAATCTGTCATTACTGCTGTACTGTTCTGGCTGGGCAAGTTATTTAGTGTCCATAAAAGCACATTTTTTGTTCTGGGTTGAAATACAATTCCCAATTTAGCAATTTCCTAATTTAGTGGTTTCTGCTGTATCAGAGCTATTTGAAATCTATCCCTAAAAGGGTATATAATATTCAAGGTGCACATAGGGTGATTCAGAATAACTTCACACACACGCTACTGTGCATTTCCAAGTCTAATTCCGTCAGTAAATCTATACCTGTCACCCAGCGCCTAAATACTAGGCCTCAAATTTATATCCCGCTAAATCTGTCGTTACTGCTGTACTGTTCTGGCTGGGCAAGTTATTTAGTGTCCGTCAAAGCACATTTTTGGTTCTGGGTTGAAATACAATTCCCAATTTAGCAATTTCCTAATTTAGTGGTTTCTGCTGTATCAGGCCTACTTTAAATACATCCCTAAAAGGGTATATCAGAATCAAGGTGTTGATAGGGTCATTCTGAATAGCTTCACACACACGCTACTGTGCATTTCCAAGTCTAATTCCGTCAGTAAATCTATACCTGTCACCCAGCGCCTAAATACTAGGCCTCAAATTTATATCCCGCTAAATCTGTCGTTACTGCTGTATTGTTCTGGCTCGGCAAGTTATTTAGTGTCCGTTAAAGCACATTTTTTGTTCTGGGTTGAAATACAATTCCCAATTTAGCAATTTCCTAATTTAGTGGTTTCTGCTGTATCAGAGATATTTTAAATCTATCCCTAAAAGGGTATATAATATTCAAGGTGCACATAGGGTCATTCAGAATAACTTCACACACACGCTACTGTGCATTTCCAAGTCTAATTCTGTCAGTAAATCTATACCTGTCACCCAGCGCCTAAATACTAGGCCTCAAATTTATATTCAGCTGAATTTGAATACAATACATTGGGCCAAATAATATTTTTGTTGTTGCGGTGAACGATAACAATGAGGAAAACATCTAGTAAGGGACGCGGACGTGGACATGGTCGTGGTGGTGTTAGTGGACCCTCTGGTGCTGGGAGAGGACGTGGCCGTTCTGCCACATCCACACGTCCTAGTGTACCAACTACCTCAGGTCCCAGTAGCCGCCAGAATTTACAGCGATATATGGTGGGGCCCAATGCCGTTCTAAGGATGGTAAGGCCTGAGCAAGTACAGGCATTAGTCAATTGGGTGGCCGACAGTGGATCCAGCACGTTCACATTATCTCCCACCCAGTCTTCTGCAGAAAGCGCACAGATGGCGCCTGAAAACCAACCCCATCAGTCTGTCACATCACCCCCATGCATATCAGGGAAACTGTCTGAGCCTCAAGTTATGCAGCAGTCTCTTATGCTGTTTGAAGACTCTGCTGGCAGGGTTTCCCAAGGGCATCCACCTAGCCCTTCCCCAGCGGTGGAAGACATAGACTGCACTGACGCACAACCACTTATGTTTCCTGATGATGAGGACATGGGAATACCACCTCAGCATGTTTCTGATGATGACGAAACACAGGTGCCAACTGCTGCGTCTTTCTGCAGTGTGCAGACTGAACAGGAGGTCAGGGATCAAGACTGGGTGGAAGACGATGCAGGGGACGATGAGGTCCTAGACCCCACATAGAATGAAGGTAGTGCCACTGACTTTCAAAGTTCGGAGGAAGAGGCAGTGGTGAGACCGAGCCAACAGCGTAGCAAAAGAGGGAGCAGTGGGCAAAAGCAGAACACCCGCCGCCAAGAGACTCCGCCTGCTACTGACCGCCGCCATCTTGGACCAAGCACCCCAAAGGCAGCTTCAAGGAGTTCCCTGGCATGGCACTTCTTCAAACAATGTGCTGACGACAAGACCCGAGTGGTTTGCACGCTGTGCCATCAGAGCCTGAAGCGAGGCATTAACGTTCTGAACCTTAGCACAACCTGCATGACCAGGCACCTGCATGCAAAGCATGAACTGCAGTGGAGTAAACACCTTAAAAACAAGGAAGTCGCTCAGGCTCCCCCTGCTACCTCTTCTGCTGCTGCCGCCTCGGCCTCTTCTGCTGCTGCCGCCTCGGCCTCCTCCTCCGCCTCTGGAGGAATGTTGGCACCTCCCGCCCAGCAAACAGGGGATGTACCACCAACACCACCACCACCTCCGTCACCAAGCGTCTCAACCATGTCACACGGCAGCGTTCAGCTCTCCATCTCACAAACATTTGAGAGAAAGCGTAAATTCCCACCTAGCCACCCTCGATCCCTGGCCCTGAATGCCAGCATTTCTAAACTACTGGCCTATGAAATGCTGTCATTTAGGCTGGTGGACACAGACAGCTTCAAACAGCTCATGTCGCTTGCTGTCCCACAGTATGTTGTTCCCAGCCGCCACTACTTCTCCAAGAGAGCCGTGCCTTCCCTGCACAACCAAGTATCCGATAAAATCAAGTGTGCACTGCGCAACGCCATCTGTAGCAAGGTCCACCTAACCACAGATACGTGGACCAGTAAGCACGGCCAGGGACGCTATATCTCCCTAAATGCACAATGGGTAAATGTAGTGGCAGCTGGGCCCCAGGCGGAGAGCTGTTTGGGGCACGTCCTTCCGCCGCCAATGATCGCAGGGCAACATTCTTTGCCTCCTGTTGCCACCTCCTCCTTCTCGGCTTCCTCCTCCTCTTCTTCCACCTGCTCATCCAGTCAGCCACACACCTTCACCACCAACTTCAGCAAAGCCCGGGGTAAATGTCAGCAGGCCATTCTGAAACTCATATGTTTGGGGGACAGGCCCCACACCGCACAGAAGTTGTGCCGGGGTATAGAACAACAGACCGACGAGTGGTTGCTGCCGGTGAGCCTCAAGCCCGGCCTGGTGGTGTGCGATAATTGGCGAAATCTCGTTGCAGCTCTGGGACTAGCCGGTTTGATGCACATCCCTTGCCTGGCGCATGTGCTGAATTTGGTGGTGCAGAAGTTCATTCACAACTACCCCGACATGTCAGAGCTGCTGCATAAAGTGCGGGCCGTCTGTTCGCGCTTCCGGCGTTCACATCCTGCCGCTGCTCGCCTGTCTGCGCTACAGCATAACTTCGGCCTTCCCGCTCACCGCCTCATATGCGACGTGCCCACCAGGTGGAACTCCACCTTGCACATGCTGGACAGACTGTGCGAGCAGCAGCAGGCCATAGTGGAGTTTCAGCTGCAGCACGCACGGGTCAGTCGCACTGCGGAACAGCACCACTTCACCACCAATGACTGGGCCTCCATGCGAGACCTGTGTGCCCTGTTGCGCTGTTTCGAGTACTCCACCAAAATGGCCAGTGGCGATGATGCCGTTATCAGCGTTACAATACCACTTCTATGTCTCCTTGAGAAAACACTTAGGGCGATGATGGAAGAGGAGGTGGCCCAGGAGGAGGAGGAGGAGGAGGAAGAGGGGTCATTTTTAGCACTTTCAGGCCAGTCTCTTCGAAGTGACTCAGAGGGAGGTTTTTTGCAACAGCAGAGGCCAGGTACAAATGTGGCCAGCCAGGTCCCACTACTGGAGGACGAGGAGGACGAGGAGGACGAGGATGAGGAGGAGGTGGAGGAGGATGAGGATGAAGCATGGTCACAGCGGGGTGGCACCCAACGCAGCTCGGGCCCATCACTGGTGCGTGGCTGGGGGGAAAGGCAGGACGATGACGATATGCCTCCCACAGAGGACAGCTTGTCCTTACCCCTGGGCAGCCTGGCACACATGAGCGACTACATGCTGCAGTGCCTGCGCAACGACAGCAGAGTTGTCCACATTTTAACGTGTGCGGACTACTGGGTTGCCACCCTGCTGGATCCACGCTACAAAGACAATGTGCCCACCTTACTTCCTGCACTGGAGCGTGATAGGAAGATGCGCGAGTACAAGCGCAAGTTGGTAGACGCACTACTTAGAGCATTCCCAAATGTCACAGGGGAACAAGTGGAAGCCCAAGGCCAAGGCAGAGGAGGAGCAAGAGGTCGCCAAGGCAGCTGTGTCACGGCCAGCTCCTCTGAGGGCAGGGTTAGCATGGCAGAGATGTGGAAAAGTTTTGTCAACACGTCACAGCTAACTGCACCACCACCTGATACGCAACGTGTTAGCAGAAGGCAACATTTCACTAACATGGTGGAACAGTACGTGTGCACACCCCTCCACGTACTGACTGATGGTTCGGCCCCATTTAACTTCTGGGTCTCTAAATTGTCCACGTGGCCAGAGCTAGCCTTTTATGCCTTGGAGGTGCTGGCCTGCCCGGCGGCCAGCGTTTTGTCTGAACATGTATTCAGCACGGCTGGGGGTGTCATTACAGACAAACGCAGCCGCCTGTCTACAGCCAATGTGGACAAGCTGACGTTCATAAAAATTAACCAGGCATGGATCCCACAGGACCTGTCCGTCCCTTGTCCAGATTAGACATTAACTACCTCCCCTTAACCATATATTATTGTACTCCAGGGCACTTCCTCATTCAATCCTATTTTTATTTTCATTTTACCATTATATTGCGAGGCTACCCAAAGTTGAATGAACCTCTCCTCTGTCTGGGTGCCGGGGCCTAAATATATGCCAATGGACTGTTCCAATGTTGGGTGACGTGAAGCCTGATTCTCTGCTATGATATGCAGACTAATTCTCTGCTGACATGAAGCCAGATCCTCTGTTACGGGACCTCTCTCCTCTGCCTGGGTGCTGGGCCTAAATATCTGACAATGGACTGTTGCAGTGGTGGCTGACGTGAAGCCTGATTTTCTGCTATGACATGCAGACTAATTCTCTGCTGACATGAAGCCAGATCCTCTGTTACGGGACCTCTCTCCTCTGCCTGGGTGCTGGGCCTAAATTTATGAAAATGGACTGTTGCATTGGTGGCTGACGTGAAGCCTGATTCTCTGCTATGATATGAAGACTGATTCTCTGCTGACATGAAGCCAGATTGTCTGTTACGGGACCTCTCTCCTCTGCCTGGGTGCTGGGCCTAAATTTATGAAAATGGACTGTTGCATTGGTGGCTGACGTGAAGCCTGATTCTCTGCTATGATATGAAGACTGATTCTCTGCTGACATGAAGCCAGATTGTCTGTTACGGGACCTCTCTCCTCTGCCTGGGTGCTGGGCCTAAATATCTGACAATGGACTGTTGCATTGGTGGCTGACGTGAAGCCTGATTCTCTGCTATGATATGAAGACTGATTCTCTGCTGACATGAAGCCAGATTGTCTGTTACGGGACCTCTCTCCTCTGCCTGGGTGCTGGGCCTTAATTTATGAAAATGGACTGTTGCATTGGTGGCTGACGTGAAGCCTGATTCTCTGCTATGATATGAAGACTGATTCTCTGCTGACATGAAGCCAGATTCTCTGTTACGGGACCTCTCTCCTCTGCCTGGGTGCTGGGCCTAAATATCTGACAATGGACTGTTGCATTGGTGGCTGACGTGAAGCCTGATTCTCTGCTATGATATGAAGACTGATTCTCTGTTATGGGACCTCTCTCCTCTGCCTAGGTGCTGGGCCTAAATATCTGACAATGGACTGTTGCATTGGTGGCTGACGTGAAGCCTGATTCTCTGCTATGATATGAAGACTGATTCTCTGCTGACATGAAGCCAGATTGTCTGTTACGGGACCTCTCTCCTCTGCCTGGCTGCTGGGCCTAAATTTATGAAAATTGACTGTGACAGTGGTGGGTGACGTGAAGCCTGATTCTCTGCTATGACATGAAGACTGATTCTCTGCTGACATAAAGCCAGATGGTCTGTTACGGGACATCTCTCCTCTGCCTGGGTGCTGGGCCTAAATTTATGAAAATGGACTGTTGCATTGGTGGCTGACGTGAAGCCTGATTCTCTGCTGACATGAAGCCAGATTGTCTGTTACGGGACCTCTCTCCTCTGCCTGGGTGCTGGGCCTAAATTTATGAAAATGGACTGTTACAGTGGTGGGTGACGTGAAGCCTGATACTCTGCTATGACATGAAGACTGATTCTCTGCTGACATGAAGCCAGATTGTCTGTTACGGGACCTCTCTCCTCTGCCTGGGTGCTGGGCCTAAATTTATGAAAATGGACTGTTGCATTGGTGGCTGACGTGAAGCCTGATTCTCTGCTATGATATGAAGACTGATTCTCTGCTGACATGAAGCCAGATTGTCTGTTACGGGACCTCTCTCCTCTGCCTGGGTGCTGGGCCTAAATATCTGACAATGGACTGTTGCATTGGTGGCTGACGTGAAGCCTGATTCTCTGCTATGATATGAAGACTGATTCTCTGCTGACATGAAGCCAGATTGTCTGTTACGGGACCTCTCTCCTCTGCCTGGGTGCTGGGCCTAAATTTATGAAAATGGACTGTTGCAGTGGTGGGTGACGTGAAGCCTGATTCTCTGCTATGACATGAAGACTGATTCTCGGCTGACATGAAGCCAGATTCTCTGTTACGGGACCTCTCTCCTCTGCCTGGGTGCTGGGCCTAAATATCTGACAATGGACTGTTGCATTGGTGGCTGACGTGAAGCCTGATTCTCTGCTATGACATGAAGACTAATTCTCTGCTGACATGAAGCCAGATTCTCTGTTACGGGACCTCTCTCCCCTGCCTGGGTGCCGGGGCCTAAATATCTGAGAATGGACTTTTCCAGTGGTGGGTGACGTGAAGCCAGATTCTCTGCTATGGGACCTCTGATTTTGGTTAATTTTTATTTATTTAATTTTTATTTTAATTCATTTCCCTATCCACATTTGTTTGCAGGGGATTTACCTACATGTTGCTGCCTTTTGCAGCCCTCTAGCCCTTTCCAAGGCTGTTTTACAGCCTTTTTAGTGCCGAAAAGTTCGGGTCCCCTTTGACTTCAATGGGGTTCGGGACGAAGTTCGGATCGGGTTCGGATCCCGAACCCGAACATTTTCGGGAAGTTCGGCCGAACTTCTCGAACCCGAACATCCAGGTGTCCGCTCAACTCTATTAAGGACATTGCCAGTTTTTCAGCCTAAGGTTCCATCCTTTGCTAATCTGAATCAGCAGGTTGAGTTACCAATATTTTTTCCGGAGCCTTTCGGAGGTAGAAAGTAGACTTCACTCTCTGGATGTGGGTAGAGCCCTAAAGGTATATTTCCAAAGGACGAATGCGTTCAGGAAAACAAACCATTTGTTTATTTCTCAGTTGGAGAAGAGAAAAAGGGGAAAATTTTACAAAAGCCTCCTTGTCCAGATGGATAAGGGAGGCTATCACTATATGTTATAAGCAGAAAGGAAGTACCCAAGCCTATAAAAGCTCATTCAACTCGTGCTATGGGTGGAGTAGAATTTGGGTCCCATACACCAGATCTGTAAAACAGTGTCATGGAGCTCTACCAATACGTTTGTGAAGCACTACAGACTGGATATGCTGTAGATAGGAGAGATGTTTTTTGGCAGAGCGGTAATAGAGTCTGCGGTATAATGAAAACCCTCACTTTAGGATTACTTGCTATATCCCCATGGGTGCTGCTGCTGAAGGACGACAAGAAAAGTGTAATTTTTATTACCTTAAATTCTCTTTCCTTTAGTCCAAAGCAGCAGCACATCATTACCGGCCCAATAAAATAAAATAACATATAAAATGAAATAATTCTTGGAACAGACCAGAGTGGTTTATTGTCTCTCTTAAGTTACTTGGAATTACACAGTAGGAGGTTCTAACCTAGGGAGTAATAAAGGATCTGAGATTAATTGAATAATTGACATCTCCCTGTGCTATGTTTCAGGAGGATTAGAAATCCCCATGGGTGTTGCTGCTTTGGACTAAAGGAAAGAGAATTTACGGTAAGAAAAATTACACTTTATAAGATGCAGGTTCTGACATCACAATGTAGATCAGATGATTATAAATAGATTTGTATATTATTGCTATATAAAAATAATAATATAATAATAATAATTATTATTATTGTTATTATTATTACATCCAATACATTGCCATCTGTCGTACATTTATCTCCTGCTCCATGGCATAACTATACTGCTGAATTGTAAATCAATTTTAGGATTTAGGGTATTGTAATGTTTTTTTTCCTCCTAAAATTCCACATTTCAAACCTCTGTCTGGCAAGTCTTTGGAAAGATTAATGAGTTTGTTCTTTTGTAACTGTATTACTTTATAACCCAATGTACATTTTACTGTATAAAAAAGAAGGCTAAGCTTAACATTTTTCAGAGCTGCACCATCACAGTCTGTTGAAACATTCACAGACTATATAAGTGTTTAGAAATAATAAACCATAATCATAGGATCTGCCATGAAGTTGAATGTTGCTTTTACAGTACTTTGAACTTTCAGTATGAAAGAACTAGAACAAATACAGAAAAAATACAGATTGTAAATAACTTTTTTGTTTTATCATAGTGAAACGTGATGTTAAATATCATTTATTGTAAAGCAAATGCAAATGATGAAGCAACATATAATAAGTATCAATGTGGAAAGGTTCTGTAATTAACAATTAGACAACGAATTTTATCTGTTGCCTTAAAAGGGGTTCTTCAGGATTTACATATTAAGGCCTATCCTTGGGATCGGTGGGGGTCCAAATCCTGGTACTCCTTGCTGTTCAGCTGTTTGAGGCAGTCCTAGCACTCCTGTGAGCGCCACGGCCTCCTCAAAGCTTACCAGGCACAGTGCCATACATTGTATAACGGCTATGCTTGGTATTGTGCCTAGTCCATGTGAGTAGTGAAGCGTCTATATTATTCGTCAAAAAGTGACAGGTACCACGCCCCTTTTATTGTTTACCAAAACCCCTCTCGTCAACACGCCCCTTTTGTCCTCTTGACAGGTCCCCCACCCCCATCCCTTCGCCTCCTCCCTCCCAAATCAGAATAATGCATGCCTGGACATGTCCAGAGACCGCGTTACATTATTATGGTAGATAGCGACCTCCACCCCGGCCATATCTTTTATGAAATTAGTATACAAAATCGGTGACAAACAAAAATTGCAGCATTTCAATAGCTTTGTTGGGCAGATAAACAAAGTGCAGAAATACGATGCACTGCTACAGCACATCAGACCTTTTACATATAAATTTAAGCCCGACTAAGTCCACACAGATATTGCGCTAGCTTGACTAATTCTAACAGACCTTTTACATACAAATTTTAGCATGTTTCCCATCCCCAGATAATAAAGGGACTTAACAATACGCAGTGCAAACCTGGTGATAAACACACCATGATAAAGAAATGCGTAGGTCGCCTCTTAACTTATTTTTTATAAATATTTAAACTATTTTATCATTATGATCACATTTTTTGTTGAAGAAATATAAAACATTCTTATAAGAGACGCCCCATGCCAGATGATATAAAAAAAGATACAGTATTCACCGGAAACACGCAAACAATGCTGTTCATGTCTTGTAATTGGTTATTTTGATAGATATATCTCACACAATTCCTTTTTATAAATTGAATAAAGGTACGAGGGTACATTTCAAAAGTCGGTGATAACCCATAAGAGTCAAAGAATATAGCGTCCTTATCATACAGTATAATTAACACCCAGTGACTGCCCTGTTTACGGGAATCATCTGTATTCACGATGTATGCAGCAGGCCTCTGTAGCACAGGTTCATCCGGAAGAAAGTCGCACGGAAATACACCCCGCGAATAGGTAGCTCATATACGGAACAGTTTTAGCCAGAATCGTAAGCTGGAGATTATTCATGCATGTCAGGACATGCCCTAATATAAGTCTATACATATATCTATGTATCTATGCATCTATCGATCTGGTATTTATCTATGCCATATACCCTATCTATCTAAAATATATATATCAAATGTATCCACCTATCTATCCTTCTATCTATTAATCAATTATCTATCTATCTATCTATCTATCTATCTATGTATCTATCCATCTATCTGTTATCTATCTATCCATGTATCCAGACAACTGTCTATCTTTTTTTTAAAAATTTGATTGTCTTTATTAATTAATATATCAAAACATTACAGAATAAAGAAAAAAATACAGTCCCCCCCCAACCCCCCCCCCCTACCTGTGGTGCGTCAAAATAGAGCCCCTATAAATAAAACAGTTTGACCTCAACTAATCAATCCTCCAACCACCCCATATCTTAATCCACTGATCCTCAACTTCCCTCTGTTTGTACATAATTTTCTCATAATTTTTTACCTTATCAATTAAATTTATCCATGTATTTATATCTGGAGTGAATCGAGCAAACCAGGTCCGACTGACCAAAACTCTAGCCAACATCAATATTCTGCTCAGGAGGATCTTTTGATACTTTGTGATTATTTAGTTTGGAAAGATCATTAAGCACAAATACTTGTGGTTCAAAAGGGATTCGAACTTTTAGTTTATACATAATACAATTATTAATACTATTCCAGTAGTTTATAAGTTCTGGACAAGTCCATATCATATGAAGAAAGTCCGCTCCTACAGTGTCGCATTTAGGGCAGTTAGACGTGTCTCTTAACCCACATTTATTCACACTTTCAGGAGTAATTTTATAGTCTCTCTGTAGCCTCGCTCATAGCTCTTCAATAGACCAGATTCCAACAAGGTAAAAATATTATTGTGGGCATGGCTAGTTACCAACTTCCCCAGCAATGCACTGTTCTCTGATTCATAGCACATCAATAACTGGGCTGCAATAAAGTACCCTTTAAAGTAAGGGAGATTTAGACCCCCACACTCCACTGATTTGTACAAATATTCCAGCTTTATTCGAACTCGCTTTCTTCCCCATATTAAATCATTAATTATTCTTTCCATGAGTTTAAAATATTTATCTTGTATCCAGATAGGTGTATTCCTGAGCACGTAAAGAAATTGTGGTAGTATCACCATTTTAACTAGTGAAGCTCGGTCAGCTCTAGATAGGGGAAGTCTCAGCCAGATCCCTATTTTAGCTCTAGTCTTTACCATTATGGGGATCAAATTAAGTTGTACAAAATTTTCAACCCGAGGCGATATAGTCAAACCCAAGTATTGGAAAGTGTCAACAATGTCTAACTGTGTCACAAGAACCTCTTTCTGTGGCAGGGGGTCTATTGGCATCAAGCTGGTCTTGGCCCAGTTTATAAGAAGACCAGACACCTCACCAAATGCTTTAACCATTTGAATAATCCTAGGAAGAGTAATTTCCGTATGGTCTATGAAAAACAAAACATCATCCGCATATAAGGAGATACGGTCTTGTACTCCTAACGTACCAAATCCTTTAACCTGATCATCCTGCCTGATGGCCATCGCAAGGGGTTCGATATAGATATCGAATAACAAGGGGGATAGTGGACAGCCCTGCCGCGTGCCTCTATTTAAGTCAATACTACTACTCAGGATTCCATTAAGACTCAATTTTGCCCTTGGAGATCTATACAGTAGCTTAAGAGTACGTATAAACTTTTCCCCAAAGCCCATCCTTGCGAGAACCTTCCAGAGGAAGCGCCACTCCACCCTGTCAAAGGCCTTAGAGGCATCCAATGACAGGATGGAGCGAGCGGTCCCCCCAGGGGCCTGAATATTAGAAAAAAGCCGATGTAAATTATGATGTGTGCCCTTGTTCTGAATAAAGCCACTCTGATCCGGATGGACAATAGAGGAAATGACCCTAGAAAGCCTTGTAGCCAGGACCCTCGCAAGAAGCTTTACATCTGCATTAAGCAGTGAGATTGGTCTATAAGATTCCAAATCTAAGGGGTCCTTGCCTTTTTTTGGAATTAATATTATTATAGCCTCCATCATTGAATCTGGCAGCTTCCCATCCTCCATTGATTCAGCAAAGACCTCCAGCAGTCTGGGAAGAATGCAATCCCTATATTTACTATAAAATTCATATGGAAGCCCATCTGAACCAGGAGTGGAGTTAGCTGAACATAGTTTAATAGCTCCCTCAAGTTCCTGAATTGAGACCTCTAGTTCAAGTGCTCTCTTTTGCGTCTCCGTAATAGTTGGAAAGATGATCCTATCCAGATAGAAATCTATCTTATCATCTGTGATGTTAGAATCGGCTTTATACAGATCAAGGAAATAATCAACAAAGGCCTTCTCCACCGGGCCCTGACTAGTGACCATCCTACCATCAATCAATCGAACCTTATCTATATGTTTTTTGGGTTGTTGACTTGAAATTACTCTGGACAAGAATTTACCGGGTCGCCCTGACTCGGTAAAATATTTTTGCCCTTTAAAGAAAAGGCTCTGTTGGGCCTTATCCAATAAAAACTTAGCATATATTTGTGTGGCTCTTTGCATATTTTCCCTGTTCTCCTCCGTCCTGTTCATATAAAAGGATTCTGTCGCCAGCGCTACACGTTCTTCTAGATTTTTCTGTTTTTTCCCGTACTCCCTTCTAAGGTTCGCGATGTTACTAACCATCAATCTCCTCATATACGCCTTAAAAGTATCCCATACCACTTGAATTTTTGCTGAGCCATAGTTATTTTCCCAGAATCGGCCAATTTCATTTTGGATTATTTCATGTGTCTTTATGACTGATAGCCAATAAGGATTTAGTCTAAAAGGAGGTTTTGGTGTATATCTTTCCTGAGATAAGCAGAGTTCAAGTGATAGCGGAGAGTGATCCGATATTGACCTCGTTTCATATTTCATTCGCTTTACCAATTTCACATGTTTACTACTTATCAGTGCAAGATCTATTCTGGAAATCGATTTACCTGCTTTACTAAAACATGAAAAAGCCCTTTTCCCCTGTCCCAGATATTCCCAAGCATCTTCAAAACCTGCCTCCAGGCAAAACCGTGCCAGGGGAGACCCCTGGACCGGACTGTCACTCCTGACACTCGTAGAGACCCTATCACGTACAGGATCAATGACACAGTTAAAGTCGCCAATAATCAGTGTTGGACACTCTGGCCATTTATCCATAAATAATAACAGAGAGTTAAGGACCGAAAAGGAAAATGGTGGTGGAATATAGACAAAGGCCAAAATACATATCTTCCCCCTTAACCTACAATATAAAAAAATAAATCTCCCCTGTTGGTCGACACAGGATGCCTCACAAACGAAATCAGTAAGTCTATGTATCAAAACAGTAACACCTCTCGAGTAATTAGAGAAGGTAGAGTGATAAGTGTGCGCAGACCATCCCCTGTCGACCACTCTAGAGGTCTCCTCAGTGAGGTGGGTCTCTAGCAAACATACTATTGCTGGTAAATGGACCTGAGTCAAGTCAAAAACCGCTTGTTTCTTACCTCTATCCCCCAAACCACGTATATTCCAAGCAATAATTCTAGTCAGCATTATCAACAACGGTTAGATGGAGAAAGAGGAGATGAAAAGAAAAAAAAAAAAGGAGAAAAACAAGAAAAAAGAAAAAAGAGGAAAATCACACCTATTTTGACGCACCACAGCCCAACCCCGCCCCCCCCACCCCCCTCGTACAGGCAATCCACCACATATTGTAGTGGATTTATTTCCTATGACCGTCCCTCCCGCACTCCCCCCACTCAGCCACCCCCATTAGGAAGCGAAGAGAAATACATTTAGGGGTATAAACCCCTTATAGTAATTATTATTCCTGCCAGGTCATAAAACAATTAAATCATCGATTATTTCGATCAAGCCAATCCGCGGCTTCTTCCGAGGTGTCAAAAAAAAGAGTTTTATCATTGAAAATAATCCGCAGTTTTGCTGGGAATATGAGAGAATATTTAATGTCCCTTTCTCTTAGCCTCTTTTTAACAGTCATGAATGTGCGTCTCTTTTCTTGTATATCTTTTGAGAAGTCTGGAAAAAAGGCCAGTCTATTCCCATTATATACAACCGGTGAGCATTCCCTCGCCCTTCTCAAGAGGATGTCTTTGTCCCCTGTAGTCAATAACTTAACAAGGAATGTCCGAGGTTGTCTCCCTGGAATTGGTTTTCCCCCTGGGACCCGATGAGCTCTTTCGATCATAAAAAGGGAAGAAAACGACTCTTTCCCGAAATTCTCAAGGATTAACTTCTGTATAAATTGGGTTGGGTTTTTCTCTTCCGCACCCTCTGGAATCCCTATTATTCTCACGTTATATCTTCGTGACCTATCCTCAAGGTCCGCCACCTTTTTCTTTAGAAGGTTATATTCTAATTTAAATGTGGAGACTTCAGTGTTTATTTTTTTGGATTCATTCTGTATCAGGGCAACGGAACTCTCAAGGTTGTTGACTCTGTCTCGCACTTTTGACAAATCGTCTTTTATTAGTCCCACATCAACTTGGATAAACCCAAGTTGGGTTGTGACAGCCTGTATTAAATCCCCATTCTGTTTAACCGCTAGCAGTATTTCTTCTAGCGGAGAGGAGTTGTCATTAGGGATAACTTCCCCCATTATACCGTCTTCTTCTTCGGGGTATCTAGAGGCTTTTTGTGGTTCTAACTCAATCGTCTCTGAGTCGTCATTTTTTTTTGTGACAGGTTCCTTTTGTCCGCCCCTCGTATTAACCCTCGGAGACCTCAGGAACTGGTCTATTTTTGTTGTTTCAACAGTTTTGGACCCGAGTTTCTGACTTAAGAGGTCAGTCGAGCGCCTACTAGCTTTTGGGGCCATACCTTGTTCCTGCTTTTATTTTTTTTTTTTTGAAGATTTTTTATTTTTTTTTCCCCCTTGTTCCGCCTCTTTCTCTCCTTTTGAATATGTATCGGTTCTTCTTCACTTTCCCTCTTTCCCCCTTTTTTTTTTTTTTTGTCCCCTCTTCTTTATGCTCTTTCTCCCCTTCTTTTCTTTTTCCTCTCTTTTTCCACTTTTTCCGCTTTATACTTTATATTTTATAGTTTACTCCTTTTATATTCATAGCCACCTCACTTTTTTCGAATGTGTTGACTCCAGCAGCCTGTCAGAGTAAGGTTTAATACGGTTGATCCCAGCAGTGTAGAGGAAGAGGGGAGGATAGTAGACAAAATCTAGAGGCACAGGGAGGGGTTCAAATATATCATGGGGATCATACAAGCCCCCTGAAGAGTCCTCCAGCAGCCTGTCGATCTCCACTCAGGATTGGTTACAATCAACAGTCACAGGGAGGTTAGTCACAGCGACATTAAGGAGGAGAGGGAACAAATCGGGTAAAGCTGAAGGCACGAGGAGAGGGTCAAGTACAGTGACACGAGGAGAAAGCAGGGAGAATCGGCAACAGTCCTGAGTATGATTCATCAACCTGTCCCACAGACCATCAGGTAGGGGAAGCTCAAGAGGGCTACTCACACTGACACCAGGAGGAGAGCAGTGGATCAACAAAGACTGAAGACGTACTCCACAAAAGAACTCCACAGACGAACTCCACACACAGAACTGACCACGACGGCACGGTGAGGAGGAGAGGAAGAGAAGGAATCGGCAGGAGCGGCAGGATCGGCAGAAGCTAAGAGCAGGCCCCCACGTCCGGACTCAGCAGTCGGGGCAGTAGCGCTTGTCACACGGTCGTGGAGAAGATGCGAGCAAAAGTCAGCACGAGGAAGCCAGGAGGTTCAAGGCAGCAGGACAGCTGAGCCGCGGGGAGGCGGAGAGCGCAACGTACTCTACGTCATCACGTCAAGCTCGTCATCCTGAGACAACTGTCTATCTACCTATCTATCCATCTATCTGTTATCTATCTATGTATCTATACAGCCATATACCCCATCTATCTAAATTATATCTATCAATTTATCTACCTATCTATCCATCTATCTATTGATCAATTATCTATCTATCGTTTTATCTACCTATCTATAGTCTATCTATCCATCAATCTTCTATCTTCTATTTATCTATCTATCTATCTATCCAATGATCTATCTATGTATCTATCCATCTATCTGTTATCTATCAGTCTATCCATTTATCCATCCAACTGTCTATCTATGTATCTATTTATCCATTTATCTATATATCTGTTACCTATCTATGTATCTATACATCCATATACCCCATCTATTTAAATTCTAACAATGTATCTATCTCGATTTCTATCTACATATCTATGTATCAACTACCAATCAATCTATCTATACTGTCTATTTACAGACATGTCAGGACATGTCCTAATATAAAAGTCAATAAATATATCTATGTATCTATCTATCTATCTATCTATCTATCTATCTATCTATCTGTTATCTATCTATGTACCTATACAGCCATATACCCCATCTTTCTAAATTCTATCTATCAATTTATCTAGAAAAGGTAGAAAGGTGTGGGCAGCACAGCTATCTGTAAAGTACGGTCGGAGTGCCAGCAGCTGTGGGGGCGATCCACTTCCAATGCATAAAAATAGAAAAATTCCACAGCACATCCAAGTAGTAAAAAGGTAGAAAACGGCTTTATTCACCAGACACGCGACTTTTCGATACGCTTACTGGGATCTTTCTCAAGCAGTAAGCGGATCGAAAAGTCGCGTGTCTGGTGAATAAAGCCATTTTTCTACCTTTTTACTACTTGGATGTGCTGTGGAATTTTTCTATTTTTATCAATTTATCTACCTATCTATCCTTCTATCTTTTTATCAATTATCTATCCATCATTCTATCTACCTATCTATGGTCTATCTATCCATTTACCTTCTATCTATCTACCAAACTGTCTATCCATCTATCTGTTATCTATCTGTTTTCTATCTATGTATCTATCCATCCATTTATCTATCCATATATCTGTTACCTATCTATGTATCTATACATTTATATACCCAATCAAAATTCTATCTATTTATCTATATTTATTTCTATCTACATATCTATGTATCAATTTCCTATTTATCTATCTATCTATCTATCTATCCTGTCTATCTACAGTCTTGTGAGGACATGTCCTAATATAAAGTCTATACATATATCTATGTATCTATCCATCTGTTATCTATCGATGTATCTATACTTCCATATACCCCATCTATCTAGATTCTATCAATTTATCTATCTATCTATATTTCTATCTATCAATTTCTCAACGGCACTAACACTCGACTTGTTAAATTTGTATTTATATAAAATATTTAAAAGTAATTTAATAAAATAATATCTATTTTATCTATCTATTATCTACCAATTATATCCTATAAACCCTTATTAAGCTATTAAAACTAATACAAATCCTAATACATTCCTATAAAAAACTATAAAACCCCTACCAAGCTATTAAAACTAATAAAAATCCTTCCATCAATTATCAATCTATCTTTTTATCTACCTATCTATAGTCTATCTTTCAATCTATCTATCTATCTATCTATCTATCTATGGGTATAACTCTCAACGTCACTAACACTCGACTTGTTAAATTTGTATTTATATAAAATATTTAAAACTAATTTAATAAAATAATATCTATTTGATCTATTTATCTATCTACTATCTACCAATTATATCCTATAAACCCCTATCAAGCTATTAAAACTAATATAAATCCTAATACATTCCTATAGAAAACTATAAAATCCCTATCAAGCTATTAAAACTAATAAAAATCCTAATACATTTCTATAAAAATCTATCTATGTATCTTTCTCGCCACCAATTATCTATCTATATTTCTACAATTATCTATCTATCCATCCATCCATTTATCTATCCAACTGTCTATCTGTTATCTATCTATCCATCTGTTATCTATCTTTGTATCTATACATCCGTATACCCCTATCTATCTATCTATCTATCTATTATCTATCTTTGTATCTATACATCCGTATAACCCTATCTATCTATCTATCTATCTATCTATCTATCTATCAATTATCTATCTATATTTATATCTACCTATCTATAGTATATCTATCTATCTATCTATCTATCTATCTATGGGTATAATGCTCAACATCTCTAACACTCGACTTGCAAATCCGAGACGCAGAAAACATTAGGTATAGAGCAAAATGGCATTTTCAGAAATAGGAAGCGTTTGGCAATAGAGACAAGACCGTGTCCTAAGATCCTATTTAACCACTTCAACCCCGCTAGCTGAAACCCCCTTAATGACCAGGCCACTTTTTACACTTCTGCACTACACTACTTTCACCGTTTATTGCCCGGTCATGCAACTTACCACCCAAATTTATTTTACCTCCTTTTCTTCTCACTAATAGAGCTTTCATTTGGTGGTATTTCATTGCTGCTGACATTTTTACTTTTTTGTTATTAATCGAAATTTAACTATTTTTTTGCAAAAAAATTAAATTTTTCACTTTCAGTTGTAAAATTTTGCAAAAAAAAAACGACATCCAGATATAAATTGTTCGCTAAATTTATTGTTCTACATGTGTTTGATAAAAAAAAAATGTTTGGGTAAAAGTTATAGCATTTAAAAAATAGGGTACAAAAATGTGAATTTCCGCTTTTTGAAGCAGCTCTGACTTTCTGAGCACCTGCCATGTTTCCTGAGGTTCTATAATGCCCAGACAGTACAAACACCCCACTTCGGAAAATAGACACCCTAAGGTATTCACTGATGGGCATAGTGAGTTCATAGAACTTTTTATTTTTTGTCACAAGTTAGCGGAAAATGATGATTTTTTATTTATTTTTCTTACAAAGTCTCATATTCCACTAACTTGTGACAAAAAATAAAAACTTCTATGAACTTACTATGCCCATCACAAAATACCTTGGCGTGTCTTCTTTCCAAAATGGGGTCACTTGTGACGTAGTTATACTGCCCTGGCATTTTAGGGGCCCATATGTGTGAGAAGTAGTTTGCAATCAAAATCTGTAAAAAATGACCGGTGAAATCCGAAAGGTGCACTTTGGAATGTGTGCCCCTTTGCCAACCTAGGCTGCAAAAAAGTGTCACACATCTGGTATCACTATACTCAGGAGGAGTTGGGGAATGTGTTTTGGGGTGTCATTTTACATATACCCATGCTGGGTGAGAGAAATATCTTGGCAAAAGACAACTTTTCCCGTTTTTTTTTATACAAAGTTGGCATTTGACCAAGATATTTATCTCATCCAGCATGGGTATATGTAAAATGACACCCCAAAACATATTCCCCAACTTCTCCTGAGTACGGCGATACCAGATGTGTGACACTTTTTTGCAGCCTAGATGCGCAAAGCGGCCCAAATTCCTTTTAGGGGGGCATTTTTAGATATTTGGATCCCAGACTTCTCACACTTTAGGGCCCCTAAAAAGCCAGGGCAGTATAAATACCCCACATGTGACCCTACTTTGGAAAGAAGACACCCCAAGGTATTCAATGAGGGGCCTGGAGAGTTCATAGAATGTTTTTTTTTTTTTGGCATAAGTTAGCGGAAATTTTTTTTTTTTGTTTTTTCCTCACAAAGTCTCACTTTCCGCTAACTTGGGACAAAAATTTCAACCTTTCATGGACTCAATATGCCCCTCAGCGAATATCTTGGGTTGTCTTCTTTCCAAAATGGGGTCATTTGTGGGGTGTTTGTACTGCCCTGGCATTTGAGGGTCTCCGCAATCATTACATGTATGGCCAGCATTAGGAGTTTCTGCTATTCTCCTTATATTGAGCATACAGGTAATGAGATTTTTTTTCCATTCAGCCTCTGGGCTGAAAGAAAAAAAAATGAACGGCACAGATTTCTTCATTCGCATCGATCAATGTGGATGAAAAAATCTCTGCCAAAAAAAAAAAAAAAAAAGGAGGGGAAAGGTGTCTGCCAGGACATAGGAGCTCCGCCCAACATCCATACCCACTTAGCTCGTTTGCCCTGGCAAACCAGATTTCTCCATTCACATCAATTGATGTGGATGAATAAATCATTGCCGGGATTTTTTTTTAATATACAAAGTGTTTGCCAAAGCATAGGAACACCGCCACCTCCTCAGCTCATATGCCTCGGCAAACGTATCTTTTACTGCAGAGGAGAAATCTCGTCTTGAAGTGCCGCATACACTGACTTGTGTGTAATCTGACAGCAGTGCAATGCTTCTGTCAGAATGCACATCAGTGCTGCAGCTGGTCGATCGGTTGGTCCACCTGGGAGGTAAAAAAAAAAAAAAACAGGCCGCAACGCAACAATTTTATTAACTTTTGAACAGAACATATAAACTTTAACTTTTTGAACTGAACAACCTTTTGCTTACTGGTGATTTTTTTTTTTGTTTTTTACCTTTATAGGACAAACCTCTCCTTCCCCATGGGACAATGTGCAAAGCGCAAATCGCCCAAAGATGTGGCGAAGTACATTATGCACTTTATCCCAGGTGAAAGGAGAGGTTTGCAGCAGCTCTGTGTGTAAATGGGCCCTAATAGCCCTGTGTGCCTGTCCTGGTTAGATGCAATCCCTATGCTAGGTGTACCTGTGTGTGGTACTTCCGTAAACACTCTCCAAAGCATAGGGAAGGGTGGTCAGGGCAGTCAGGACAGAAATAGCGGGTGTCACGCCTTATTCCACTCCTGCTACAGGCACAACATCTTTTTTGGGGTGACGGTTGGGTTGAGGTACCAGGAGCGACATTGGGGAAATGTTGCTCGTGTAGACGGCTAACTACACTGGTGGATGGGGCCACGGAACCTCCTGGATACAGGAGGTTCTCGATAATCTCTTCCAGAAATTTGAGGAAGGATCCTGTTCTCCCAGCCTTACTGTAGAGAACAAAACTACAAACCGGATTCCAAAAAAGTTGGGACACTATACAAATCGTGAATAAAAACTGAATGCAATGATGTGGAGGTGCCAACTTCTAATATTTTATTCAAAATAGAACATAAATCACGGAACAAAAGTTTAAACTGAGAAAATTTACCATTTTAAGGGAAAAATACGTTGAATCAGAATTTGATGGTGTCAACAAATCCCCAAAAAGTTGGGACAAGGCCATTTTCACCACTGTGTGGCATCTCCGCTTCTTCTTTCAACACTCAACAGACGTCTGGGGACCAAGGAGACCAGTTTCTCAAGTTTAGAAATAGGAATGCTCTCCCATTCTTGTCTAATAAAGGCCTCTAACTGTTCAATCGTCTTGGGCCTTCTTTGTTGCACCTTCCTCTTTATGATGTGCCAAATGTTCTCTATAGGTGAAAGATCTGGACTGCAGACTGGCCATTTCAGTACCCGGATCCTTCTCCTACGCAGTCATGATGTTGTGATTGATGCAGAATGTGGTCTGGCATTATCTTGTTGAAAAATGCAGGGTCTTCCCTGAAAGAGATGACGTCTGGATGGGAACATATGTTGTTCTAGAACCTGAATATATTTTTCTGCATTGATGGTGCCTTTCCAGACATGCAAGCTGCCCTTGCCACACGCACTCATGCAACCCCATACCATCAGAGATGCAGGCTTCTGAACTGAGCGTTGATAACAACTTGGGTTGTCCTTGTCCTCTTTGGTCCGGATGACATGGCGTCCCAGATTTCCAAAAAGAACTTCGAATCGTGACTCATCTGACCACAGAACAGTCTTCTATTTTGCCACACTCCATTTTAAATGATCCCTGGCCCAGTGAAAACGCCTGAGCTTGTGGATCTTAGATGCTTAGAAATGGATTCTTCTTTGCACTGTAGAGTTTCAGCTGGCAATGGCGGATGGCATGGTGGATTGTGTTCACTGACAATGGTTTCTGGAAATATTCCTGAGCCCATTCTGTGATTTCCTTTACAGTAGCATTCCTGTTTGTGGTGCAGTGTCGTTTAAGGGCCCGGAGATCACGGGCATCCAGTATGGTTTTACGGCCTTGACCCTTACGCACAGAGATTGTTCCAGATTCTCTGAATCTTCGGATGATGTTATGCACAGTTGATGATGATAGATGCAAAGTCTTTGCAATTTTTCACTGGGTAACACCTTTCTGATATTGCTCCACTATCTTTCTGCGCAACATTGTGGGAATTGGTGATCCTCTACCCATCTTGGCTTCTGAGAGACACTGCCCCTCTGAGAAGCTCCTTTTATACCCAATCATGTTGCCAATTGACCTAATTAGTGTTAATTGGTCTTCCAGCTCTTCGTTATGCTCAAATTTACTTTTTCCAGCCTCTTATTGCTACTTGTCCCAACTTTTTGTGAAAATTTTAATCAACGTATTATTCCTTTAAAATTATACATTTACTCAGATTAAACGTTTGATCTGTCATCTCCGTTCTTATTACAAATAAAATATTGACATTTGCCATCTCCACATAATTGCATTCAGTTTTTATTCACAATTTGTTTAGTGTCCCAACTTTTTGGGAATTCGGTTTGTATTATACAGAGCCAATTGAATCAAATATACAGACACCTTCTTATACCAGCGTCTGGTGCGTCCGGAAACTAAATACGGAGGCAACATCTGGTCATTGAAGTCCACCCCTCCCATGAGCGCATTATAGCCGTGGACACAGAGAGGCTTTTCAATGACACGGGTTGCTCGCTCAATTTGTATTGTCGTGTCTGCGTGAATGGAGGAGAGCATGTAAACGTCACGCTTGTCTCTCCATTTCACCGCGAGCAGTTCTTCGTTACACAAGGCAGCCCTCTCCCCCCTTGCAAGACGGGTGGTAACGAGTCGTTGGGGGAAGCCCGCGCGACTAGCTCGCGCGGTGCCACAGGCGCCAATCTGTTCTAGAAACAAATGCCTGAAGAGGGCCACACTTGTGTAGAAATTGTCCACATAAAGATGGTACCCCTTGCCGAATAAGGGTGACACCAAGTCCCAGACTGTCTTCCCACTGCTCCCCAGGTAGTCAGGGCAACCGACCGGCTCCAGGGTCTGATCTTTTCCCTCATAGACACGAAATTTGTGGGTATAGCCTGTGGCCCTTTCACAGAGCTTATACAATTTGACCCCATACCGGGCGCGCTTGCTTGGGATGTATTGTTTGAAGCCAAGGCGCCCGGTAAAATGTATAAGGGACTCGTCTACGCAGATGTTTTGCTCAGGGGTATACAAATCTGCAAATTTCTGGTTGAAGTGGTCTATGAGGGGCCAAATTTTGTGGAGCCGGTCAAAAGCAGGGTGGCCTCTGGGACGAGAGGTGCTATTGTCACTAAAGTGCAGGAAACGCAGGATGGCCTCAAATCGTGCCCTGGACATAGCAGCAGAGAACATGGGCATGTGATGAATTGGGTTCGTGGACCAATATGACCGCAATTCATGCTTTTTGGTTAGACCCATGTTGAGGAGAAGGCTCAGAAAAATGTTAATTTCGGGAACTTGGACTGGTTTCCACCGGAAAGGCTAGGCATAATAGCTTCCCGGGTTTGCGGATATAAATTGAATGGCATACCGGTTTGTTTCTGCCACGACTAAGTCCAAGAGCTCCGCAGTCAAGAACAGCTAAAAAAATCCCAGGGCCAAACTGATCTGAGCTGTCTCAACCCGAACTCCAGACTGGGCGGTGAAAGGGGGAACTACAGGTGCGGCTGAAGTTGGGGACTGCCAATCAGGGTTTGCCAGCACCTCTGGGATTCTAGGGGCTCTACGGGCCCGTCTGTGCAGTGGCTGCGACGGGGTAACTAATGCACGTGCCACTGTACCAGCTTCAACTGCCCTTCTTGTGCTCGCCACTTCACCATGTTGTACGGCAGTGCTGGTACTAGGTCCAGGGAGGGCTGCGCTGCTGGTGTATGCCTCACCACGTAATCCGACAGCGTCAGCCCCACTCTGCTGCCCTTGAAGCGAATCCCGCACAACCTGTGGTCTAGCGACACGGGGCCGGGTACGCCTGGTGCTATCAGGGACCTCAACCTCCTCGTCCGAACTTTGGGTCAGAGAGACACTGCTTTCTACAGGTTCATATTCTGACCCGCTAGATTCATCAGATGAGGGTTCCCATTCCTCACCCGACTGGGTCAGAAGCCTGTAGGCCTCTTCAGAAGAATACCCCGTTTGACATTTGGGCAACTAAATTTAGGGGTATTCCCTGAGACTACCCAAGAAAAAAAGCAAGCCTGTCTTACAAATGGGAGGCTAGCGAAGTACCGGAGGCCGCTGCGGTTGATAAAAAATATCAAAACTTTTTTTTATCGCCGCAGCGCGTGTAAAGTGAATGTGCAGTGATCAAAAAAATAATAATAATTTTTGTCACTGCAGCGGGCATGGGCGAACACACGTGTGGGCGACCGATCAGGCAAACACTGCGTTTTGGGTGGAGGGTGAGCTAAGATGACACTAATACTATTATAGATCTGACTGTGATCAGTTCTGATCACTTACAGATACTATAAAAGTACAAAAGCTGATTAGCGATACGCTAATCAGCGAATAAGTGACTGCGGTGCGGTGGGCTGGGCGCTATCTGATCCCTAAACTACCTAACCAAGTGGCCTAAACTATCCCTAAAACCTAACAGTCAATACATGTGGAAAAAAAAAAGTGACAGTTTGCACTGATCACTTTTTTCACTTTCACTAGTGATTGACAGGCGAAAGAAGGGGTGATCAAGGGGTTAATTGGGGTGCAGGGGGGGTGATCTGGGGCTAAGTGTAGTGTTTGGTGCTACTCACTGTGAAGCCGTGTTATCTGGCTTGTTATCTGGCTTCTCATTGGATTTTTTAAAAATCAGCAACCTGCCAGCGACGATCATTGGCTGGCAGGTTGCTGACGTGACCCCCCCCTCTAACTTTTCCCGGCCGGCAATGCGCATGCGCGGGCCAGCAAAGCGCGCCATCTCGCGTCTCGCGAGATGACGCGTATATGCGTGACTCTGCGCAGCGCTGCCACCTCCGGAACGCGAATCTGCATTAGGCGGTCCGGAGGTGGTTAAGAGCGACAGAAGCGGCACGCGACTTTTCCAGGAGCCGATTCTATCTTACCATTTACGCCTATTTCATAGCAGCTTCTATCACAGAAATTCAACAGATCCACCCATCAACCGTCGGTCAATTTCTACAAGCAACTAACAAATTTACAAAACTAGCAGTGTTTACACATTTGTTACGAGGCACAGGCAGTATGTTGTACAACCAGCTGTAACAATGAAGAGCCGAATAGAACGGTTATTTAAAATCTAAACATCTATCAAAACAGGCCGAAACAGGTAGTATATGTTGTAGTCAGAAAGACGGCAATTAAATTTTTTAAAATTTCAGCGTCCATTTTGACCTTTTTTTGGTCACGACGGCCATTTTTTCAAATAGCGCAAACATTTTGCGAAGTGTGTCAGGGTATGTCCAAGCATGTCGAAGGCATGTTCTGGCATGTCCTAAGGGTTATTTAAGAGCTGTGATGCCTTTTTGTTGTGTTAGGAAATTTGCTTTGTTATGTAATTATGTTTAATAAAAATCTAAGGCCTACGTGATTTAAGCAAAATATTTGATCACCGCATCTAGAGCAGATACATAACATTTATAATTGATATGTCTAACATCCTAAAACTAAATGACCAGCGGCACCCAACTTTTTTTTGGGGGGGGGGGTCCGATAACATCGAGCAGACATAGTCGTCTTTTGCCCCGTCACACACGCGGTCGATGCAACAGAAACAGAATTCTGTAACAAAGATATGTAAAACTTCAAAGTAAAGTTACAACGTTAAACAAACTTTCTGTAATAAAGATATCTAAAACAAATAAAAATGTAGGCTTTTTTTATTTTGACAGTAAATACAGTCTTAATTAGTTAAAATGACATAAACCGCTAGGTCATACCGGTGATATCAGATACTTAAAAATGTTGCTAAAATGACTTCAAAAGCTAATTTGTGTTAAAGAGGTCTTGTTATCTCTCATGAATAGTTTTTTTTTTTTTTTTACTCAATACTTGCATTCCTCATGAAATAACAAGGCGGGCACAAGAATATTTATGTCAGCTGTTTGTACCTACAATTACATATTTATAAATATAACTAATTATTATGCCCGTCACACTAACCGCAATCACACTGCGCTCCATGTACGGCGAGGTCGGCGTGTGGGGGACGGCGTTGATCGGCCGGCGCTCGGGTGTGGTAGGTGGGTGGTGCGGACGGCGTGCGGGGGACAGCGTTGACCACTCGGGTGGCGCTGTGTGATGATTGCTCTGTACGCCTGTCAATTCTAACATCCGTCATTGTGACGGGCATAATGATTAGTTATATTTATAAATATGTAATTGTAGGTACAAACATAGATATATGTATAGACTTTATATTAGGACATGTCCTGACATGACTGTAGATAGACAGGATAGATAGATAGATAGATAGATAGATAGATAGATAGATAGATATGTAGATAGAAATAAAGATAGATAAATAGATAGAATTTTGATAGATTGGGTATACGGATGTATAGATACATAGATATGTAACAGATAGATGGATAGATAGTTGGATAGATAAATGGATGGATAGATAGATAACAGATAGATGGATAGATAGATAACAGATAGATGCAGGGCCGTCTTTAATATTGATTGGACCCTGGGCAAAAATTTACTTGGGCCCCCTGGATCCCGCCTTCCCACACCTTAGCAGGCAATCACGCCCTCCACCACAACACACACACAAAAAATCCACACACCTGGTAGAGTACAGTGAATGACTGTAAATACTTCCAGTTCTGAAGACTCCAGCGGCTCAGGATCGGTGCTCTGGGCAGCTGGGCTCAGGATGGAAGTGGGCACCGCTCTGCAGGAAGGAGACCAGGGCTCGGCTCACCCTAGTGTTACAGTGCACACCAGCACCCCACAGTATGCGTAAAGCACCCTATAGTATACAGCACCACACAGTATGCAGTTTAGCACCCCACACTATACAGTACCCCACAGTATATAGTAGAGCAATACAGCAGCCCACAGTATACAGCACCTCACGGTATACACCTCACTGTATACAGCACCCCAAACTATACACGATACAGCCCCCCACACTATACAGTACAGCAGTATAGCACTCCACACTATACCGCACCCACAGTATACAGCCCCCCACACTATACAGTACAGCAGTATAGCCCCCTCCCCCCCCACACTGTACAGCCCCCCCCCACACTATACAGGCCCTCCACACAGTATACAGCCCACCACACTATACAGTACAGCAGTATAGCACTCCCCCCCACTATACAGGCCCCCCCACAGTATACAGCCCACCACACAGTATACAGCCCCCCCCCACAGTATACAGCCCACCATAAAATATACAGCCCATTACACAATATATAGCCCACCACACAATATACAGCCCACCACACAGTATACAGCCCACCACACAATATACAGCCCATTACACAATATATAGCCCACCACACAGTATACAGCACCCCACTATACAGTAGTTTACAGTATATTAACATAACAGCCCCTGTCACCTTTTTCTGATGTAATCTTTACACAAAAAAGCTCCACAGTTAACTTCTGCAACACTCAGTAGGACCTGTGATGACCTCATAGCCATGTGACCAGTAATTGCTAGGTTACTGGTCACATGGTAATGATTAGAGTTGAGCGAACACCTGGATGTTCGGGTTCGAGAAGTTCGGCCGAACATCCCGGAAATGTTCGGGTTCGGGATCCGAACCCGATCCGAACTTCGTCCCGAACCCGAACCCCATTGAAGTCAATGGGGACCCGAACTTTTCGGCACTAAAACGGCTGTAAAACAGCCCAGGAAAGGGCTAGAGGGCTGCAAAAGGCAGCAACATGTAGGTAAATCCCCTGCAAACAAATGTGGATAGGGAAATTAATTAAAATAAAAATTAAATAAATAAAAATTAACCAAAATCAATTGGAGAGAGGTTCCATAGCAGAGAATCTGGCTTCCCGTCACCCACCACTGGAACAGTCCATTCTCAGATATTTAGGCCCCGGCACCCAGGCAGAGGAGAGAGGTCCCGTAACAGACAATCTGGCTTCATGTCAGCAGAGAATCAGTCTTCATGTCATAGCAGAGAATCAGGCTTCACGTCACCCACCACTGTAATAGTCCATTTTCATAAATTTAGGCCCAGCACCCAGGCAGAGGAGAGAGGTCCCGTAACAGACAATCTGGCTTCATGTCAGCAGAGAATCAGTCTTCATATCATAGCAGAGAATCTGGCTTCCCGTTACCCACCACTGGAACAGTCCATTCTCAGATATTTAGGCCCCGGCACCCAGGCAGAGGAGAGAGGTCCCGTAACAGACAATCTGGCTTCATGTCAGCAGAGAATCAGTCTTCATATCATAGCAGAGAATCAGGCTTCACGTCAGCCACCACTGCAACAGTCCATTGTCATAAATTCAGGCCCAGCACCCAGGCAGAGGAGAGAGGTCCCGTAACAGACAATCTGGCTTCATGTCAGCAGAGAATCAGTCTGCATGTCATAGCAGAGAATGAGGCTTCACGTCACCCACCACTGCAACAGTCCATTTTCATAAATTTAGGCCCAGCACCCAGGCAGAGGAGAGAGGTCCCGTAACAGAGGATCTGGCTTCATGTCACCAGAGAATCAGTCTGCATGTCATAGCAGAGAATCAGGCTTCACGTCACCCACCACTGCAACAGTCCATTTTCATAAATTTAGGCCCAGCACCCAGGCAGAGGAGAGAGGTCCCGTAACAGAGGATCTGGCTTCATGTCACCAGAGAATCAGTCTGCATGTCATAGCAGAGAATGAGGCTTCACGTCAGCCACCACTGCAACAATCCATTGGCATATATTTAGGCCTAGCACACAGGCAGAGGAGAGGTTCATTCAACTTTGGGTAGCCTTGCAATATAATGATAAAATGAAAATAAAAATAGGATTGAATGAGGAAGTGCCCTGGAGTCCAATAATATATGGTTATGGGGAGGTAGTTAATGTCTAATCTGGACAAGGGACGGACAGGTCCTGTGGGATCCATGCCTGGTTCATTTTTATGAACGTCAGCTTGTCCACATTGGCTGTAGACAGGCGGCTGCGTTTGTCTGTAATGACGCCCCCTGCCGTGCTGAATACACGTTCAGACAAAACGCTGGCTGCCGGGCAGGCCAGCACCTCCAAGGCATAAAAGGCTAGCTCTGGCCACGTGGACAATTTAGAGACCCAGAAGTTGAATGGGGCCGAACCATCAGTCAGTACGTGGAGGGGTGTGCACACGTACTGTTCCACCATGTTAGTGAAATGTTGCCTCCTGCTAACACGTTGCGTATCAGGTGGTGGTGCAGTTAGCTGTGGCGTGTTGACAAAAGTTTTCCACATCTCTGCCATGCTAACCCTGCCCTCAGAGGAGCTGGCCGTGACACAGCTGCCTTGGCGACCTCTTGCTCCTCCTCTGCCTTGGCCTTGGGCTTCCACTTGTTCCCCTGTGACATTTGGGAATGCTCTCAGTAGCGCGTCTACCAACGTGCGCTTGTACTCGCGCATCTTCCTATCACGCTCCAGTGCAGGAAGTAAGGTGGGCACATTGTCTTTGTAGCGTGGATCCAGCAGGGTGGCAACCCAGTAGTCCGCACAGGTTAAAATGTGGGCAACTCTGCTGTCGTTGCGCAGGCACTGCAGCATGTAGTCGCTCATGTGTGCCAGGCTGCCCAGGGGTAAGGACAAGCTGTCCTCTGTGGGAGGCGTATCGTCATCGTCCTGCCTTTCCCCCCAGCCACGCACCAGTGATGGACCCGAGCTGCGTTGGGTGCCACCCCGCTGTGACCATGCTTCATCCTCATCCTCCTCCACCTCCTCCTCATCCTCGTCCTCCTCGTCCTCCAGTAGTGGGCCCTGGCTGGCCACATTTGTACCTGGCCTCTGCTGTTGCCAAAAACCTCCCTCTGAGTCACTTCGAAGAGACTGGCCTGAAAGTGCTAAAAATGACCCCTCTTCCTCCTCCTCCTCCTCCTCCTCCTGGGCCACCTCCTCTTCCATCATCGCCCTAAGTGTTTTCTCAAGGAGACATAGAAGTGGTATTGTAACGCTGATAACGGTGTCATCGCCACTGGCCATGTTGGTGGAGTACTCGAAACAGCGCAACAGGGCACACAGGTCTCGCATGGAGGCCCAGTCATTGGTGGTGAAGTGGTGCTGTTCTGTAGTGCGACTGACCCGTGCGTGCTGCAGCTGAAACTCCACTATGGCCTGCTGCTGCTCGCACAGTCTGTCCAGCATGTGCAAGGTGGAGTTCCACCTGGTGGGCACGTCGCATATGAGGCGGTGAGCGGGAAGGCCGAAGTTACGCTGTAGCGCAGACAGGCGAGCAGCGGCAGGATGTGAACGCCGGAAGCGCGAACAGACGGCCCGCACTTTATGCAGCAGCTCTGACATGTCGGGGTAGTTGTGAATGAACTTCTGCACCACCAAATTCAGCACATGCGCCAAGCAAGGGATGTGCGTCAAATTGGCTAGTCCCAGAGCTGCAACGAGATTTCGCCCATTATCACACACCACCAGGCCGGGCTTGAGGCTCACCGGCAGCAACCACTCGTCGGTCTGTTGTTCAATACCCCGCCACAACTCCTGTGCGGTGTGGGGCCTGTCCCCCAAACATATGAGTTTCAGAATGGCCTGCTGACGTTTACCCCGGGCTGTGCTGAAGTTGGTGGTGAAGGTGTGTGGCTGACTGGATGAGCAGGTGGAAGAAGAGGAGGAGGAAGCCGAGAAGGAGGAGGTGGCAACAGGAGGCAAAGAATGTTGCCCTGCGATCCTTGGCGGCGGCAGGACGTGCGCCAAACAGCTCTCCGCCTGGGGCCCAGCTGCCACTACATTTACCCAGTGTGCAGTTAGGGAGATATAGCGTCCCTGGCCGTGCTTACTGGTCCACGTATCTGTGGTTAGGTGGACCTTGCTACAGATGGCGTTGCGCAGTGCACACTTGATTTTATCGGATACTTGGTTGTGCAGGGAAGGCACGGCTCTCTTGGAGAAGTAGTGCCGGCTGGGAACAACATACTGTGGGACAGCAAGCGACATGAGCTGTTTGAAGCTGTCTGTGTCCACCAGCCTAAATGACAGCATTTCATAGGCCAGTAGTTTAGAAATGCTGGCATTCAGGGCCAGGGATCGAGGGTGGCTAGGTGGGAATTTACGCTTTCTATCAAATGTTTGTGAGATGGAGAGCTGAACGCTGGCGTGTGACATGGTTGAGACGCTTGGTGACGGAGGTGGTGGTGGTGGTGTTGGTGGTACATCCCCTGTTTGCTGGGCGGCAGGTGCCAACGTTCCTCCAGAGGCGGAGGAAGAGGCCGAGGCGGCAGCAGCAGAATAGGCCGAGGCGGCAGCAGCAGAAGAGGTAGCAGGGGGAGCCTGAGTGACTTCCTTGGTTTTAAGGTGTTTACTCCACTGCAGTTCATGCTTTGCATGCAGGTGCCTGGTCATGCAGGTTGTGCTCAGGTTCAGAACGTTAATGCCTCGCTTCAGGCTCTGATGGCACAGCGTGCAAACCACTCGGGTCTTGTCGTCAGCACATTGTTTGAAGAAGTGCCATGCCAGGGAACTCCTTGAAGCTGCCTTTGGGGTGCTCGGTCCCAGATGGCGGCGGTCAGTAGCAGGCGGAGTCTCTTGGCGGCGGGTGTTCTGCTTTTGCCCACTGCTCCCTCTTTTGCTACGCTGTTGGCTCGGTCTCACCACTGCCTCTTCCTCCGAACTGTGAAAGTCAGTGGCACGACCTTCATTCCATGTGGGGTCTAGGACCTCATCGTCCCCTGCATCGTCTTCCACCCAGTCTTGATCCCTGACCTCCTGTTCAGTCTGCACACTGCAGAAAGACGCAGCAGTTGGCACCTGTGTTTCGTCATCATCAGAGACATGCTGAGGTGGTATTCCCATGTCCTCATCATCAGGAAACATAAGTGGTTGTGCGTCAGTGCATTCTATGTCTTTCACCGCTGGGGAAGGGCTAGGTGGATGCCCTTGGGAAACCCTGCCAGCGGAGTCTTCAAACAGCATAAGAGACTGCTGCATAACTTGAGGCTGAGACAGTTTCCCTGGTATGCATGGGGGTGATGTGACAGACTGATGGGGTTGGTTTTCAGGCGCCATCTGTGCGCTTTCTGCAGAAGACTGGGTGGGAGATAATGTGAACGTGCTGGATCCACTGTCGGCCACCCAATTGACTAATGCCTGTACCTGCTCAGGCCTTACCATCCTTAGAACGGCATTGGGCCCCACCATATATCGCTGTAAATTCTGGCGGCTACTGGGACCTGAGGTAGTTGGTACACTAGGACGTGTGGATGTGGCAGAACGGCCACGTCCTCTCCCAGCACCAGAGGGTCCACTAACACCACCACGACCATGTCCACGTCCGCGTCCCTTACTAGATGTTTTTCTCATTGTTATGGTTCACCACAACAACAAATATATTATTTGGCCCAATGTATTGTATTCAAATTCAGCGGGATATAAATTTGAGGCCTAGTATTTAGGCGCTGGGTGACCGGTATGGATTTAGTGACAGAATTAGACTTGGAAATGCACAGAAGCGTGTGTGTGAAGTTATTCTGAATGACCCAATGTGCACCTTGAATATTATATACCCTTTTTGGGATAGATTTCAAATAGCTCTGATATAGCAGGAACCACTAAATTATGAAATTGCTAAATTGGGAATTGTACTTCAACCCAGAACAAAAAATGTGCTTTGACGGGCACTAAATAACTTTCCCAGCTACAACAGGACAGCGGTAACGAGAGATTTAGAGGGATTTAAATTTGAGGCCTAGTATTTAGGCGCTGGGTCACCGGTATGGATTTAGTGACAGAATTAGACTTGGAAATGCACAGAAGCGTGTGTGTGAAGTTATTCTGAATGACCCAATGTGCACCTTCAATATTATATACCCTTTTAGGGATAGATTCCAAATAGCTCTGATATAGCAGGAACCACTAAATTATGAAATTGCTAAATTGGGAATTGTACTTCAACCCAGAACAAAAAATGTGCTTTGACGGACACTAAATATCTTGCCCAGCAACAACAGTACAGCGGTAACGAGAGATTTAGAGGGATTTAAATTTGAGGCCTAGTATTTAGGCGCTGGGTGACAGGTATGGGTTTAGTGACAGAATTAGACTTGGAAATACACAGTAGCGGGTGTGTGTGAAGTTATTCTGAATGACCCAATGTGCACCTTCAATATTATATACCCTTTTTGGGATAGATTTCAAATAGCTCTGATATAGCAGGAACCACTAAATTATGAAATTGCTAAATTGGGAATTGTATTTCAACCCAGAACAAGAAATGTGCTTGAACGGACACTAAATAACTCGCCCAGCTACAGCACTAGGGACAGATTTAGCTGGATATAAATTTGAGGCCTAGTATTTAGGCGCTGGGTGACCGGTATGGATTTAGTGACAGAATTAGACTGGGATATGGCCAAAAAATAAACAGACTATTGCTGGTTAAATGCACTTGGTGTGACAGCTTCACCCTGATGTAGGCTTTAGCCAAAAAACAACCACACCATTGAGGGTTAAATGCACTTGGTGACAGGCGCAGCTTGCCCCTGATTTTGTATATGGCCAAAAAATGAACAGACTATTGCTGGTTAAATGCACTTGGTGTGACAGCTTCACCCTGATGTAGGCTTTAGCCAAAAAACAACCACACCATTGAGGGTTAAATGCACTTGGTGACAGGCGCAGCTTGCCCCTGATTTTGTATATGGCCAAAAAATGAACAGACTATTGCTGGTTAAATGCACTTGGTGTCACAGCTTCACCCTGATGTAGGCTTTAGCCAAAAAACAACCACACCATTGAGGGTTAAATGCACTTGGTGACAGGCGCAGCTTGCCCCTGATTTTGTATATGGCCAAAAAATGAACAGACTATTGCTGGTTAAATGCACTTGGTGTGACAGCTTCACCCTGATGTAGGCTTTAGCCAAAAAACAACCACACCATTGAGGGTTAAATGCACTTGGTCGCAGCTTGTGCTGGCGCACCACAAGACACAAAATGGCCGCCGATCACCCCAGAAAAATGAGACTGACAAACGGTCTGTGCAGCCTAAAAACAGTGAGCAATTGAGGATCAGCAGCTCAATGATCCACAGCTGCAGATCGATCAGTTAATCAAGTCCTTTGGAGGAGTTAATCTGCCTAATCTCGCCCTACTGTCGCAGCCGCAACCTCTCCCTACGCTAATCAGAGCAGAGTGACGGGCGGCGCTATGTGACTCCAGCTTAAATAGAGGCTGGGTCACATGGTGCTCTGGCCAATCACAGCCATGCCAATAGTAGGCATGGCTGTGATGGCCTCTTGGGGCAAGTAGTATGACGCTTGTTGATTGGCTGCTTTGCAGCCTTTCAAAAAGCGCCAAGAAAGCGTCACAAAAGCGCCAAGAAAGCGACGAACACCGAACCCGAACCCGGACTTTTACGAAAATGTCCGGGTTCGGGTCCGTGTCACGGACACCCCAAAATTCGGTACGAACCCGAACTATACAGTTCGAGTTCGCTCATCCCTAGTAATGATGTTATTAAGGTCCTAGATCAAAACTTATTAAGGTCCTAGAATTAAGATTATTAACACAGTACGATCATGATGCCTGTGTAGCCGACAGCCTGACAACCGGGGCAGTAGCTAGCAGGGCTCAAGAGGTAGCTGCCTTGGGCCCCCCAGGAGCAACTGGGCCCAGGGCAGCTGCCCCTTTTGCCCCTTGGTAAAGACGGCCCTGGATAGATGGATAAATGAATAGATAGACAGACTATAGATAGGTAGATAGAATGATGGATAGATAATTGATAAAAAGATAGAAGGATAGATAGGTAGATAAATTGATAGATAAAATTTAGATAGAGGGGGAATATGGCTGTATAGATACATAGATAGATAACATATAGATAGATAGATGCATAGATACATAGACATATTTATAGACTTTATATTAGGACGTGTCCTGACATGTCTGTAATAAGGCTACTTTCACACTAGCGTTCGGGCGGATCCGTTCTGAACGGATCCGCCCATAATAATGCAGACGGAGGCTCCGTTCAGAACGGATCCGTCTGCATTATATTAGCTAAAAAAAGCTAAGTGTGAAAATAGCCTGGGACGGATCCGTCCAGACTTTCAATGTAAAGTCAATGGGGGACGGATCCGCTTGAAGATTGAGCCACATTGTGGCATCTTCAAACGGATCCGTCCCCATTGACTTACATTGTAAGTCTGGACGGATCCGCACGCCTCCGCACGGCCAGGCGGACACCCGAACGCTGCAAGCAGCGTTCAGCTGTCCGCCTGTCCGTGCGGAGGCGAGCGGAGCGGAGGCTGAACGCCGCCAGACTGATGCAGTCTGAGCGGATCCGCCTCCATTCAGACTGCATCAGGGCTGGACGGCTGCGTTCGGGTCCGCTCGTGAGCTCCTTCAAACGGAGCTCACGAACGGAAACCCGAACGCTAGTGTGAAAGCAGCCTAAATAGACAGTATAGATAGATTGATTGGTAGTTGATACATAGATATGTAGATAGAAATATAGATAAATTGTTAGAATTTAAATAGATGGGGTATATGTATACATAGATAGGTAACAGATAGATGGATAGATAGCTAGACATTTGGATAGATATATGGATAGATAGATACATAGATAGAAAGACAGTTGGATGGATAAATGGATAGACTGATAGATAACAGATAGATGGATAGATACATAGATAGATCGTTGGATAGATAAATGGATAGATAGCTAGATAGGTGGATAAATTTGATATATATATTTTAGATAGATAGGGTATATGGCATAGATAAATACCAGATAGATAGATGCATAGATACATAGATATATGTATAGACTTTATATTAGGGCATGTCCTGACATGCATGAATAATCTCCAGCTTACGATTCTGACTAAAACTGTTCCGTATATGAGCTACCTATTCGCGGGGTGTATTTCCGTGCGACTTTCTTCCTGACGAACCTGTGCTACAGAGGCCTGCTGCATACATCGTGAATCGGGTCTGATGTGCTGTAACAGTGCATCGTACTTCTGCACTTTGGTTATCTGCCCAATAAAGCTATTGAAATGCTGCAATTTTTGTTTGTGACCGATTTTGTATACTGATTTCATAAAAGATATGGCCGGGGTGGAGGTCGCTATCTACCATAATAATATAATGCGGTCTCTAGACATGTCCAGGCATGCATTATTCAGATTAGGGAGGGAGGAGGCGAAGGGATGGGGGTGGGGGACTTGTCAAGAGGACGAAAGGGGCGTGTTGACAAGAGGGTTTTTGGTAAACAATAAAAGGGGCGTGGTACCTGTCACTTTTTGACGAATAATATAGACGCTTCACTACTCATGAATAAAAGGATAAAGTCTCTATTGAAAATACTTGTCTTCTCTAGCGCTGCAAATCCAAAAGACAATGTGGGAAAAAGTCCGTTATGTAGGTAAATGTAGAAGAGGATTGCGCTGCAGGAAAAAGAATCTTCTTGTAAATATAAGTTCCTTTTGGAAGTCTTAAACCAATGGGATCACAGACCAACTTTACAAACCTTCACTGGTATGGAAATCTGTGGTATAGAAAAAACGCACTATGGTGTAGCGAGTTCAAAGCATCTAACGCACCATGTGAACTGGATATACTCACAAGATTCCAGATAGGTAAGTGCACGTAGAGATCTAAAAGATGTTTCCTATAGGGCTCTGCTGAGAGGAGAAAACTATAGTGTAATATGCAAAGACACGGTGCACGCCTGCAAGACAATTGTACTCACAGAACTTTACTGGAAAAATGCATGAAGGATCCTGGCCGAAACTTCACAGGCAGCTGGGCAGATCGAACAGATGGAGGTCCAGGGGCGTCGGTATAGGAAATTTCGAATATCAATCAGCAGGTTGAATACTCCTACACCTGGATGGTATCGGACCACGGCTTTCAGAAAGATCTCAGTAGAGGAATCGCAGATGTAATACGCACCAAAGGGTCAGATGAAAATATATTTAATATGTTTGATAAAAACAAAAAGTTACAGCTAAAACTGTTTTAAAATATCTCTGTAAAGCCCGACCCGGGTTTCGCAGTGATATACCAGGGTCGGGCTTTACAGAGATATTTTAAAACAGTTTTAGCTGTAACTTTTTGTTTTTATCAAGCATATTAAATATATTTTCATCTGACCCTTTGGTGCGTATTACATCTGCGATTCCTCTACTGAGATCTTTCTGAAAGCCGTGGTCCGATACCATCCAGGTGTAGGAGTATTCAACCTGCTGATTGATATTCGAAATTTCCTATACCGACGCCCCTGGACCTCCATCTGTTCGATCTGCCCAGCTGCCTGTGAAGTTTCGGCCAGGATCCTTCATGCATTTTTCCAGTAAAGTTCTGTGAGTACAATTGTCTTGCAGGCGTGCACCGTGTCTTTGCATATTACACTATAGTTTTCTCCTCTCAGCAGAGCCCTATAGGAAACATCTTTTAGATCTCTACGTGCACTTACCTATCTGGAATCTTGTGAGTATATCCAGTTCACATGGTGCGTTAGATGCTTTGAACTCGCTACACCATAGTGCGTTTTTTCTATACCACAGATTTCCATACCAGTGAAGGTTTGTAAAGTTGGTCTGTGATCCCATTGGTTTAAGACTTCCAAAAGGAACTTATATTTACAAGAAGATTCTTTTCCTGCAGCGCAATCCTCTTCTACATTTAGCTTCACTACTCATGTGACATCTTTGTACAGCTGAACGGAAAGGATGCAGTGAGTTGGACCTTCACTGATCTCATATTGATGACCTATCCTGTGAATAGGTCATCAATATGTAAATCTTGGAGAACCCCTTTAAGTACTTTAAATTAGTATTACATACAATTAGAGTATTAAAAGGGTTGGCCACTCTGTTAGCACTTATTAAAACTGGAAAGTAGGGATATAATACTCTTACTAATGTATCTTCTTAAGCAGATCTGCCTGGTTTCCTTGCAGCTGTCTTGTCCATCCCCGCACATGCCATGGAGGAGTGACCTTGTCAATGCCTGAAGGAGTGTGCTGCTGTCTAGGTCCTAAAGCACCCTGTTTGTATCAGAAGTGCTTTCCTTCTGTGACTGGCACTCCTGGCTGTGCAGGGCTGGCAGGGGCTTAGCAGGGACACTTGTTAAAATCTGAAATAAAGAAACATTTGAAGGAGGAAGAGAGACTGTGAGGAGAAGCTGTGATGGCTGATGCAGAGCTCCCTGACTGCAGACTCCGCCCCCTCTGTCTCTCCTGTACTGAGGGGATCCTTCTGTATGTGAGGATGTAGCAGAGCCAGGATGGTGCTGTGGACCACAAACTGTGAGGAACTCCAGTGTCTGTCTGGTTTATGGCCCCTCTGCTCTGTGTTCTTATCACACACCTGTTTATTACAGCAAGACCAACAGTTCGGGAGCTTTAACCCCTTCTGTGCTGCCAGTATGGCTGATGTCAGTGATAGCAGTAGTCATCTGTAAATGTGTGCCCTCTCCTTCCTGCACATTGTGTATAATGATATGTGACCCCCATACAGTGATATATGACCCCGCCACTGTACACTGTATATACTGATGTGTGACACCCCCACTGTATACTCTATATACTGATATGTGACCCCCACCACTGTATATAGAGATCCATGACCCCCTGTACACTGTATATACAGATATGTGAACCCCTGTACATTGTATATAGAGATGTCTGACTACACTCATTCCCCCTTTTTCCCCAGATGAAGGGCAGTCATATTTTCATAGATGATTTCTAGGCTATCAGCTGGGAGTAAGTTGTGTGATGATAGACAGGAGGCTCCTCGCTATGTGAGCAGATGGATTTATGCAAATGTATTCATCAGAGTTCTTGTGCAACAAAGGGCTGTCCCCCCACTCAAAAGATCCCTTTCCTCCGGCAGTCCGTTCATCTAAACAAAAATCTGACAGCTTTGAGCTGCCATAGGAATCTGGCTTCATTTGAGTCAGAAAACTGGCAAAATAGAACATAAATTTGTTGGGGTGACTGGTCATGCCCCCTCCTTGCCATTGTCACGCTTTTTTTTTTTTTTTTTTTTTTTTTTTAAAGGTGCAGTTAAGTTGCAAACCCATAGTTTGAAAGTTTTTAACGCCACTTTTCAGTAACAAGGAAAATGATAAATCTCCCTTTCTATTCATTCTGTTCATGGGTCCCCCCTCCTCCCCCCGAAAACACATATGTGAGACGGGTAGTAAACTCTCTTTACTGCTGAGACTAGGGCGTTTCTTCTATTGCTATGTCTGTACAGCTTACTGCTGGGACTGGGGCCTTTCTTCTATTACTATGTCTGCACAGCTTACTGCTGGGACTGGGGCCTTTCTTCTATTACTATGTCTGCACAGCTTACAGCTAGGACTGGGGGGTTCCTTTTATTACTGTCTGTACAGCTTACTGCTGGGACTGGGGGGTTCCTTTTATTACTATGTCTGTACAGCTTACAGCTAAGACTGGGGCATTCCTTCTATTACTGTATCTGTACAGCTTACTGCTGGGACTGGGGCATTCCTTCTATTACTATATCTGTGCAGCTTACTGCTGGGACTGGGGCATTCCTTCTATTACTATATCTGTGCAGCTTACTGCTGGGACTGGGGCATTCCTTCTATTACTATATCTGTACAGCTTACTGCTGGGACTGGGGCATTCCTTCTATTACTATATCTGTACAGCTTACTGCTAGGACTAGGGCAGGGGTGTCAAACTCAAATTCATCGGGTGCCGCATCAGCAGTTTGGTCACCGCCAAAGGGCCGGTTGTATCGGACTTATGGGGGATCTGTGGGTGACACTTATGGGGGATCTGTGGGTGACACTTATGAGGGATCTGTGGGTGACACTTATGAGGGATCTGTGGGTGACACTTATGGGGGATCTGTGGGTGACACTTATGGGGGATCTGTGGGTGACACTTATGGGGGATCTGTGGGTGACACTTATGGGGGATCTGTGGGTGACACTTATGGGGGATCTGTGGGTGACACTTATGGGGGATCTGTGGGTGACACTTATGGGGGATCTGTGGGTGACACTTATGGGGGATCTGTGGGTGACACTTATGGGGGATCTGTGGGTGACACTTATGGGGGATCTGTGGGTGACACTTATGGGGGATCTGTGGGTGACACTTATGGGGGATCTGTGGGTGACACTTATGGGGGATCTGTGGGTGACACTTATGGGGGATCTGTGGGTGACACTTATTGGGCTCTCTGGATGGCACTGTTATGAGGATCTGTGTATGACAGTTATGGGGGGGATCTGTGGATGACACATATATAGCATCTTATGCTATGTGTCATCCACAGATCCCCTCCATAAGTGTCCCTGTAGTGAATAACCCTCAATATATGGCTGGGGGCCGGCATCTGCTTTTATAATGACAGCGGGGCCCGTGCAGTGACTGTATTCCACTACACGGGCCCCGCTCACTGTATAATCGCATCTCTAATAGTAAATTGTTGTGCATATAATCACATAATGAGCGCTGTTTAGTACTTACAACTACAAGCGCTCGCCGCTCGGTAGGTAGGAGGGAGGAGGCAGGCCGGGAGGACAGGCGCTGGCAGCGTGAGTCATACGTCATGCGCCCACGCCGCCTGCTTCATTCATAAAGTGGGCGGCGCAGGCGCGTGACGTATGACTCACACTGCCAGCGCCCATCCTCCCAGCCCGCCTCCTCCCTCGTCTCGGCGAGCGCTTGTAGTACCTGTAATACACAGCGCTCCTTATGCAATTTATTATTACTTCCTGCAGGGGCCGCCTGCAGGAAGTGATAATAAAAGGTGAAGGCTGGCGGCCAGCGGCGGCTACGCGGGCCACATGACGAGGTCTGGCGGGCCGGATTCGGCCCGCGGGCCTTGTGTTTGACACCCGTGGACTAGGGCATTCTTTCTATTGCCATGTCCTTACAGCTGGGACCGGGGCGTTTCTTCTATTACTATGTCTATACAGCTTACTGCTGGGACTGGGGCATTCCTTTTATTGTTATGTATGTACAGCTTACTGCTGGGACTGGGGCATTCTTTCTATTACTATGTCTGTATAGCTAACTGCTGGGACTGGGGCGTTCCATCTATTACTATGTCTATACAGCTTACTGCTGGGACTGGGGCGTTCCTTCTATTACTATGTCTGTACAGCTTACTGCTGGGACTGGGGGGTTCCTTGTATTACTATGTCTGTACAGCTTACAGCTGGGACTGGTACATACCTTCTATAGAGATGTCACAAACATTAAACTTTCCGTTCACAAACGGCGAACGCGAATTTCTACAAATGTTCGCAAATGTGCGAACCGCCATTGACTTCTATAGGCAGGCGAATTTTAAAACCCACAGGGACTCTTTCTGGCCACAATAGTGATGGAAAAGTTGTTTCAAGGGGACTAACACCTGGACTGTGGCATGTCGGAGGGGGACCCATGGCAAAACTCCCATGGAAAATTACATAGTTGACGCAGAGTTGTATTTTAATCCATAAAGGGCATAAATCACCTAACAATCCAAATTTTTTTTTTGAACAACGTGGTTTAAAACATCCAGTTTGTGTATACGATCAGGTATGATGTTGTATCGATCAGGTAGTGTAAGGATTACGCCCGCTTCACAGACATTGACAGACCAAACTCCCCTTTTAATGCACCGCAAACAGTCCATTTGCCCAACCTCACACTTCCCATTTGCACAAGGTTGGATACCAAGCTAGCCATGTCCCGTTGATGTCATTGAAGGTTTCTTCCTCCACCCAGCCACGTACAACACCAAGGGTCCAGGAAAGGTGAATTAAATTGATTTTTCAAATGGGGAGATGGTTAAAAAAACGCTGGCTCCCTCCCCTTTGTTTGAATCCATGGTCACTGCGTATGTGCCGTTCAATTTACTGTCCCACCCGATATGAGTGGTATTTCCTGTAGTTCTCTCTTCTCATCAGTTTAATCCCTGTTACATCCCATATGGGATTGCCTTTTGTGAAAAAAAATTTAGGCCGGGTACCCTCGACTGCCTTCAGTGACAGACCAAACTCTGATACACCAAACTGAATTAATTTTAGGAACCGGGAGATGGAAAAAGCAGCTTGGTCGTTCCTCTTACTCCCAAGTTGGGGCACTGCGCATGCACAGAGCAATGTGCTGTGACACCCTATATGAGTGGTGTCTTAACTAGTACTATTCCTATCAGTTTAATCCCTGTTACGTCCCCTATCCGGGGACGTGTGTCGAATTGATTAACCATTGTCGAATTAACGAACCATTACGACATCCTGGAATAATTTAGTTCTGAGCTTTGTACTTGTTTTGTATTGGAATTGATGGGGATTTTTTTAATTGTCTGCATTATTTTTAATAAACTATTAAGAGACTTTATTATGATTTTTTTATTTTATGTATTAAAAACCCACCCATACAACTTAAAAAAAAAAGAAATAAAAAAAGTAAGTTTTTTTTCTATGAAAAAACATCCAGCCGTCCCGATCGATTTTGGTCTGATCATAATGAAGCAACGGCCTTATCATCTGGGGTGTGGCAACATTGCCAACACACTCATAGAGGTGATGATCGCTTCATTGTGATACGCAAGCCCCTTCACCACAACAAGGTACCGATCACGAAGGGGAATTGACACTTTTATGTGCCTTTTTTTTTTTGTTTTGTTTTTGCAGCCACAGTGCAGCACCAGAGGCCAGAAAAATAAGGCATTTACACATGCCTGAAAATCAATGTTATTGTTGCAGCCGCTCTTGTAGCAGCGGCCGGAAATATTGATGTTTTCAAGGCAGAAAAGTGACTAAAACATTGCGGCTTGAACCCTAGTTGGTGGCGGAGAATTCACGAAAGTCATCCGGTATGCAGACATTAAATACAGTAGCATGGGGACCATTTTGAGGCCAAGGCAAGTCATCGGGCCTTTTGTTAGTTAAACATATCCCCCACTGTCAGTCCCTTCGGGATCCATGACTCATTCATCTTAATGAAACTGAGGTAATCAACACTTTTTTGACAGAGGCGACTTTTGTCAGTGACAATGCCTTCTGCTGCACTGAAGGTCCTTTTTGACAGGACACTTGAAGTGGGGCAGGCCAGAAGTTCTATCGCAAACTGGGATAGCTCAGGCCACAGGTCAAGCCTGCCCACCCAGTAGTCAAGGGGTTCATCGCTCCTCAGAGTGTCGATATCTGCAGTTAAGGCGAGGTAGTCTGCCACCTGTCGGTCGAGTCGTTCTCTAAGGCTGGAATCCCGAAGGGCTGTGGCGATGTGTAGGACTGAAAAAGCTCTGCATGTCCTCCATCAACAACACATCTGTAAAGCGTCCTGTCCTTGCCGCCGTGGTCGTGGTAGGAGGAGGATTACTTTCACCTCTTCCCCTGTTAGATTCCCGTTGTGCTGTGACATCCCCCTTATAAGCTGTGTAAAGCATATTTTTTTTTTGGTTTCGAACTGCTGCATCCTTTCTGACTTCCGGTAATTTGCTAACATTTCCACCACTTTCTGCTTATACCAGGGGTCTAGTAGGGTGGCCACCCAGTACAGGTCGTTCTCCTTCATCCTTTTTATACGAGGGTCCCTCAACAGACATGACAGCATGAAAGGCCCCATTTGCACAAGGTTGTATGCCAAGCTACTCATTTCCCGTTCCTCCTCCTCACTGATGTCATTGACGGTCTGTTCTTCCCGCCAGCCACGTACAAGACCACGGGTCCCAGATAGGTGACAACAACGAGCACCCTGGGATGCCTGCTGTGGTTGGTTTTTCTCCTCCTCAAAGCCACATTCCTCCTCTGACTCCTCCTCCTCATACTCCTCTTGCAGCGTTGCCGCAGGTCCGGCAAGCGATGATGACAAGGCTGTTTCTGGTGGTGATGGTAACCACAACTCTTCCTCTTCACGCTCATCTACAGCCTGATCCAGCACTCTTCACAGGGCACGCTCCAGGAAGAATACAAATGGGATGAGGTCACTGATGGTGCCTTCGGTGCGACTGACTACGTTTGTCACCTCCTCAAAAGCACGCATGAGCCTACAGGCATTGCGCATGAGCGTCCAGTAACGTGGCAAAAAAATTCCCAGCTCCGCAGAGGCTGTCCTAGCACCCCGATCATACAAATACTTGTTGACGGCTTTTTCTTGTCGGAGCAGGCAGTCGAACATTAGGAGTGTTGAATTACAACGTCTCGGGCTGTCGCAAATCAAGCGCCTCACTGGCATGTTGTTTCGGTGCTGAATGTCTTAAAAGTGCGCCATGGCCGTGTAGGAACGCCTGCAATGGCCACACACCTTCCTGGCCTGCTTGAGGACGTCCTGTAAGCCCCTGGGTACTTAGACACAAAGCGTTGTACGATGAGATTCAACACATATGCCATGCACGGCACATGTGACAACTTGCCCAAATTCAATGCCGCCAACAAATTGCTTCCATTGTCACACACCACTTTCCTGATCTCCAGTTGGTGCGGGGTCAGTCACTGATCCACCTGTGCGTTCAGGGCGGACAGGAGTGCTGGTCCGGTGTGGCTCTCTGCTTTCAGGCAAGTCAACCCCAAGACAGTGTGACACTGTCGAATCTGAGATGTGGAATAGCCCCTGGAGAGCTGGGGGGATTCAGTTGATGTGCAGCCAGACGCCGCAGCAGAAGAGGACTCAGCTGAGGAGGTTATGGAAGAGGATGGAGTAGGAGGAGTAGAGGAGGTGGCAGTAGTGGAGTGGAGTGTCACCAACTCCACTGCAGAGCCACGCATTCCATGCTTGGCAGCCGTCAGCAGGTTGACCCAATGCGCAGTGTAGGTGATATTCCTGCCCTGACCGTGCTTTGCAGACCAGGTATCAGTGGTCAGATGGACCCTTGCCCCAACACTGTATGCCAGAGATGCCATGACTTCCTTTTCAATCACTGAGTAGAGGTTTGGGATTGCCTTATTAGAAAAAAAAAAAATTGTCTGGGTACCTTCCACTGTTGTGTTCCAATAGCAACAAATTTGAAGGCCTCAGACTCCACCAGCTGGTATGGTAAAAGCTGGCGGGCTAAGAGTTCCGTCAAGCCAGCTGTCAGATGCCGGGCAAGGGGGTGACTCTGTGACATTGGCTTCTTACGCTCAAACATTTCTTTTACAGACACCTGACTGTAGGCAGATGAGATGGAACTGCTCAAGGTGAGAGGCGGAGTGGCGGGTGGTTGAGAGGGGGCAAGGAGGACAGCAGTGGTTGACGTGGCTGAAGATGCTGGACCAGGAGGAGGATGGTGGCTTTGAGCTGGTGTGCTGCTTCTACTCGTCATTACGTGTTGATCCCATAGGCGTTTGTGATGTGCGATCATGTACCTTCGCAAAGCAGTTGTACCTAGGTGGGTGTTGGATTTACCACAACTCAGTTTCTTTTGGCACAAGTTGCAAATGGCATCGCTGTTGTCAGAGGCAGACACACAAAAAAAAAATATGCCACACTGCTGAGCTTTGCAATGATGGCATTCTGTTGGTGGCAACATTATGTGTTGATTGGCGTGCTGTCTGGCTGACCCCGGGTGCCGATACATGCTGTCTGACTGTGCCACTAGCTCCTTGCGACGACCTCCCCCTGCTTCCAACTCGTCTCCTCCTTCTCTCTGTCTCCCCATCTGAACTTTCCCCCTCTTCTTCTCTTCGAGCAGGCACCCACGTGGCATCCACGGACACATCGTCAACATCAACTGCTTCACTTGTATCTGACACCTCAGCAAAGGAAGCAGCAGCGGGTACAACATCATCATCACACTGTACGTTTATGTGTGTAATGCTGCCTGACTGAGACATATCCCTGTTATCTACATCCCCTGGCAATAATGGTTGCGCATCACTAATTACATCCAACTGATGTGTAAATAACTCCTCTGAGGGATCAAGTGAAGCTGTGGTGGCTGTGGTGGTAGTGGTGGTGGTGGCGGCGGGTGGGAGAGTGGTAACTTGAGAGCAGGTGACCAATGCTGAACTGGAGGAGGATGGTGCATCATGGTTCTTAGAGGAAGCTGTTGAAGATTGAGTGTCCTGTGTAAGCCAGTCAACTATTTTCTCCAAATTTTTTGGGTTCAAGGTACGTGGCTTCTGAACACTGGGCATTATTCTAGGGCCAGTGGAAATCACATCACCACGAACACGACGGCCCCTGCGGCATGGCCTACCTCTGCCTGTCATTTTTTATTAGATAAGTTTTACTATGCGTGCAAGGTACTGTGCCACCCTATATAAGTGGTGGGCAGCGGGCACAGTACAGTCTGTGTGGGCCTGACGCACACGGGCTTGCAAATGTGATTAGATCACAGAAATTTTTTAAATATAATTTTTCTTTTCTGCAAGGTATTTGAGTGAATGACACCCTGTAACGGTATGAGTGCAGGCCTAGCCACTAGCCAGTGGGCACAATACAGTATGTGTTGGCCTGACACACACGGGCTTGCAAATGTGATTAGATCACAGAAAAATTTTCAATAGAATTTTTTTTTTCTGCAAGGAATTTGGGTGAATGACACCCTGTAATGGTATGAGTGCAGGCCTAGCCACTAGCCAGTGGGCACAATACAATATGTGTTGGCCTGACACACACGGGCTTGCAAATGTGATTATGTCACAGAAAAATATAAATATAATTTATTTTTTTATCTGCAAGGTATTTTCTGTCACACCCTGTATGAATGGTGTGCACTGTGCACACAGTGCTGTCTATGACTGAACCTGCAGCCTCTCACACAGAGGCAGTCAGGCAACTGCAATATATATATATATATATATATATATATATATAAAATAAAATAAAAGCAGACTGATGTACCAGCCCTGAAAAGGGCTTTTTGGGGTGCTGTCCGGACGCTGTCCTTACAGCAAATGAGTCTGTGGACACAGAACAATGCACTAATTAACGCTTTCCCTATTGAATCAGCAGCAGCAGCACCACTCTCCCTCCTCTCACTGTGAATGCAGTTTCCGAATGAATCTAAAATGGATGCTGTCCAGGAGGTGGGAGGGTCTGGGAGGGAGGGTCTGCTGCTGATTGACTGGAATGTGTCTGCTGACTGTGAGGTACAGGGTCAAAGTTTACTTAATGATGACGTATAGGGGGCGGACCGAACATCGCATATGTTCGCCCGCAGCGGCGAATGCGAACAAGCTATGTTCGCCGGGAACTATTCGCCGGCGAATAGTTCGGGACATCACTATCCTTCTATTACTATGTCTGTACAGCTTACTGCTGGGCCTGGGGCATTCTTTCTATTGCTATTTCTGTATAGATTACTGCCCGGACTGGGGTGTTCCTTCTATTGCTATGTATGTTCAGCTTTCTGCTGGGACTGCGGTGTTCCTTCTATTACTATGTCTGTACAGCTTACTGCTGGGACTAGGGCATTCTTTCTATTGCCATGTCCTTACAGCTGGGACTGGGGTGTTTCATCTATTATTATGTCTGTACAGCTAACTGCTGAGACTGGGGGTGTTCCATCTATTACTATGTCTATACAGCTTACTGCTGGGACTGGGGCATTCCTTCTATTATATCTGTACAGCTTACTGCTGGGACTGGGGCGTTCCTTCTATTACTATGTCTGTACAGCAGTTTTTTGATAATGTCTGAGGGGCTCTTGTCTATGTGAAAACAAAGGTGGGCGGGTATGTCATGTGACTGCTCCACTGAAGATGCTTGCTGCAGTGCATGCTGGGATTTTTACTTTCACTTTACAGCTGCTCCTCCCACACATCTGGTCTGAGGAGCTCCTCCAGGGCAGTGTGTAATGGTGAACAGGTTAGAAAAATTATATATAGCCAGTACATTTAGCTTTAGATATTAATACTTCATAGTTTTGGCTATTGCCTGGGGCACTTTGGAATTTTGATACTTAGGGTGGCCAACCCCTTTAACATCCCTGGAGAAATTTGTACATCCATTCTTTTTCCCAATTTGAAATGTATGTCATCTAATTTCTATACAACGCGAGAATAAAGAGAAGCACTAGTTTACAGAAGGAAACATTGTATAAGGGGTTGTCTCACCTCTAGAGATGTCGCAAACATTACATTCTCCATTCACGAACGGCGAACACAAGCTTGCGCAAATGTTCACGAACGTGCAAATCGGACGAACCGCAATAGACATTAATAGGAAGGCGAATTTGAAAACCCACAGGGACTGTGAGGCCACAATAGTGATGGAAAAGTTGTTTCAAGGGGACTAACACCTGGACTGTGGCATGTCGGAGGGGGATCCATGGCAAAACTCCCATGGAAAATTACGCAGTTGACGCGTGGTAGAGTGTGGTAAGTTGAAATCGCAATGCGATTTATAGAACTTGAATTAATCACATTGCGATTTCAACTTTCTCAAATCCGACAGTACATTCTAGCATGGAGTCGTTCCCATGGTGATGGGGACGCTCCATTAGCACGGAAGTCGGCATTAGTTCTAAGTTGAAATCGCAATGCCATTAATTCAAGTTCTATAAATTGCATTGCGATTTCAACTTAGAGCTTCTGCCGACTTCCGTGCTCATGGAGCGTCCCCATCACCATGGGAACGGCTCCATGCTAGAATGTGCTGTCAGATTTGAGAAAGTTGTAATCGCAATGCGATTAATGCAGGTTATATTAATCGCATTGCGAATTTAACTTAGAGCTGCTTGGTTCCTAATGGTTGTATTGCTAGAATATAACGAAGATTGAGAATATACAGGTCCTTCTCAAATAATAAGCATATTGTGATAAAGTTCATTATTTTCTGTAATGTACTGATAAACATTAGACTTTCATATATTTTAGATTCATTACACACCAACTGAAGTAGTTCAAGCCTTTTATTGTTTTAATATTGATGATTTTGGCATACAGCTCATGAAAACCCAAATTTCCTATCTCAAAAAATTTGCATATTTCATCTGACCAATAAAAGAAAAGTGTTTTTAATACAAAAAAAGTCAACCTTCAAATAATTATGTTCAGTTATGCACTCAATACTTGGTCGGGAATCCTTTTGCAGAAATGACTGCTTCAATGCCGCGTGGCATGGAGGCAATCAGCCTGTGGCACTGCTGAGGTGTTATGGAGGCCCAGGATGCTTCGATAGCGGCCTTAAGCTCATCCAGAGTGTTGGGTCTTGCGTCTCTCAACTTTCTCTTCCCAATATCCCACAGATTCTCTATGGGGTCCAGGTCAGGAGAGTTGGCAGGCCAATAGAGCACAGTGATACCATGGTCAGTAAACCATTTACCAGTGGTTTTGGCACTGTGAGCAGGTGCCAGGTCGTGCTGAAAAATGAAATCTTCATCTCCATAAAGCTTTTCAGCAGATGGAAGCATGAAGTGCTCCAAAATTTCCTGATAGCTAGCTGCATTGACCCTGCCCTTGATAAAACACAGTGGACCAACACCAGCAGCTGACATGGCACCCCAGACCATCACTGTCTGTGGGTACTTGACACTGGACTTCAGGCATTTTGGCATTTTCCTCTCCCCAGTCTTCCTCCAGACTCTGGCACCTTGATTTCCGAATGACATGCAAAATTTGCTTTCATCCGAAAAAAGTACTTTGGACCACTGAGCAACAGTCCAGTGCTGCTTCTCTGTAGCCCAGGTCAGGCGCTTCTGCCGCTGTTTCTGGTTCAAAAGTGGCTTGACCTGGGGAATGCGGCACCTGTAGCCCATTTCCTGCACACGCCTGTACACGGTGGCTCTGGATGTTTCTACTCCAGACTCAGTCCACTGCTTCCGCAGGTCCCCCAAGGTCTGGAATCGGTCCTTCTCCACAATCTTCCTCAGGGTCCGGTCACCTCTTCTCGTTGTGCAGCGTTTTCTGCCACACTATTTCCTTCCCACAGACTTCCCACTGAGGGGCCTTGATACAGCACTCTGGGAACAGCCTATTCGTTCAGAAATTTCTTTCTGTGTCTTACCCTCTTGCTTGAGGGTGTCAATGATGGCCTTCTGGACAGCAGTCAGGTCGGCAGTCTTACCCATGATTGTGGTTTTGAGTAATGAACCAGGCTGGGAGTTTTTAAAAGCCTCAGGAATCTTTTGCAGGTGTTTAGAGTTAATTAGTTGATTCAGATGATAAGGTTAATAGCTCATTTAGAGAACCTTTTCATGATATGCTAATTTTTTTAGATAGGAATTTTGGGTTTTCATGAGCTGTATGCCAAAATCATCAATATTAAAACAATAAAAGGCTTGAACTACTTCAGTTGGTGTGTAATGAATCTAAAATATATGAAAGTCTAATGTTTATCAGTACATTACAGAAAATAATGAACTTTATCACAATATGCTAATTTTTTTAGAAGGACCTGTAGTGCTATATTCGATCTAAGTTGTAATCGCAATGCGATTAATGCAGGTTACATTAATCGCATTGCGAATTCAACTTAGAGCTGCTGGGTTCCTAAATTAGATCGTATTGATAGAATATAACGAAGATTGAGAATATAGTGCTATATTCGTTATATTCGTCAATTCTATCAATACAACCATTAGGAACTTAGCTCTAAGTTGAATTCACAATGCGATTAATATAACCTGCATTATTCGCATTGTGATTACAACTTAGATCTGAGTTCCTAATGGTTGTATTGCTAGAATTGACAACGAATATAGCACTATATTCTCAATCTTCGTTATATTCTATCAATACAATCATTAGGAACCCAGCTCTAAGTTGTAATCACAATGCGATTAATATAACCTGTATTAAAACGAGTAAAAAACAGTGCCCATCTAGCCTGACGAGGATTCAACCTCTTAGCAGATTAGAGAAACATAAGGTTCTTATGGTCAGTTACAACAGTTACACAATGCCTTGCCCCCTCCAGAAAATGCCTCCACTCCTCAAATGCCCACATAATGGCCAGCAACTCCCGATTCCCCATGTCGTAGTTTCTCTCGGTGGAAGAAAATTTTCTGGAAAAGAATGCACACGGTACTAAGGAATGAGCAGAGAATAGTCAGGAAAAGCCGAGGTCAAATACCAGGATAGAAACAAAGTACAACAGGAGTCCGCAAAGAATCGTCAGGTGGAAGCCGGGGTCAGGATACCAGGAGAGACGCGCAGTACAAGAGGAGCAGGCAAAGGATCGTCAGAGAACAGGGTCAGGTAGTATTCAGTAGTCCAACAAAATGCCAGGAACCTAGAATTAACAGGCAACCTGTGGCCAGCAGGCTGCCTGTATTTATAGTGGGGAGTGAGGGTCATGTGACGTGGCCAGCATCACATGACCGACAGACCAACCAGTCGAGCACCGAGTGATCAGCTCGGCGCTTAAGGCAGACCTAGGAGCAGGGAGTCTCCCAGCTAGCAAAGCCGCCCTGGGAACGAGGTCAAACACAGATCCTCGCTCCCAAAGCTAAGCAGCAGGTCTGCGGCTGTGAGAAGGAAAGGAGATGACAAAGTGAAACCAAAACAAAGAACTTCATGCAGGTAGAGAAGAACATCTAACAGACCTTCTCACAGAAGTGGTGGTGACAGTTAGTGATGAGCGAGAGGTGCCATATTCGATTTCGCGATATATCGCGAATATTCGAGTGAATATTCGTGTTATATTCGTCGAAATCGAATATTCGTAATTATTTCAATTTTCGCGAATAATATGCGATTATTTTAATCGCATGTTGCGATTTTTCTAGTATATTAGTATAAGGCAATGGTATTTTACGAAATTTCGTACTATTGCTCTAACTTCGTCTTTTAGAATATTACGAATATTCTAAAAGACGAAGTTAGAGCAATATTACGAAATTTCGTAAAATACACATATATATTGTAATTTAGCTAATATAGTGCTATAATGATTTTTTTTTTTCTTTCATTTTTTTTCCCTCTTCTGAACTTAAGCTTTGTAAAATATGTACACTGTTAAAAAAAGTTAATATAGCAGTATATTAGCTAAATTACAATATATATGTGTATTTTACGAAATTTCGTAATATTGCTCTAACTTCGTCTTTTAGAATATTCGTATTATTCTAAAAGACGAAGTTAGAGCAATAGTACGAAATTTCGTAAAATACACATATATGGAATATAGCAGTACGAAGCTGAAATTGCGATGCGATTAATATAACACGAAATAATCGCATGGTGATTTCTACTTAGTACTGCTATAGTCCATATTCGGCGAATATGGAATATAGCAGTACTATTCTTCGAGTTATATTCATCGCATGGCGATTTCAACTGATGGACTATAGCAGTAATAAGTAGAAATCACCATGCGATTATTTCGTGTTATATTAATCGCATCGCAATTTCAGCTTCGCACTGCTATATTCCATATATGTGTATTTTACGAAATTTCGTTCTATTGCTCTAACTTCGTCTTTTAGAATATTACGAATATTCTAAAAGACGAAGTTAGAGCAATATTACGAAATTTCGTAAAATACACATATATATTGTAATTTAGCTAATATACTGCTATATTAATTTTTTTAACAGTGTACATATTTTACAAAGCTTAAGTTCAGAAGAGGGAAAAAAAATGAAAGAAAAAAAAAATGATTATAGCACTATATTAGCTAAATTACAATATATATGTGTATTTTACGAAATTTTGTAATATTGCTCTAACTTCGTCTTTTAGAATATTCGTAATATTCTAAAAGACGAAGTTAGAGCAATAGTACGAAATTTCGTAAAATACACATGTATGGAATATAGCAGTGCGAAGCTGAAATTGCGATGCGATTAATATAACACGAAAAAATCGCATGGTGATTTCAACGTAATTCTCTAATCCGACAGTACATTCTAGTATATGGAGCGTCCCCATGGTGATGGGGACGCTCCATGAGCACGGCAACGGGCCCTGAATGGAGCATTAAAAAAAAAACAAAAAAAAAAAACGAATATTCGATTTCGCGAATATATAGCACTATATTCTAAATATTCACGAAATCTCGAAATCGTGATATTCGAGAAAAATATTCGCAATTCGAATATTCGCGCTTAACACTAGTGACAGTCCCATTGATATGAATGAAACTGATGATTTTCAATCACACACTCTTACACATAAAGCAACTTGGCGGTTTCAAAGTTTCAAAAGAAGAATATATTTCTGGGTGAAAAATCTTTTACTCGGAAAGAGGGGTAATAGTCAATTTGTATATAAAAAAAAGGTATGCAGTCTATTTGTATATTTCCCTAATGGAACATGTTGGAAATGTTAGTTTTTGGCAATGTTATTCTTTAGTATATTCTTATAAACTTCTTGTGTATTGAAGCTCAAGAAAACTCAAGCTCAAGCAAACTTCAACGCAATGAAATTCTGAAAGCTCAAATTCAGAATTTTTTCTTTTCTTCACTGTTATACAATATAACCACTCTGTGCAAAAGTGTTTCAAACAGGTCTGTGATCAATGCATCTAGTCAACGTTAAAAATATAATTAAAATTGAGAAAATGTAGGTGCTCTGAATGATTATTGGGAAAAATAAATGCATTCAAGCTAAGACCAATAATTACAAGTGCATCAACTCTTGTTGAATGTATCATCTTCTGAAGAGGGATATTGATCATCAGTAGAAATTAAGTGGAATTAAGGCCAGTAGTGTACATCTAATAGAATCCTGCAAAGAGTTACAACATATAATCAATATTCTATCATTATGTGATCATCAGATGTCTATCATGATTAGCAGAAAATAAAGTTGAACTGTGCATACAATTCTGCAGACATTTAAACTAAAATCTGCAATTTTCTAAAATATTGGGGAATCCTAAAATCAGTTTTTGGACCAAAAAAACTAGTGTGCGTGTTTTCAATTAGTTTATAAAGTATTGTAGGCAATTTTCTAACCTTTTAACATCTCGCCCAACAAGGGGTCGGACTAAGTGAAAAAGGGCCGAGCCTTACATGAAAGAGCTTGGTTAAAGTGCAATGTCAGCTACCCAAAAAATGCACCCAAATTCTGGCACATTTTTGGATATGGTGATGTAAAGTTAACTTAGTTTATAGATGTGCAAGATATGTGTTAGGCCTCATGCACACGACCGTGGTGTGTTTTGCGGTCCGCAAAACACGGATGGCGTCCGTGCTCATTCCGCAATTTGCAGAACAGCACGGACAGCCTTTAATATAAATGCCTATTCTTGTCCGCAAAGCACGGACAAGAATAGGACATGTTATATTTTTTAGCGGAGTACTGTCCGCATCTTTTGCGGCCCCATTGAAGTGAATGGGTCTGCATCCGAGCCGCCAAAACGACGACTCGGATGTAGACCAAAACAATGGCTGTGTGCAAGAGGCCTTATTCAGTGTAATAAATCTAGTGCAGTTTAAAACTATGTTTACACTGTCTTACATACAGACAATATTAGTAAATGTGCCTCAGTGATTCAGATTGATTGTTCTTACGCAAACAAGAGGAAGTCCATATGGTTGACCTAAGAGACCATCAGCAAAATCACAGATCACTACTTATGGTGTTCTACAGTCCAACTATAGGAGGTATTATCTAGTTTTTAACCGTTTCTCTGCCAAGTATATGCTTCATACATCCTTTCAGGGTGGCAATTCAGTAAGTAAGGAGGTACTTGGGCTGTGTAACAGAGATTTAAGCCAGGTCTTGTTTAAAAGTTCACCATCTCAGCTTGAAATCTAGACCAAGATCGGGGCACTAAATAAATCACAAGTTAGAGCACCTATAAAGAGGTCTCAGTGAAAAAAAAAAACATATATCTACAGTATTCCTGACACAATTTCATAGTGCTCTAACTCATGATTCATCACAGCTAGATCTTTGGTCTTGTCTTACAGTGAGGTGGTCATCTCTAAAATAAGATTGGCATGAATTTCTAGCTGTTATACAGCCTGAGATATACACACAGAAAGCCATTCTCTCCTTTCAGCCAGCTGATATATCAGCCAGCCAAGGAGGAGAGGAGGGCCAATGGGGAAAATGCAGACTGCACAGGGAGAAACATAGCTTGTATCACCCTGTCTTAATGTACATGTCCAAAGGGAGAAAATGGCATGTTCCTCTCTATCTGTTATCAACCCCCTTCACTCATCAACCACACTTGATTTCTGATGGTGGCAGATTACAAGATGTACCTATTGTAGTTATTTAAAACATAACTTTTATTTTATCTATATTTAGAATATTGTGACACTTATACTAAAACAATGCTGGTGTTGCACTGCCGCTGGAACCTCGGATCTATTGCTACTAAAATCCTTCCTCAAAGATGTTCGACGTGTTTCACCACAAAGAGTAGTGGTTCTTCAGGGACACAGAATGAAACGTCGGGGCGCCTGGTGCAGTGGCAGCGCTCCCGCACATATATAAAGGCAGTGGCAACTAACTGATTCAAAGTGTCTCTTTTTATGGCGTCTCAACCCTGCCCACTTGGTTAATTTACCAATGGTTGCTGGGTGAGCGCTCTTGGAACACCTCCAACTCGTGCGTCATATCATCCAAGGCAGACACATACATGCATTGGGCTGTTACCTTGTATCTCGCCCAGTCAGCAGCGCTCTGTCTCAAACCAGAAGTGACGTTGGTGGGTGGCATCTCCGTTGCTATGGGGATCTAGCACTGCGTCCCCGGCAGGTCCTTGCAGGGTAAATGTAAACACACTTGGTACATGCGTCCACAGTAGCGAGCATAGAGATCAACGATCAAAATTTGCACTATGTGTAGTCTGCAGAGTGCACACAAGCACTCACTTACAGAGCTTCCATTCAAACGATTCCAGAAGGGACACTTTATGTAAGGATGTTTAGACCATGCAGGATTTAAGGTCCTTGCAGGTCACAGGCTCCTTTTTATATACAGGTTACTTACTGCATTTACAGTGATCTAAAGTGCTTGAGTGGTGAAGTAAACTGTCAAATGGGCAGTAAGATGCTACAGCTTAGATAGCGAGTACAGATTACACCCCTTAAGGGGGCAAACTTCTGCCTTCAATGCACCCTAGTCTAGCAGAATGGGGTATTTGAGAGATCCAGGCACATCCTGGCAGAAACAATTGAGGGATTGTGGCAGTATTTACAGAAAAGGCTTATATGAAATAAATTCATTTAAGCCTTGCGGTGTCACAGAGTTTAGTCTATATGTCCATTTTGTTTCGGCTCGTAGGATCATCTTGTCCCAATCGCCACCTCTCTTGGGTTTGGGGACATGTTGTATTTCTATAAATTTAAGGCAGTTGGTATTGCCTCCATGGTGTTGTACAATGTGGCGTGCCACAGATGTGTCTTTTTCATTCAAAACATCATTCACGTGATCCCTTATACGTCTCCTAAATTCCAGTTTTGTCTTGCCCACATAATCTAGTGGGCAAGTACATTGGGCCAGGTGCACCACACCAGTAGTGAGACAGTTTATAAAGTCTCTGATGGTGTATTCTTTGTTATTATGGAAGCATGTGAATGTTTTTGTTTTTTTAATCTGACCACATGCTGTGCAACTGCCACATTTGAAGGTTCCCATGGGCTTTCTAGAGAGCCAGTTTCCTGGTCTTTCTGGTGGTTGAAAATGACTGTTAACCAGTCTGTCTCTCAGACTGTGCCCCTTTCTGAAGGTAATCTGTGGGTATGATCCTAGAACCTTATCTAGATCTGGGTCCGCTTTTAGGATATCCCAGTGTCTAGACAGGACTCGTTTTATTGCCTGATGTCCACTGTCAAAGCTGCCAATAATCCGAATATTGTTCTGGTCCATAGTGCTTATGGATCTCTGTTTTTTAGGGATGAGGAGTTGATCCCACTTCTCACTGCACGCAGTTTCGTAAGCCTAAGGCTTCTTTCACACCTGCGTTTAGGTGCGGATCCGTCTGGTGTCTGCACAGACGGATGCACACCTATAATGCAAACGCTTAGATCCGTTCAGAACGGATCCGTTTGCATTACCATGAACAAAAAAAAATAAAAATTTTTTTAGTGCAAACGGATCCGTTTTGACTTTACATTGAAAGTCAATGGGGGACGGATCCGTTTGAAAATTGAGCCATACTGTGTCAACTTCAAACGGATCCGTCCCCATTGACTTACATTGTATGTCTGGACGGATCAGTTTGCCTCTGCACGGCCAGGCGGACATCCGAACGCTGCAAGCAGCGTTCATGTGTCCTCTGATGAGCGGAGCGGAGGACAAACGATGCCAGACTGATGCATTCTGAGCGGATCCGCATCCACTCAGAATGCATTAGGGCTGGACAGATCCGTTCGGGGCCGCTTGTGAGAGCCTTCAAACGGAACTCACAAGCGGAGCCCCGAACGCTAGTGTGAAAGTAGCCTAAATCTGACTCTCAAATCTGCTGCCTGTTTTTTTATTTTTTTCATTGTTGAACAATTCCTCCGAAGTCTGAAGTATTGGCCCTTAGGAATTCCCTTACGTAAAGGGAATGGGTGGGCACTGTCCCAACGGAGAAGGCTATTGCCAGCAGTGCTTTTACGGTACACCGAGGAGACAATGCTCTGATTTGTGCCTCTTTCAATCAGTACATCAAGGTATGGTAATGCATTTTTATCGCATGTTGATGTAAAGTTGAGGCCTAGGTCATTGTCATTGATGGTCATGACAAAATCCGCAAAAGATTCCTCGGTGCCCCTCCACAGGATGAACACGTCATCTATGAACCTCAGCCAAAGAACTACCTTGTCTTGACATTTTTCCAGGGCTTCAGACCCCATGTAATTGGCCTCCCACCAGCCCAGGAGTAGATTTGCGTACGACAGTGCACAAGAACTGCCCATTGCGGTAACCCTGAGCTGGTGGTAGTGGCAATCATCAAAGACAAAGTAGTTCTTTGTGAGGCTGAAGTTCAATAGATCAAGGACAAATTTATTATGTGCTAACAATCTTTTGTCACGCATAGATAGATAGTACCGATATTAATTTTTATTTAAATTGTTCCTCCCTCTGGTAGCTTGGATTTGCTCTAGGTCTCTGGAAACTAATTTATAAAAAATGGATATATTTGAATCTGGTAGAGGGTGTGGCATTTGTGTGCTCTTGAGTTTTAGATGTGTGAATGGGCCCTCGGCCCTATCTTTTTCAACTTTCTCTAGCAGATTTACAAGTGCCATGGTCGCTTCAAGTTCATGGGCCCTTTGCGTACGACGGTGCACAAGAACTGCCCATCGCGGTACCCCTGGGTGCAGTTCAAGTATGCCACCATCTTCTGGTTCAGGTTCTGCTCCATGTCCTGCTGCTGCTGGGTGGATTCTTGAGTAGGTGGCTTAGGAAAGTGCTCATCAGAGACTCAAGACTAGAGTTTCTGCTGATGGAGCGGTGCTGCCCCTGACCAGCAGTCATGGCAATCACTAGACCTTCATGGAGATGGGCAATAGCGCGCATAGGCAGTGACCAACCAATTATAAAAGGATGTCTCGATAGTAGTTGAGTTTTTCATCCCTCTGAGAAGCTGTTAATATGGAACCCATTTTGCACTGGTAGCACTGGTCTAACATTGTGGAGAGACAGTAGTAATTCCTCTGCCGAATGGTTATAATGCAGCTATCACTATGCAAGCAACTCGGCATGCATCTGGCCATTTGCGCAAGGGAATCAGAGGGACTCCCTGCCTCCATCTCAACTGTATACTGTCACAGTCTGTTGGGGTCATCTGCATCACATTTGTCATTGCCCTCAAGCTCCTCTTACTCCTTCTGCTACTCTCCTGTCACTTGGGCAGATAAACCACCTACTTCTGTATAGAGTTCCTGGGTGTTTATGTCCACCTCCATATCCTCCTCCTGTGCCAGTTCAGCCTCCGCAGGTGGCCTTGATATCTAGCTGCTATGTCTTCTGTCCCCTTGCCAGACAGATTTATCAGCACCCCCTTCAGGACATGATGGAGAGGAATGACATAAATCATCCCGTAGTTCTGGTGACTGACAAATTGGCCTCCTGAAATGGCCTGAGCAAATGGCAGGTGTTGCGCATGAGCTGCCACTGTCTGACGTCAAAATTACACTTTGGAGTAGTCCTGTCTGTCTGCATCATCAAGAAATTGGTAAAGGGTTTCCTCTGCTCATACAGTTGTTTCATCATGTAGAGCGTGGTGTTCCGACGTGTGGAAACGTTGCATATGTGGCGATGTAGGGGAACATCATTCTACCTTTGCCGGTCAAGGAGGGTGTGTTTTGCGCGGTAATAGTGACTGAAGTGTATGCACAGTTTCCTTAACATTTTCAAGACGTCTTGCAGTTGGTTGGAAGATTTCAGGAACTGGGTGATAACTAGTGATGGATGAACATCGACTGGGACGATTTGCAAATTGCGAACGTTCGCGATAAAATGTTTGCGAACTGTGCGTTTGCGGCAGGCCCCATTTCACTTTAATGGCAGACGAACCTTGAAAACCTTCAGGTCATATTTTTGCAGTCAGAAAACACTTACTAGAAGTACACAAATAGTCCAACAACATGGACAGTGATATACCAGAGGGGCATCATTGGCAAACATTCTCACAAAAATATGTATTTTAATCAGGGACCATTTTTATGCGGCTTAAAGAGAAACTCTCAAAAATGTGCCCTGGTGGAGCCTAGAAATGTTTTATTTCCTATCAGTTTGATGTGTACAAATGTGCAGCACTCCACGTTTTTGTATCCTGCAGATACGTTACCGTCTTTTTTTTTTTTCTACCATGGAACTGTATGGTGAACGGACGCCGATGAAGGCATCAGTCTGGGGCAGCTATTAAAGCATGCATTTTTGGTATGCATTAAATGGATGGCAAAAATAGGATGGGAAACCAGCCCTAGTGTCAGAATAAGCACCAGTAGACAACGGGGCAGCGGGGGGCGGAGAGGGGAGGCCACCATGTACTGAAAGAGCGCTACCTAGTCCAGGAGGTCAGGGATGAGGACTGTGTTTCCCAAGGATCATTTTCTACTGGAAAATACAGGGCACAATATAATACACTAGAATCTATATAATATAAAGATATTAGCCCTACCCCCGAATAATAATACAATTAGGTTGTCATTTATTATATAGAAATATGTCATATTTCTGACACAGATTGTGGCGCAAAGGTCCTTAGCACCGCAATCTGCATATTTTACATCTCATGCCAGGTTTAAAAAAGGATGGCGTGGGCACTGAAAGGGATACAGTTATGGCCATCCAGTTATTGGAGATCACCCGCCATACATTAACTGGATAACACCTCTGTACAGTGACCGGATAACACCTCCATACCGTGACCTGATAAAAGGGTATAAGAGGGCACAGTACAGGGAATGACTAGGGGCACTGCACAGGGTGTGGTAAGAGGCCACAATGTACATAAGGGGGCACAGTACAGGGTGGGGGCACAGTCACATGACCCTGTGACATTAGAAGGTCCTTATGGTGAATGTGGTATGACACCATAATGAGAGGCAGAGGAATGAGAAAAGGGTGTGATTATGTGGCTAGAGATAAAAAATGTAACTGTCGGCCAGTATAGGCCCCAAAAATTAGCCAATAGGAATTCACCTGACAGCAAAGAACTTTGGATTCTGTGGCTGGAGGTACATTAGGCGGTCACAGGATAAATATGTACAGTACAGGCCAGTACAGGCTCCAAAAATTAGGCATTCACCTGACATAAAAGGTATTTTATGCCGCTGTGTATTCATAAGGCACGGGCCATTCTTTGTTCTGTGTGGTGGAGGATATGTGTGGGCTGGCATGAGGAAATTCAATTTAACATGGTCATCACAGGTGTTGAAGTCCTCTGAGATCCATGCCTCATTCCTTTTTAAAAATGTGAGGTTGTCCACACTTTCACGAGCTAGGTGAGTGTGCTTATCGGTCACGATCCCCCCTTCTGCGCTAAATGCCCTTTCGGACAGGACACTCGACGAGAGGCAAGCCAAGGGTTTCATGACAAATTGCATCAGCTTTTGCCACAGGTCAAGCCTGCACACCCAGTAGTCCAGGGGTTCCTCGCTTCTCAGAGCGACCACATCAGCCGTTAACCCGATGTAGTCAGACACCTGTCGGTCTAGGCGTTTCCTGAGGCTGGATCCGGAGGGCAGCTGTCGATGGGTTGGCTGCAAGAATGATCTCATATGCGAAGTGACCAACACATCTTCAAACCGCCCTCTTTTTGCAGCCGTGATAGGATTGGTAACTGCACCTGTTTCCCTGTGGGTGGAAATTCCTTTGCCACTGCCCGCCACAGCAGAATGCATCTCTCGCAGCAAGGCCTGGAAATGCTGCATTCTGACAGCCCTCTGTAATGCTGGTAACATGTCTGCCATTTTGTGTTTGTACCGGGGGTCTAAGTACACTGCCACCCAGTACAGGTTCTTGACCTTTATGCTTTTTATACGGGGGTCCCTCTTCAAACACTGGAGCAGGAAGGCCCCCATTTGCACTAAATTGGAAACTGTGAAGTGTTTTCCATATACCTGCGTCCACAAAATTACTGCCAGCCACGGACAACACCAGAGATCTCTGAAAAGTTTAAACCCAGCTCTTCTAGCTCCTCCTCCCCCCGCCACTATTCTCCTCTGACTCCTCTTCAGACTCCTGCTGATTTGTCTCAGATGGAGTAGCCCCCCATGGATGTCATTCAGCATTGCAACTTCCTCATCTTCCTGCTCCTGCTCCTCGACGGCTTGATCAATGACACGACGCAATGCATGCTCCAAAAAGAAGGCTTAAGGTATGATGTCACTGATGGCGCCCTGACTGCGACTGACCAGTTTGGTGATCTCATCAAATGGCCGCAGAAGTCTGCATGCGTCGTGCATGAGCAGCCACTGAGGCGGTGAAAAGAAACTAAGCTCCCCAGAACCTGTCCTGCCACAGAGTTCATACAGGTATTCGTTAATGACATGTTTCTGCTGGAGCAGCCTATCAAGCATATACAAGGTGGAGTTCCAGCGCGTCGGGCAGTCACAAATCAGACGTCTGATGGGCATGTGGTGTCACCGCTGAAAGTCAGCAAGGTGAGCCATGGCCATATAAGATCTTCTAAAATGACCAGAGATTTTCCTGGTCTGCCGCAAGATGTCCTGGACCAGGGGGCATTTGGCAATGATTCGCTGCACGAATAAGTTCGGGACGTGTGCCTTGCATGGCACATGTGTCATTTTGCCCTGTTTCAGCACGCTTAGCAGATTGGCACCGTTGTCGAACACCACTTTACCAACTGTCAAATTGAGCGGGGTTAGCCACTGATCGGCCTGTGACCGCAGAGCTGAAAACAGTGCAGGACGATTGTGGCTCTTGGTTTCCAGGCACAACAGTCGCAGCGCAATATGGCAATGTCTTACCTGGCACGTCAAATAGGTTCTGGGGAGCTTGGGGGGTGCAGCAGAAGAGGCAGTAGCAGTGGATAAGGAGGAGTCATCCGAGGAGGGGACGGAGGATGGAATAGGAAGAGGAGAAGAAGAGGCCGGCCTGCATGCAATCCGTGGTGGTAACACCAAATCCACACGGGTGCAACGGGTTACATGCTTGATGGCCGTCAGAAGGTTCATACAGTGGGTGTTATGTACCTTCTCTGCCCATGTCTGCTAGACCACGTGTCTGTGGTCTGATGTATCTTGGCACCGAAACTGTGTGCCGGAGATACATTAACTTGCCACTGAATGTGGCCATATAGTTCTGGGATGCCCTTCTGGGAGAAATATTTCCTTCCGGGGACCTTTCATTCCGGTGTTCCAATGACTCCAAATTTTCTAAAGGCCTCAGAGTCCACCAATTTATATGGCAGTAGTTGGCGAGCTAGCAGTTCCAACAAGCTAGCAGTCAGCCGTTGGGCAAGATAATTATCCGGCGTCATCATATTCGAACATTTGGGCCACGGAAGCTTGCCTTGTGCCAGATGAACGCAATGACGGCATGGTGGAAGGTGGAGTGGAGGACAAATGGGAGGAGAGAGGAGAAGGAGAAGAGGCAGGACATGGAGCACTGGGAGTGTGGCTTTGTGGGTTCTGACGGCGTTGCTCCCACTGAGCTCACGACTTATGCGTTGACAGCACATGCTGTAGATGGCAACACTATTGTCAGCAGCTGACACGTAAAAAAAAATCCCACTGTGGAGCCAAGTGCCGGCATCCTGGGAGTGCAAGATGTGACCGTGCATGGTGGAGGGCTCGCTCCAGATACATTTGCAGTCTGCTTTTTGCCTCCTGTGCAATGCTAGTTCTGCCTGTTTCTCCTCCTTATCCTCCCCTATCTGCTGCTCTGTCTCTCCCTCTGAACTTCCCTCCTCTTCCTCTCTTGTGGGCACCCACGTGACGTCCATCGACTCGCCATCATCTTCACCTTCACCGCCACTGACAATAGAGATCTCGGAGTAGGCAGCAACAGCGGGGGACTACCCTCCTTGGGCTGATCTGGGTACTGTCGTCAGACCGCTGGGTGGCAGCCGTTGCTACCTCCTCTTCCTCATCTGATGCCAAGAATGGCTGTGTATCGATAAGGTCTGGGAATGGATGGGAAAATAATTCCTCTGACTCGAGTGGTGTCTTTGGAGGTGCACACAGCAGAGAGTGAGGAGGGTGCAGATACAGAGGATGAAGAGGGTGCAGAAGCGTAAGGCTGAGTGAGCCACTCAACCAACTCTGTTGCGTCCTTTCACATAATTGCACGCACCTTCTCCAACTTCCCACTTAGGCTCCTACCCGACCCCTACAACCCCTGCGGAATGGCCTGCCTCTTCCTCTGCCTGTCATTTTCAAAATGACCCTGTGCCAAAGTCCCTAGAGAAGAGCAGTATTTGTGAAAGCTGATATATGGCAGGCCTCAATCAGTTGTTGGTTGAAGCTGGTATATCACCCACAGGCAGTAATTTTGTGGACGCACGTATATGGAAAACCTCTATCACTATTTTGTGGAAGCTGATATATGGAAGGCCTCAATCAGTTGATAGTTGAAGCTGGTATATCACCCTCAAGCAGTAATCTTGTGGACACAGGTATATGGAAAACCTCTATTACTATTTTGTGTGAGCTGATATATGGCAGGCCTCAATCAGTTGTTAGTTGAAGCTGGTATATCACCCTCAAGCAGTCATTTTGTGGATGCAGGTATATGGAAAACCTCAATCACTATTTTGTGGAAGCTGATTGATTGCAGCCCTCAATCAGTATTTTCTGGAAGCATACAAATGCACTATAATATACTTTTTATGTTATAAAGTATATTATCCATATATCACACGCTTCTGTGTATCACACCTATCGATAGCACAACATTATCGGTCCTTAAAAATACTTTTGTGGCCCTATTAGCTAGCGTTTGGTGTCCCTGAGTTCCTAACAGCCTGTCCCTGCTCCGAAATGCAACCTCTCTCTACACTGGCAAAACACATAATGTAAAATGGCTGCCAGATCGGGTTCGGTTATAGGGTTGGGGGGGGGGGGTGTCCATGTGCTGAAACGTCTCAATTGGCTGTCCTGTCCCACCTGATGGATGTGTCATGGGTCAAAGTTCAGCACAATGCAAAAGAATATGGCGTGCACAGACATTGCCATATGTTTGCATGTTTGGTGAATCTCGAACGCGCATAGTTTGCCACAAACCGACTGCCGGGCGAACCCCAAGGCCATCACTAGTGACAATCAGATTGAAGAAGCTTTCCATGCAGGGTACATGGGTCAGACCTCCCTGATGCAGCATAGACACAATGTTCTTCCCTTTATCAGTGACCATGGTTCCCATCTCCAGTTGTCGCGGAGACAGGATTACATTTCTTGGTTTATGACGCGGAGCAGTTCTTCCTCGGTGTGACTCTGTGCACCCAGGCTGACCAGCTGCATAACCATGGGACAACACTGTGCTTTACATAGGGGGTATGCTGGAGGACCATTCTGAACTGTGCCTACACTGGAGGTTAAGGACATGGTGGAGGATGAGGAGGCAGAGAAGGACATTGCTGCGGAATTCCCATGATTACAATGCGGAGGCGGCATTACCATCACCTGTCCAAGCCATCAGCTTTCTCAATGGTGCAGAGTCAACGACATGGAAAGGGAGGGACAGTAGTACAAGGTGCATGTTCAGCTTCTGCACCGTTGAATGAGTGCATGCATACTGTTGTCTCTTTGCAATCGCCTTGGTGATTGATTGCTGACGAAATGTGTGATGAGGAGTAGTAGAAGGAGGAGCATCAGGAGCAATGAACAAATAGAAGGAACAACAGCTTCCTTCTGCTGAGGTTGAGGAGACCTGACTGCTGGAGAAAGGGTGCAGGCCATGGGAGATGCAGTAGTTGCTTCATAAGGCCTAATCACTGCATTAGAACAATGATTTTCCCAGGCCACTTTATGGCAACGCTAAACGTGTTGACACAGGGCTGTGGTATCAACATTTCAACCCTGAGTGCGTGTGAACTTTTGCCTACATATCCTACATAATGCCACGCTAATGTTCTCCAGCAACTTGATAAAAAATTCCCACACTGCAAGTTTGGCATTTTACCCCCACCACTCTGTGCTGACTGCCTGCCACTGCCTTTATGATCCTGTTCACCACTAGTTGTTGCTCACAACACATGCTCCCACCCGACTGTCATCATCGCTAGCTGCATGCCTAAAGGTGGACGCATCGGACCTCTCCTCTAAGTCTGTGCTGACCTATAGCTGCAGAATCCTCACAAAGCTTGTCCTTGCTGAAAAGCAGAGCAGTGTTGGCTGCATGTATTATTTCCAGAGCAGAAGGAGCAGCTAAAAAAAAAAAACTGTTGCAGGACCTTTGAGACAGGGGACACAGGATTCTGTGGACTGGTGTCAACAGAACCAGCTCCAGATAAAAGTGGGCAAAACCAAGGAGCTGGTGGTGGATTTCCGCTGACACAGGCCCTCTGCTTTGGTTCCGGTGAACATACAGGGAACGGACATTGAGGTGACAGACTCTTATAAGTACCTGGGTGTTCACCTGAACAACAAACTGGACTGGAGCTATAACACTGATGCTCTTTTCAAATAGGATCAGAGCAGGCTCTGTGTGTTGAGGAGACTGAGGTCCTTTGGAGTGCAGGGGACAATCCTAAAGACCTTCTTTGACTCAGTGGTGGCATCAGCCATATTCTATAGTGTGGTTTGTTGGGGGAGCCGCTTATCTGTGGCTTAGAGACAGAGATTAGATAAGCTCATTAAGAAGGCCAGCTCTGTCCTAGGTTGTCCCCTTGATCTAGTGCAGGAGGTGGGTGACTGAAGAACTCTAGCAAAATTAACATAACTTTTAGACAATGTCTCCCACCCCATGCAAAAAGCTATTGTGGAGCTAGAGAGCTCCTTCACTGACAGACTGCTGCATCCCAGGTGTACGAAGAAACGTTATCGGAGGTCCTTCCTCCCAGCAGCGGTTAGGATTTATAACCACCACTGTTCCCAGAAACCCAGTAGTGATTGTTTTAAGTATATTCTGTGTTATGTTTTTCTTGTATTTTACTCTTTAATTTCTAATTACTTTTATTTTTTCTCCTGTTGTGAATGTGATTGCTGCTTGTGAATGTGATTGCTTCTTTTATTTTTCTACTAGCAGACGGACCCGGCTTTGCACGTTACATTTCGTTTATTTAATTTAATGTTTCTCTGTGTCGTTAAAATATACCCGAATTATCCGTCATAACTGTGACCTCTACAGCACCCTGCCCCCTTAACGGTAAACTCCACTGCCCCTCACTCCATAAAACTGACCCCCGCCACATTGCTCTGCCTCATTACAATGGGACGTCAACAGCAGCCCGTCCCCTTAACTTTGAGCTTCACCACAGCCCACCCCTTTAACAGTGAGTTTCACAACACCTCACTCCCTTGACATTGACCTTTACAGGGGCACACCACGTTAACAGTGACCTATACAGCAGCCTGTCCTTTTAACAGTGACCTCCACAGTGTCTTCCCCTTTAACAGTGACCTACCCAGTGTCCGTCCCTTTAACAGTGACTTCCACAGTGCCCATCCCTTTAACAGTGACCTCCACAGTGCCTGGCCCTTTAACAGTGACTCACAGTAGCCGCCCCTTTAACCACCTCCCGACCGCCTAACGCGCCGATGCTTCCGAGAGGTGGTTGATTTACTCCTCCCGGACGCATCGGTGAGACGCGAGATTTCGTCACAGCCGGCCCGCGCATCGCGGGCCGGCATTTCGTCGAGAAGTATTTCGTCAGCAACCTGCCGGCCAATGATCGCGGCTGGCAGGTTGCTGATTTTTAAAAAAAACCAATCAGAGGCCATATATCAGATCATATTTGTAAATATGATCTGTTATATGGCTGGCCTGCTCCTCTGCTGGTTCTTTTCGTCGGTTGGATCCAGCAGAGGAGCAGGCTACACAGTGAGTACACCAAACACCTCATACTAGCCCCAGATCACCCCCCTGAACCCCTATTAACCCTTTGATCACTCCTTTGATCGCCCCTGTCAATCACTAGTGAAAGGAAAAAAGTGATCAGTGCAAACTGTCACTTTTTTTTTTCACTGGTATTGACCGTTAGGTTTTAGGTATAGTTTAGGCCCTTTGGTTAGGTAATTTAGGGATGAGTTAGCGCCCAGCCCACCGCACCGCAGTCCGTTATTCGCTGATTAGCGTATCGCTAATCAGCATTTGTACTTTTATAGTATCTGGAAGTGATCAAAACTGATCACGGTCAGATCTATAATTGTATTAGTGTCACTTTAGTTCTCCCTCCACCCAAAACGCAGTGTTTGCCCGATCAGGCCTGATTGGTCGCCCACACGTGCGTTCGCCCACACCCGCCCCACCGCAGTGACAAAAAAAATATTTTTTTTGATCGCTGCACATTCACTTTACACGCACTGCGGCGATAAAAAAATCAGTTTTGATATTTTTTATCAACCGCAGCGGCCTCCGGTACTTCGCTAGCCTCCCATTTGTAAGACAGGCTTGCTTTTTTTTTTTCTTGGGTAGTCTCAGGCAGGGGCGTAACTACCATAGTGGCAGACCATGCGACTGCTATGGGGCCCAGGGCAAGAGAGGGCCCAGTTGGGATCATACCCTCTTCTACTGGGGGTCTCTACTCTTTAAAGGAACAACTTTTTAGCAAATAAAGCAGTGTAAAAATGGCCCAGAAACCCTTCTGTCCTGTGAGGGGGGCCTGGTTTGATCCCTGCTATGGGGCCCTTACTTCTCTATGTACACCACTGGTTTCAGGGAATACCCCTAAATTTAGTTGCCCACATGTCAAACAGGGGGTATTCTTCTGAAGAGGCCTACAGGCTTCTGACCCAGTCGGATGAGGAATGGGAACCCTCATCTGATGAATCTAGCGGGTCAGAATACGAACCTGTAGAAAGCAGTGGCTCTCTGATCCAAAGTTCGGACGCGGAGGCTGAGGTCCCTGATAGCACCAGGCGTACCCGGCCCCGTGTCGCTAGACCGCAGGTTGCGCAGGATCCGCTTCAAGAGCAGCAGAGTGGGGCTGGTGCTGTCAGATTACGTGGTGAGGCATACACCAGCAGCCCAGCCCATCCTGGACCTAGTACCAGCACTGCCGTAGAACATGGTGAAGTAGCGAGCACCAGAAGGGCAGTTGAAGCTGGTACGGTGGCACGTGCAGTAGTGACCCCGTCGCAGCCACCGCAAAGACGTGCCCGTAGAGCCCCTAGAATCCCTGAGGTGCTGGCAAACCCTGATTGGCAGTCCCCAACTTCAGCCGCACCTGTAGTTCCCCCTTTCACCGCCCAGTCTGGCGTTCGGGTTGAGACAGCTCAGATCGGTTCGGCCCTGGGATTTTTTGAGCTGTTCTTGACTGCGGAGCTCTTAGACTTAGTTGTGGCAGAGACAAACCGGTATGCCACACAATAAATAACCGCTAACACGGGAAGCTTTTTACGATAACAGCACCTCCCGTCCCAGAGGCCACCCTGCTTTTGACCGGCTCCACAAAATTCGGCCCCTCATAGACCATTTCAACCTGAAATTTGCAGATATGTATACCCCAGAGCAAAACATCTGCGTAGACGAGTCCCTTATACATTTTACCGGGCGCCTTGGCTTCAAACAATACATCCCAAGCAAGTGCGCCCGGTATGGGGTCAAATTGTATAAGCTCTGTGAAAGGGCCACAGGCTATGCACACAAATTTCGTGTCTATGAGGGAAAAGATCAGACCCTGGAGCCGGTCGGTTGCCCTGACTACCTGGGGAGCAGTGATAAGATAGTCTGGGACTTGGTGTCACCCTTATTCGGCAAGGGGTACCATCTTTATGTGGACAATTTTTACACAAGTGTGGCCCTCTTTAGGCATTTGTTTCTAGAACGGATTGGCGCCTGTGGTACCGCGCGAACTAGTCGCGCGGGCTTCCCCCAATGGCTCGTTAGCACCCGTCTTGCAAGGGGGCAGAGGGCCGCACTGTGTAACGAAGAACTGCTCGCGGTGAAATGGAGAGACAAGCGTGACGTTTACATGCTCTCCTCCATTCACGCAGACACGACAATACAAATTGAGCGAGCAACCCGTGTCATTGAAAAGCCCCTCTCAGTCCATGACTATAACCTTCACATGGGAGGGGTGGACTTCAATGACCAGATGTTGTCTCCGTATTTAGTTTCCAGCAGAACCAGACGCTGGTATAAGAAGGTGTCTGTATATTTAATTAAATTGGCTCTGTATAATAGTTTTGTTCTCTACAGGCTGGGAGAACTGGATCCTTCCTCAAATTTCAGAAAGAGATCATCGAGAACCTCCTGTACCCAGGAGGTTCCGTGGCCCCATCCACCAGTGTAGTTAGCCGTCTACACGAGCAACATTTCCCCAATGTCGTTGCTGGTACCTCAACCCACCCGTCACCCCGAAAAAGATGTTGTGTCTGTAGCAGGAGTGGAATAAGGCGTGACACCCGCTATTTCTGTCCTGACTGTCCTGACCACCCTGCCCTATGCTTAGGGGAGTGTTTCCGGAAGTACCACACACAGGTACACCTAGCATAGGGATCATCTCACCAGGACAGGCACACAGGGCTATTAGGGCCCATTCACTCACACAGCTGCTGCAAACGCACTTTGCCACATCTTTTGGCGATTTGCGCTTTGCACATTGACCCATGGGGAAGGAGAGGTTTGTTCTATAAAGGAAAAAAAACACCAGTAAGCAAACAGGTTAATGTTTAGTTCAAAAAGTTAAAGTTTACATGTTCTGTTCCAAAGTTAATAAAATTATTGCGTTGCGGCCTGGTTTTTTCTTTTTTTTTTTTTTCTTTTTTTACCTTCCAGGTAAAACTAGCCGATCGACTAGCTGCAGCACTGATGTGCATTCTGACAGAAGCATTGCGCTGCTGTCAGATTACACGCAAGTCGGTGTATGCGGCGCTGCAAGACGAGATTTTCTCCTCTGCAGTAACAGATATGTTTGCCAAGGCATACGAGCTGAGGAGGAGGCGGCGTTCCTATGCTTTGGCATTTTGGAAAGAAGACACCCCAAGGTATTCCGTGAGGGGCATGGCGAGTTCCTCGAATTTTTTATTTTTTGTCGCAAGTTAGTGGAATATGAGACTTTGTAAGAAAAAAAAAAAAAAACATCATTTTCCGCTAACTTGTGACAAAAAATAAAACATTCTAGGAACTCGCCATGCCCCTCACGGAATACCTTGGGGTGTCTTCTTTCCAAAATGGGGTCACTTGTGGCGTAGTGGGCCCAAATGTGTGAGAAGTACTTTGCAATCAAAATGTGTATAAAATGGCCTGCGAAATCCGAAAGGTGCACTTTGGAATATGTGCCCCTTTGCCCACCCTGGCTGCAAAAAAGTGTCACACATCTGGTATCGCCGTACTCAGGAGAAGTTGGGGAATGTGTTTTGTGGTGTCATTTTACATATACCCATGCTGGGTGAGAAAAATATCTTGGTCAAATGCCAACTTTGTATAAAAAAAAATGGGAAAAGTTGTCTTTTGCCAAGATATTTCTCTCACCCAGCATGGTTATATGTAAAATGACACCCCAAAACACATTCCCCAACTTCTCCTGAGTACGGCAATACCAGATGTGTGACACTTTTTTGCAGCCTAGGTGGGCAAAGGGACCCACATTCCAAAGTGCACCTTTCGGATTTCACCGGTAATTTTTTACAGATTTTGATTGCAAAGTACTTCTCACACATATGGGCCCCTAAATTGCCAGGGCAGTATAACTACGCCACAAGTGACCCCATTTTGGAAAGAAGACACCCCAAGGTATTCCGTGAGGGGCATGACGAGTTCCTAGAATTTTTATTTTTTTGTCGCAAGTTAGTGGAATATGAGACTTTGTAAGGAAATTTTTTTTTATAAAAATCATCATTTTCCGCTAACTTGTGACAAAAAATAAAAAGTTCTATGAACTCACTATGCCCATCAGCGATTACCTTAGGGTGTCTACTTTCCGAAATGGGGTAATTTGTGGGGTTTTTCTACTGTTTGGGCATTGTAGAACCTCAGGAATCATGACAGGTGCTCAGAAAGTCAGAGCTGCTTCAAAAAGCGGAAATTCACATTTTTGTACCATAGTGTGTAAACGCTATAACTTTTACCCAAACCATTTTTTTTTTGCCCAAACATATTTTTTTTATCAAAGACATGTAGAACAATAAATTTGGCGAAAAATTTATATATGGATGTCATTTTTTTGCAAAATTTTACAGCTGAAAGTGAAAAATGTCATTTTTTTGCAAAAAAATCGTTACATTTTGATTAATAACAAAAAAAGTAAAAATGTCAGCAGCAATTAAATACCACCAAATGAAAGCTCTATTAGTGAGAAGAAAAGGAGGTAAAATTCATTTGGGTGGTAAGTTGCATGACCGAGCGATAAACGGTGAAAGTAGTGTAGTGCAGAAGTGTAAAAAGTGGCCTGGTCATGAAGGGGGTTTCAGCTAGCGGGGCTGAAGTGGTTAATAATGACTGCCTCTTTAACAGTGACTCTTACAATGGTCGACCCTTTAAACATGACCACCTCTTTAACATTGACTTTCACAGTGGCCGCCCCTTAAATGGTGACCACTCCTTTAACAATGACTTTCACAATGGCCACCCCAGTAACGGAGACCGCCCCATTAACAGTGACTTTCACGGTGGTAGACCCTTTAACAATGACTTTCACGGTGGCTGCCCCTTTAACAATGACTTTCACAATGTCTGACCCTTTAACGGTGACCGCCCCTTTAAAGGGGTTGTCCCACTTCATAAAATAGGTTTTATCTAATCTATTTACCCCCACACAACATATCTTCCTATCCATGTTATTATCCAAAAGCTACCTTTCTTTCAAAAAATCATGTAAAGCGATTCCTTTGTTGTTTTCTGTATCCCATGGATACGGCCTCTTTCGTCCGGCCGCATCGCTGTGCCGCGCCTGCGCACAACGGCTGAACAAGTACTCGGGCCGCCTCTCCATTCCTACAAGTACGCGCACGCCCGCGCATGCGCAAATACAGCAGGCGGGTGCCAGAATCAAATAGCCGGCACCCGACCTCTATGACAGGGAGCGGGACCTTAGGGGTTAACTGCCGATGATCGCAGCCCCCTATCATAGAGGTCGGGTGCCGGCTATTTCACTCCGGCACCCACCTCCTGCATTTGTATTAACATTGGTGGCGCAGTGCGCCCCCCCCCCCCCCCCCCAGTATAATATACATTCAGTGCGGCCACCCCCCCCCAGTATAATATACATTCAGTGCGGCCACCCCCCCCCAGTATAATATACATTCAGTGCGGCCACCCCCCCCCCAGTATAATATACATTCAGTGCGGACCCCCCCAGTATAATATACATTGGTGGCGCAGTGGGAAGTGCCAATGAGGGTTAAAAAAATAAATAAAAAATTAACTCACCTCCTCCAATTGTTCGCGCAGCTGCCGGTCTCCTGTTCTATCTTTAGGACCTGTGAAAGGACCTTTGGTGACGTCACTGAGCTAATCACATGGTCCATTACCATGGTGATGGATCATATGATGTACCATGTGATGACCACAGTGATGTCACCAAAGGTCCTTTCACAGGTCCTAAAGATAGAACAGGAGACCGGCAGCTGCGCGAACAATTGGAGGAGGTGAGTTAATTTTTTATTTATTTTTTTAACCCTCATTGGCACTTCCCACTGCGCCACCAATGTATATTATACTGGGGGGGTCCGCACTGAATGTATATTATACTGGGGGGGGTGGCCGCACTGAATGTATATTATACTGGGGGGGGGGGGGGTGGCCGCACTGAATGTATATTATACTGGGGGGGGGTGGCCGCACTGAATGTATATTATACTGGGGGGGGGCGGCCGCACTGAATGTATATTATACTGGGGGGGGGGGGGTGGCCGCACTGAATGTATATTATACTGGGGGGGGGCGGCCGCACTGAATGTATATTATACTGGGGGGGGGGGGCGCACTAAATGTATATTATACTGGGGGGGGGGGCCGCACTCAATGTTTATTATACTGGGGGGGGGGGGGGGGGGGACCTCACATACGGCTCCATGTGGATGACCTCATACACATGAACGAGCACGCAGGGTGAGTCATGAGGAGGCGTGGCCTTCACTCAACTGCCTGAGAACCAGGAAGTTATCAGGACATCTACTGCTGATAAGATTAAAAAAGCAAAGTGGGACAACCCCTTTAACAGTGACTTTTACAGTGGCCGCCCCTTAAACGGTGACCTCCCCTTTAGCAATCACTTTCAATGGCCACCCCAGTAACGGAGACCGCCCCATTAACAGTGACTTTCACAGTGGCCGCCCCTTTAACGTGACCGCCCCTTTAACAGTGACTCACGGTGGTAGACCCTTTAACAATGACTTTCAGGGTGGCTGCCCCTTTAACGGTGACTGCCCCTTTAACAGTGACTTTCACAACGGTCGCCCCTTTAACTGTGACCACCTATTTAACAGTGACTTTCACAGTGGCCGCCCCATAAATGTTGACCGCCCCTTTAACAATTACTTTCAAAATGGCCACCCTATTAACGGTGACTGCCCCTTTAACAGTAACTTTCACAGTGGTCGCCCCTTTAGCGGTGACCACCCTTTTAACAGTGATTTTCATAGTGGCCACCCCTTTAACAGTCCCATAAAAGAAGATGGAGGCAGCATGTCCGGTACAAAAAAATCCCTTTAATGGGAGCCGCTTGGGTGAACAAACGTGCAGAGGGTCGTGACGTTTCGGCTGACTCACAGCCTTTATCAAACACAATGTGTGGTCTAAAAGATCATACTTAAATACAATAAAACACACCCACTCTTATAGGAGTGGCCAATAATCCAATAAGTGAAGTGCTGATGTCATCAAAGTGAATACAACTGTACTCCTACATAGTGTCATAATATACACCCACACTGGGCATAAGATCCACTTCCCCACATACCTTCATGGCACACATCTTCCTAAGCGTCCTCCTGAAACCAGTGCGCATGTCCGGGGAGGCGGGGTCACGTCACTGCATGACCAGCTCTGGGTCACCTGATCGCCAGCGACTCCGCCCATGCGATTATCACGTCAGCCCGGCTCCTCCCGAACCTCCCTCAACACGCGTGCTGTTGCTAGGGACGCTAAAGGATCGATCCGCCCATCTCCTTGCAGTGAAGGCGATCAACCCACATCCGCACGTCAGCGACATCGGCGGCAGGACCCTCCCCCAAGAGGTGCGGCAACCACAGTACACTGTCAAGTCATCTGTTGGTTACCTCCCCCATGTCGTCCGGCACATTCGGGGACGGTCCAGGGGAGGCGGAGTCTCCCAGCCTCCAGGCCACCAGCCGAAATCACGGCAGAAATTACGTCATGGCTCCGCCCCCTCACCGTCCAGTCAACCCCGTGTTGTCAAGGACGCATCAGGGATCCGACACCGCCCGCATCACTGACGTGCATCTAAGAACCCCCACACCCCCGACAGGGATACAAGCAGGAACGAATCACATTATGAATCAGTGCACCATGATGCAGTGTGGATTGGAAAATTAAGTGCATGTAAAATAGTAAAAAACAAAAATCAATTAACAGTGACATTCACTGTGGCTGCCCTTTTAACAGTGACTTTCACAGTGGCGGGTCCATCACTCAGGATCACTTCTGATTGGCTGCAGGGTGGGCGGGAGGTTCAAATTATTGCAGCGCTCCTCTCCTCCTCCTTTCTGTGTCCAGGAGCGAGGAGCCTGCATTCGGATCTCCAGAGCCAGCACCCGCCATCTGTGCCCAGCACCCCCTTCTGACCCTCCACAGTGCCATCTGGCACTAAAAGGTATTTAGGGACAGGTTAGGTTAGGCAGGGATATTCAGGGAAAGTTTAGTGAAAAAAAAAGTTTTTAACTGTTGCATCACCCTAATCAGGTGTCTGGGGTCCACAGCACAGCTGTGTGACCCTAGACCCCCCAGAGGTGCTGCAGCTTGCCCCCCTGCCTGACTGTGACCGGCACTCTTAGCGTATGGCCACTGTTAGTGTATCACACACCCCACCACTGATCAGCTTCAGACGGCTGATCAGCGAGTTTGAATTATTTTATTTTTTATTTTTTTTGCCTTTCAAAATAAAAGGATTTATTTATACATTTTTTTTGTTCGTTTTAGGGCAAAGTCCATGAACACCCGTGCCCCCCCCACACACGCACACTAAATACAGATTTCCACGCACGCACACACACTCCCCTATGGCCCGCCGGATGTTCTTGGTCGAGGAGGCATACGCCCAGCTTGCCTCCGACTCCGAGAGCCCCAGTGAGGACGAGGATGATCCCAATTTCCTTTTGTCATCCGCGTCCTCCTCATCATCTAGCAATGATGATGACCCCGCAAGGCGGCGGAGACGCCGCCAGGCAGAGCAAAGGGACCGCCATGCTAGGGATCCTGTGGCCCACACTAGTACGAGAAGCTCTGGGGCTCGTACTAGTTTTTCAGCCCACCAGTTAAGTCCACTGGAGCCCCCTACCGATGAACTTGCATGGTGTATCCCAGAGCATTTTGAGCCTGCGATTCCTGATTTTGTTGGCCAAGCAGGAATCCAGATTCCTACAGTGGGCTTCACTGAATATGACAATTTTAGTCTTTTTTTTTGGTGACCACTTTGTGAATCTGATGGTGGAGCAAACGAACATGTTGGCCCAAGGTTCATTGCTCAACACCCGGGCTACTTTTTGGCTAAGGCCAGTGGCTGGACTCCGGTCAGTGCAGCCGAGATGAGGACGTTTTGGGCCTCGTGCTGCACATGGGCCTAGTAAAAAAAAAAGTGTCAGGAATTGCTAAAGTGGGGACGTCCTCTACCAGACCCCACTTTACAGTACGGCCATGACACGTACCCGATTTAAGGTCACATGGAAATGCCTGCATTATGCATGTCCCGCCCCCAAAGGTGATCCTGCCTATGACTACCTGTGCAAAATCAGCCAGATCATCGTTCGCTTTGGGGCCAAATTTTTGGAGGCCTATGTACCTGGAAGGGAGGTCACGATTGATGAGTCTCTCATCGCTTTCAAGGGGAGACTCATTTTCCGCCAGTATGTTCCCTCTAAGCGGGCGAGGTATGGCGTGAAGCTGTACAAACTTTGTGAGAGTACCTCAGGGTACACTTACAAGTTTTGTGTGCACGAGGGGCGAGATTCCCGTATTGAACCCCCAGAATGTTCCCCCACTCTGCGAGGTACCGCGGCAACGGTCCTCAACCCGATTGTATCGTCGACTACAATCGGTATATGGGAGGAGTTGATCTCTCTGATCAAGTCCTCAAGCCATATACTGCCATGCGCAAAACCTGGGCATGGTACAAAAAAGTTGCGGTCTACTTGGTACAGGTTGCCTTGTACAACTCTTTTTTGCTGTCCCGGAGTGCTGGCAACACAGGGAAATTCCTTCAGTTCTATGAGGCAGTCCTCAAGGCTCTGATCTTTTCTGACCGGGAAAGAGCAGGACGGAGTACCTCGGGAACTGGAGGCGCCCGGATCGTCACTGGCCAACACTTTCCAGGTGTGCTCCCCCATATTGGAAAGAAGGGACGAACTCAAAAAAGGTGCAGAGTATGTCACAGGAGGGGGATACGGAAGACCACCACCACTCAGTTTAACACGTGCCCCAATCATCTGGGCCTCTGCATTATTGGTTGCTTCAGGGAGTACCACACTTCCATGGAGAACTAAATTTATAATCCCATTCCCCAATTTTATTTCCATTTAGCCACTGACAATCGAAAAAAAACTATGGTACTCAGACTTGACACTAAAACAAAAAATCTCTTTTTTCAAAAATATTATTTTGTAAAACTAAAATAAATTAAAAAGGTAGACATATTAGGTATCACCACATCCGTAAGAATCTACTCTATAAAAATACCCCATGACCTAACCTCAGATGAACACGGTAAAAAAAAAAGGTATTTTTTTGTCACCTTACATCACAAATAGTGTAATAGCAAGCGATCAAAAAGTCATATGCCCCCCAAAATAGTGCCAATAAAACCGTCCTCTCACCCAGCAAAAAATGAGCCTCTACTTAATATAATCGGCTAAAAACTAAAAAATAACTGACTCTTAGACTATGGAGATACTAAAATGTTTTTTTTTTGTTTATAAAAGGATAATATAGTGTAAATAAAAAATAAAATAAATAAATAAAGTATATTAGGTATCGCCACATCCGTAAGAATCTGCTCTATAAAAACACCCCATGACCTAACCTCTCAGATGAACACGGTCAAAAAAATAAATTCAAAATGGTGCCAAAACGGTGCTAATTTTCCATTGTTAACTGTTTCTTTCCAGTAACAAAGCAAGGGTTAACAGCCAAACAAAACTAAGTATTTATTACCCTGATTCTGTTTTTATTACCCTATTACGTTTGTAAGTATTTATTACCCTATTACGTTTGGTCATACAGCAGTTTACTACCACATATGGGGTGTTTCTGTAAACCACCCCATATGTGGTAGTAAACTGCTGTATGACCAAACGGCAGGGCGCAGAAGGAAAGGAACGCCATATGGTTTCTGGAAGGCAGATTTTGAAGGCCTTTTTTTTTTGGCACCATGTCCCATTTGAAGAACACCTGATGCACCCCTAGAGTAGAAACTCCATAAAAGTGATCCCATCTAATAAACGACACCCCTCAAGATATTCAAAACTGATTTTGCAAACTTTATTAACCCTTTAGGTGTTTATGGCAAATGGAGATGAAATTTCAGAATTTCTATTTTTGTTAACCTTGCCTCACAAAAATGTAATATAGAGCAACCAAAAATCATATGTACCCTAAAAATAGTCCCTACAAAACTGCCATCGTATAACGTAGTTTCCAAAATGGGGTAAATTTTATGGAGTTTCTACTCTTGGGGTGCATCAGGTGGCCTTCAAATGGGACATGGTGTAAATAAACCAGTCCGGCAAAATCTGCCTTCCAAAAACCACACGGTGCACCTTTCCCTCTATGCCCTACCGTGCGCCCATACACTAGTTTACGGACACATATGGGGTGTTTCTGCAAACTACAGTATCGGGGGAAATAAATATTGAGTTTTGTTTAGCTGTTAACCCTTGATTTGTTACTGAAAAAAATGATTAAAATGGAAAATTAGCCCAAAAATTTAAAGTTTCTTAAATTTCCTCTCCATTTGCCAATAACTCTTGTGGAACACCTAAAGGGTTACAAACATTTAAAAAATACCTTGAGGGGTGTAGTTTCTTAGATGGGTCACTTTTTTGGAGTTTCTACTCTAGGGGTGCATCAGGGGGGCTTCAAATGGATGATTCAAAGAGCGGGGGCACATCCAAATTAGAATAAGAGTTCCGGTTAACGGTATGCAATACACAATGTGATTCAAAGAAGGAGAAAAAGAATACCGAGATGGGAGCCGCACATCTAAAATGTATAAAATTTATTTAAACAACAGACACAACACAAAATGGATTAAAATCATTGTATACAACAAATAAAGGCCATGTGAACCATACATGTACATATGCCACCCTGACTAACCACAGAATCACAGACATGCCCCCACATCAGTAAATGTATAACAATATAAAGTGCATGAAATCCATCAACAATAAATAAAGAGCTGGACTACTTATCACTTGTCATATGTGTGCCACTAATATTGTAGTGGACTTTCTCCAAGCCCACCATCTGTAAGCCATTATACTTACTACCATGATGATCCACAAAATGTGTGGCCACAGAAGTAAGAGGTTTCTCCTTTTCGGCCTTGCCCCGAGCAGCCAAAGTGATGTTAGACATGTGTTGTTGGATCCGTTTACGCAGTTCCTGTGAAGTTTGCCCCACATACAATTTCTTGCGTGGACAATTGATCCCATATACGATGTTCCTAGTGTGGCAGTTGATATAATGATTAAGGCGTATACACTCCTTACCATTTGGGAAACTATCCTTTTTCAACATGAAGGGGCAAACATTACATTGGCCGCACGGATGTGTGCCCTTCAATTTGACACCTCTGTGCCCCCATGTGGGACACTGAAAGTGGCTCCATACGAGTTGGTTTTTAAGAGAAGGTGCCTTGCGTGCAATGATCTTTGTTGTCTACATAGGGCATCAACCTCTTATCCGACGTAAGAAAAAAAACGGTGATTTTCCAGGATCTTATAAAGTGCTGTCCACTGATTATTGTAACGAGTAATTAAGTGTATCTTGCCATCCCTAGTTTTTGGTCTGGGGGTGAGCAATTTTGTTTGATCCAAACCCTTGGTATCCACAACCACCGTCAGACACACCCAGTGCACACACATACTAGGAAGGAAGTTAACCCTTCCAACACTAGGGAAGGGAAGACATCAACTTAAAGGAGAAGTGCACACAACACATTTAACACCCCGTGCACACTGATAAAAGGCACACCTATAAGGAGAGGTTGCCAAGGTGCAACCGCATGCCTACTGCAGCAAGCTGCCTAACACCGCTCAGGCTGCACTGCTTCCACATACCCAATGTTGCCAGCGGCAACCACAGGTGAGGCAACATACTATAGCCCTCACCTTGATTGACAACAACACCAAGACCGCAGGCAACTGCATGCGGCCACAAGAGTCACGACCATAACCATGGGTCGTGACACCCACCACACAATCACGGAAGATCGGTGACGGGTACACGTGAGTCTCCTCCCACCAACCCAAAAATAGGTTTGCGTATGAGGGCGCACAACGTGCCCTTCATCTCCATTCCTAACTCCTGCCTGTTAAAGATACGATCAAAAACAAAATAAATAGTTATGATGTAAAATAAAATGCAGAAGGCTCACCAGAAAAGTATGGTGGGCTGGCTCCCCAGAGAACGACCTCTCCAAAAAATGGGTAGTGGCACCAATACAGCCCTTATGCACAATATTCGTGTACAAAGATTCGACGTCACAGGTTACTAAAATTACGTCAGATGCAGTTGACACATTTTCCAGCATCTCAATCAAATGAAGAGAGTCCCATACATAAGATGGTAGCCCTAGGACCATGGGTTGGAGAAAGAAATCAACATAGGTACAAGCCTGTTCGCACAAACCACCAAAACCGGCCACAATTGGTCGCCCTGGGGGATTGTGGAGGTCCTTGTGGACTTTTGGGAGCATGTAAAATGTGGGAATAATCGGTTGACTCACCTCCAAGATTTGGTACTCCTTCTTGGTGATGATAAACATCTCCCAGGCTGACTTCAATAAACTGTCCAATTTCTTTTTGAAGACCATTGTGGGGTCAGAAGGTATGAGTGTGTAAAAAGTTATATTCTTGAGTTGTCGTTTTGCTTCCTGTATGTATAAATCCATGTCCCATAGGACCACATTTCCGCCCTTGTCTGCTTCTTTAATGACAAAGGTGGTATTGGTCTGTAATTTTTGTATAGTATCAGATTCCATCTTGTTCAAGTTTCTACCTTGCAGGGAGTCAGATTTGAGTTTCCGTATCTCAATCACTACAGCTTGAAAAAAAAGCTGAATATTGGGAAATAAGTTAAGAGAGGGAGTAAGTGAGGAGGGCTTGTTCGGAGTGAAACACCTCCTACCTGTTTCTGATTCGTTTTCCTGTAAGAGGTCCATGAGATCCATAAATACCCCGCGTTCGTCCTCAGCCAAAGTTTGTAATATTGATGGTTGATTGTATAAAAGTTTAAAGCAAAGTTGTCTGCAAAACAAATGCGTATCTTTAACAAATTTAAATTTATCTAAGACTCGCATGGAGAAAAAGGAAAGTCCCTTTTCCAATATGGATTTCTCATGAGGGGTCAGGTTATACGTAGATAAATTTATAACTTGGAGGGCATTAACATCCGTATCGTTTAGTATTGTTGTAACCGTCTCTTCTGGAAAAGTGGATAATTGTTGCTCCTGCGATGTTGAGGTCCTCCTTTTCTTGGATTTGCGTAATCCCCTCCTTGACCTCCGTCGTCGCTGGCCTCTGATAAAAAAAATCACCCTCACTCAAACTCTGGTCACTGGGCTCAATATGACCCCCAGCATTTCCAATTCATGGATTCATAGCACTGCTTCTACCCTGACCCCGCATGTTCCCTACATGTTTCCACTTGAAAGCCTGTTTATTATCAAAATCAGTTTTGTCACGTTGGAATTTAGATTTCTTGCCCATCATAATTTCTTTGTCATATTTGTCCAATGTCTCCCTTAATTTAATATAATAATTCTCAACTTTTGTTTTGTCATGTGAGGCCAACTTTGTCTCAAAACCAATCAATCTTTGCTTTGTCGAGCGTAGCAACTCCTTATCATGCTCAATGAGCATTCCCATGAGAATTTTGGAGCACTGGGATAAACCCTGTTCCCAAGTGCTCCTAAATTCGGGAGTAACCTCCCAAGCTGGGAACTTTTGCACCCTAAGGCCCCTAGGGATAATACAACATCTAACAGGTTCTTCTAGACTTTTGACATTCCACCAAACCCTGGAGAATAATTTGTGCGCTTCAGTAAGCTCAATGGTCAAAGCCCTAAAGTCACCGCCATGCTCCAAATCTCCACCCTCCTGGAAAATCGCAGACACCTGGGAATTCCATGCTGCCTCCCTCTCTTCCACATGTACGCCATTATAGCACGCAGACCATGAAAAGAATAAGACAATATATATGGGAGTGCCTCCCCAAGAAGAACAGTGTAAGACCACTGCTAAATAACAAACATATGATTCAAACAGCGGGGGCACATCCAAATTAGAATAAGAGTGCCGACTCACGGTATGCAATACACAATGTGATTCAAAGAAGGAGAAAAAGAATACCGAGATGGGAGCCGCACATCTAAAATGTATCAAATTTATTTAAAGCAACAGACACAACACAAAATGGATTAAAATCATTGTATACAACAAATCAAGGCCATGTGAACTATACATGTACACATGCTACCCTGACTAACCACAGAATCACAGACATGCCCCCACATCAGTAAATGTATAACAATATGAAGTGCATGAAATCCATCAACAATAAATAAAGAGCTGGAATACTTATCATAGAGGTAGCATAGTGGGGGTATGTGTGGTAGTCAGGAAAGAAGCCCGACGTGTATCGCCAGACTTGCTGGCTTCCTCAGGAGTGCCTGCTTCTGAATGGCATATGATCAGATATACAGTACAGACCAAAAGGTTGGACGCACCTTCTCATTCAAAGAGTTTTCTTTATTTTCATGACTATGAAAATTGTAGATTCACACTGAAGGCATCAAAACTATGAATTAACACATGTGGAATGATATACATAACAAAAAAGTATGAAACAACTGAAAATATGTCATATTCTAGGTTCTTCAAAGTAGCCACCTTTTGCTTTGATTACTGCTTTGCACACTCTTGGCATTCTCTTGATGAGCTTCAAGAGGTAGTCACCTGAAATGGTCTTCCAACAGTCTTGAAGGAATTCCCAGAGATGCTTAGCACTTGTTGGCCCTTTTGTCTTCACTCTGCGGTCCAGCTCACCCCAAACCATCTCGATTGGGTTCAGGTCCGGTGACTGTGGAGGCCAGGTCATCTGGCGCAGCACCCCATCACTCTCCTTCATGGTCAAATAGCCCTTACACAGCCTGGAGGTGTGTTTGGGGTCATTGTCCTGTTGAAAAATCAATGATGGTCCAACTAAACGCAAACCGGATGGAATAGCATGCCGCTGCAAGATGCTGTGGTAGCCATGCTGGTTCAGTATGCATTCAATTTTGAATAAATCCCCAACAGTGTCACCAACAAAGCACCATCACACCTCCTCCTCCATGCTTCACGGTGGAAACCAGGCATGTAGAGTCCATCCGTTCACCTTTTCTGCGTCGCACAAAGACACAGTGGTTGGAACCAAAAATCTCAAATTTGGACTCATCAGACCAAAGCACAGATTTCCACTGGTCTAATGTCCATTCCTTGTGTTCTTTAGCCCAAACAAGTCTCTTCTGCTTGTTGCCTGTCCTTAGCAGTGGTTTCCTAGCAGATATTCTACCATGAAGGCCTGATTCACACAGTCTCCTCTTAACAGTTGTTCTAGAGATGTGTCTGCTGCTAGAACTCTGTGTGGCATTGACCTGGTCTCTAATCTGAGCTGCTGTAAACCTGCGATTTCTGAGCCTGGTGACTCGGATGAACTTATCCTCCATAGCAGAGGTGACTCTTGGTCTTCCTTTCCTGTGAAACACCTAAAGCATTGACGTTTGTAAAAACTGTTTTGAATACCTTGAGGGGTGTAGTTTCTATAATGGGTTCATTTTTAGGTGGTTTCTATTATGTAAGCCTCACAAAGTGATTTCAGACCTAAGCTGGTCCTTAAAAAGTGGGTTTTTGCTTCTAAACTTCTAAGCCTTGTAACATCCCCCAAAAAATAAAATGTCATTCCAAAAATGATCCAAACATGAAGTAGACATTTGAGGAATGTAAAATAATAACTATTTTTGGAGGTATTACTATCTATTATAAAAATAGACAAATTGAAATTTGCAAATTTGCAATTTTTTTAAATTTTTGGGTAAAATTGGTATTTTTTTAAAAATAAAAATTAATTTTTTTGACTCCATTTTACCAGTGTCATGAAGTACAATATGTGATGAAAAAACAATCTCAGAATGGCCTGGATAATTAAAAGTGTTTTATAGTTATTCACACATAAAGTGATACTGGTCAGATTTGCTAAAAATTGCCTGGTCCTTAAAGTGAAAATAAGCCCGGTCCCTAAGGGGTTAAATGATGACCGCCCCTTTAACAATGATTTTCACAATGGCCACCCCTTTAACGGTGACTGCCCCTTTAACACTGACTTTCACAGTGGCCGCCCCTTTAACAGGGACCGTCCCTTTAACAGTGACTTTCATTGTGGCTGCCCTTTTAACAGTGACTTTCACAGTGGCCGTTCCTTTAACAGTGACCGCCCCATTAACACTGACTTTCCCAGTGGCCGCCCCTTTAACGGTGACTTCTACAGTGGCCGCCCCTTTAACAGTGACCATCTCTTTAGCAGTGACTTTCACAGTGGCCGCCCCTTTAACAGTGATTGTTCCTTTAACAGTGACCTCCATGGTGTCCACTATTTTAACAGTGAACTCCACAGCGCTCGCCCCTTTAACAGAACTCCACAGCGCCCGTCCGTTTAATAGTGAACTCCACAGCGCCCGTCCGTTTAATAGTGGCCGTCATACGTCATATGACTGAATATTTCAGTAGCTGCCAACTGCTAAAACCTGTGATCAGTTGTTATGGCAACCTGGAGTAGGACCTGCAAGCCTATATTGGCTAATAAGGGACATGTGCCCGTGTGTATGGCAGTTAGGATTTAATTGAAAGGCTGGCAGGCTTGTATTGGAAAATGCAGGTCATTTTGGGGGAATATCTCTGGAACGGTATGTCCTAGAGAGATGAAACCCCCACAAGATTTATTTCCAGGTAGCAAGGAGGGTTGCGTTTGAGTTTTTGCGGAACATACACACATATTTTATACATACGTCCTATCTATATATATATATATATATATATATATATATATATATATATATGAAGCATTATGATTTTCTCATAAACTACACAGTGTGCATACTGTACATTAGATTTATTTTTCGGTTTATAACACATCTATTATTAATGGCTCTGTATGCTGTGGAAGCCTTAGCAATATGAGATTGCTTATTATGTGAAAGCCATAACAATACAATTGATATACTCTACAGTGATAATCAGAAAATGAGTGATTTTGTACATTGACAGTCTGTCATGACTTGTAACCTTTTGCATTCTTTTCTTGTCGAATCACATATGTTCTCTTATGTCTCACTGAATTCTAGATTTATATATGAAGTGACATAATGTGATGTGCCAGAAGTTTCTTATTAGTCTTATCTGAATTAGATTCAGCTTCTATCGTTTTGTGCCATAGCCCAACAGATTTTCCTGCAATGCTTTCTGTGTTTTCTAAATATGCCTTAAGCAGATTGTAAAAATGGGGTTGTAAAAAAAACCCTGAGGAAGCCGGATTGCTCCGGCGATACATGTTGGGCGCATTCTCATCTTCTCAGGTCCACTGAACCAGCTGCTCATGTAGGTTTTGTCCTCCTCCATTGTGACCCTATTCAGGTCTGTGTGCACTTTTAGAGAATTTACCTTATGTTACATTTGCTGTATATCTTGTATTGAATCTTTATATGCTGGTTTTATATATTTTTGCCCATGGTGGGACAACTCGGTGGACTTGATTGTGTCGGTTTCATATCTTTTATCATATACCGCACTTTGTTCGAATTGTATGCAATTTTTTAATGTGTTTGTTGTTGTGTTCAAATAAACTTTATATTTTTGATACTGGTTTATTGTCGGATGTGCATCCATGGGGTGGTTCTGGTGACTCTTTCTTGGGTCAATTTAGTTCATGTTCTCTTTCACCGCCCCTTGCACTCCGCAGATCATATGGTGTGCCCCCGACTTATACATTCAATCACATTGATTTGGGTTGAATTGTATTCTCCCCTTTCTGAGGGAGTGGCACCCCCCCCCCCCCCCCCCTGTGCAGCTGGTTGTATTATTTGTTTGTTCTTGGCTTTATTCATTTGTGTGTTTCTGTGCAGTTACGCTGTCATGGCGGCATCATTGGAGGCTAGAGAAGCCATGTGGAATTCGCAGGTCACAGCGGTTTTTCATGATGTGGATGTGGATGGAGGTAACAGTAGTAATAGGCTTTTTACTCGAGTATGGTGGAATGTCCGTAGTTTGGAAGAATATCTTAAATGTTCTATAGCCCCGAGGGGGCTCAGAATACAAATATTTCCAGCGTGGGAGGTTACTCCAGAATTTAAGGCCAATTGGGAGTTAGGTCTTTTGCAATGCTCAAAGATTTTGATGGGTATGCTTATAGACCACGATAAGACCTTATTAAATTATGTGAAAAATAGAATTAAGAAACTAGAGGAGAATTTGTCTAAAATGGATGAGGACAAAGTTGCAGCATTTAAAGTGAGGTTGCAGTCCAACTTGGAGAGCTATGAGAAAGAGGTCATCATGGGGAAGAAAAACAAATTTCAGAGGGATACGTCAGATTTTGAGTGCAATCAGGCATACAAATGGAAGCATACCGGGAACCCGCGTAATATGGGTCGGGGACATATGAAGACTAATACTCACAATAAGCGCAGTGAGCATACGACCTCTAACTCCATTGGCTTCAATAGCAATACCAGTGATGGTTTTTTATCTGAGACAAGCGACGAAGGAGTACCAGGCGAGGATTACGTAAATCCCAGAAAGAGAACATACACACAGCAGAGAAGCAACAACCAGTATCCGGCCACTCGCAAGCGACGACCTCAACATTAATGGGAGCCCCTAGTGAGCAATCATCGAATGAGGAAGATACTTTAAGAATTATTAATCTCTCAGCATATCCACTCACGCCAATGGAGAAATCTGTTTTGACAATTGTGTTTCAGAGCATTATATGCTCAACCATCTTTGGTACAACAGTTACCGGAGGATGAAAGGGGTGTCTTCATGGACCGTATGGATTTATTGAAGGAAAATGAATGTGAAACAGGTGATGGTGGCGGAGATTAGGAAACTCCCAAGTAAATAAAATTCATAATAAAAATCTGACCAGGACAGAATTGGTGGCAATCCAGAATTTGCAGAACAATGCAGCTTTTATCATTAAGGAGGCGGACAAAGGAGACCCCACTATCATTTTCAAGAAGAAACTGGACAGACTTCTGACTTCTGCATGGCAATTTAATATCATTACCAAGAAAGAAAAAGAGTTTATTGAAGTCCAATTCCCTACCACTCCGACTTTCTATATGCTCCCTAAGCCATTTGTCTTGGGTCTTCGGTCACATCTCAGGGACTCTATGCAGTTGGTACAACACTTACAAGAGACACGACTTCCTCCTGGTACCATGATACTCACGTGTGACGTAGAGTCTCTCTATTCAAATATCGCGCATGATGATGGGATACAAGCCACTCAATATTTTTTACAAAAAGCGATTTCTGGGGACCCAGCACATCACACATTTTTGGATCTCGGATACTACTGCAGAGTTTTTGGACCTGCGATTGAACCTAGATGAACAGGGTATACGAACATTATTATTCCGTAAGGAAACGGCAACCAGCAGCCTGCTACATTTCAATAGCTTCCATCCGGCCCACCTACGTAAAGGGATCCCTGAGGGACAATTTCTGAGATTACGCCGTAATTGTACTACTACTTCCGACTTCAAGGAGGCCGCCTGCGATCTGACTACCAGATTCCGTGCACGGGGGTATCCCAGGAAAGTCATCTCAGGGGCATTTGAAGCCGCGAAAGGGGCGGACCGTTTGGAACTGCTGAAACCAAAATCTAAGCCTCGAAATACTCAGGTTCATCTCATCACTAAATATAACAATCAATGGCGGGATCTGTATACAATATTGAATGCACATTGGCACCTTCTATTGGCGGATCCTAAACTCAGTGGCCATGTTAACCCAAGTCCCAAGATTGTTGCACGGAGGGTTCCAAATTTACGAGACAAATTGACATCCGGCTACTATCCATCTGGGGCACTACATCAACTGTCGAACCAGGAATACCATCTATGCACTCATTTGTTAATGCAGAAAAATATATGTGGGCCAGACCGGACAGGAGTTACGGAAACGTATACAACAGCATTTATCCAACATCGCCTTGGCCCGCCGAGATCGGATTTAGGCCAAGAAACCGTTGACCTCAGTCGCTGCGCATTTTCTGGATTGCCACCAATGTGTCATCTCTGGACTTAGGATTGCTGGCCTTGATATGGCACGTACCAATGTGAGGGGAGGATCACTTTCTTCCCAACTACTATGTCTGGAATCCAAATGGATCTTCAATTTGGGCACGGTGGCCCCACAGGGACTAAATGAAGAACTCACATTCACGGGTTTTTATAATTAAATGTTTGGGGCTTCCTATCCGAGCTCTACAGTTTTGGGTAGTTTGTGGCTTTATTTGTGAACTAGGAGGTATTATGCCATCATAGAGTGGGTCCAGTTGTCGTACTATGGTTGGGTACCTAGTGTGCTGGTTTATCCTTATATATACTGATGTATCGTCTTTGGTTATTGTCGACTGTTATTGATGGTCTTTATTGGTCAATTCATGGATATATGGTCTCATTGACCCAGTGGTATATGCGATCTAAGGTAGATATGGGGGCCTTGATTCTGTGATTACAGAGTCCACATTATTAGGTATTACTGGGTGACTCAGTGATATATGTGGATTGCTGGATGTATGCAATTATTCATTTGCCAACTAACTCATCTATTCCCCACAGGTCTTTTTTTCACATTCTATTTTCCTTCACATATGGTGATGCACAATTCTTTTCACTTACTTTTCCACCTGTGGTCTTTCCCACATTGTATTCGGATTAACGTATGCTTCTTTCACTATTTATATTACTTATATATATATTTTTATTTTAGGTTGAAACACGGGTTGACCCGTGGATAGGGTCCTTAATTATGACACTTGGGTATTATAATAATCTTCTATTATTTTTGATATATATATATTTATTCAAAAAAGGTTCTTTTTGATTATTATTTTGGTATATCCTGTGGGGATTTTCATGTTTATACTTGTTTATACATATTTAATTCTATCTTTTTTTTTCCATCTTTTTTTAATTTATTTTTCTACTGTTGCTGTTGTGGCCACAACACTTGCATATATAGGTATGTAATCATGTAGTAATAATAATTCATTCCATTTGCGGTATATATACTAGTATATATATGCATTCTCTATGTCTTCTATTGTTACCTTGATTAATACATCTTTCTCCTGATTACCTATCTGATCATGATTCATAATTGTATTTATTCTTTTCATTAATATTATCTGTACATATATAAACTTTTTAATAATTTTTCACATTTGGTTGGATCACTGATAATATCTATTCTTCCATACACTAAGCATTTCAATTTCATTTGTGCGCCCTGTCTTGGATATGATATCACCATGTCATCCTGATTTCACTGTATGATGGCATAGTACAGTGTGTTGAATGTTGCTACAATCCTGCCCCTCCATGTAATAGGTCTCCTCTCTTCCTCATTCAGTGTCGGCCCCTGCCCATTCCCCGTGTGGTGGGCGGGCCGTGCGCTCCGCTATCCACAGTGGAGTGCACGATGCGTTCCACCATGCGGTCCATTGCGGCTTCCGGTTATGTGCTCACGTCCGGTGCCGGAGGATCGCATACTTATGCATCGGACATTCACGACTTGTGAGTGTCAATATGGCCATCTATATGTATATGTTATAAGTGTCTATAGTGATCATGACATCAGCGGATTTCCTTGGCATAAATATTTCTATATACAGCGATGATGCGATAGGTGGAACGCATATGCGCTCCACCTACTAATCACATTGACTTCCTACTTCCGGTTTCCGGTTATGCCCCGTCCTGCACGAGCATACATGGCATTTATCGATTGATTTCTGGTTGCACAGGTGAATTATATTAATATTAAATCTATTACTCCATATAAAGTGCTGTTCCAACATTGGACTCTTTACCCCTGAGGAAGCCGGATTGCTCCAGCGATACGCGTTGGGCGCATTCTCATCTTCTCAGGTCCACTGAACCAGCTGCTCATGTAGGTTTTGTCCTCCTCCATTGTGACCCTATTCAGGTCTGTGTGCACTTTTAGAGGATTTACCTTATGTTACATATGCTGTATATCTTGTATTGAATCTTTATATGCTGGTTTTATATATTTTTGCCCATGGTGGGACAACTCAGTGGACCTGATTGTGTCGGTTTCATATCTTTTATCATATACCGCACTTTGTTCGAATTGTATACAATTTTTTTATGTGTTTGTTGTTCCGCAGATTATATGGTGTGCCCCCTGACTTATACATTCGATGAGATTGTAAAAATGAAGCAACATACCACTATTCAAAAGATATACAAACTTTTTAAATGCGACTTTTGGAAAAATAGTCAAATATTTTATGCTACCCATGCCACTCTTCTGAAAGGGCGCATCTAACGGGTAGGAAAGGGATGTGCATTTCTCCATTTACACCAGTTTTCTGGACAAAGGAAATCAGAAGTCTACAGCATGCTCATAGATGTCGTAGATTTATTTTAAGGTGCACAACCTGCCGAAGTATGCACCTAATTTAAATTTGGCTCATCCTCCGGTGGTACAAGCAATATCAAGACTGGCACAGAAACACCGGCCTCAGTGGCGTAACTACCGGGGAAGCAGCTGCTTCGGGGCCCGGCGCCCCGGCAGCGTGTGTGACAGTTTATTTTCAAGTTAGTTAAATATCATGTTCAGGACCCCTTCACAGCAGCCGCTAGTGTGATCTAATTTTACTGTCTGTTAAAGTCTCCTGGTCTGGGATTCAAACCCACAATCTAGCAGTGTATCAGGGGCAAAGCATTTACCCTCACAGCCATAAAGGCTGCATTACAACTCATTGAAAAAATATGAGACTTCTACTGTTATAGCTGGCTAATTGTACATCTATACACATGACAGCTGCCCAAACACACCTAGCACTGCTATATCTCTATATGACAGCTGTCCCTGCACACTCAGCTCTGCTATATCTCTATATATGACAGCTACCGAAACACAGCCAGCTCTGCTACATCTATACACATGACAGCTGCCCCCAACACACTCAGCTCTGCTATATCTCTATATATGACAGCTGCCCCAGCAAACTCAGCTCTACTACATCTATACACATGACAGCTGCCGAAACACAGTCAGCTCTGCTACATCTATACACATGACAGCTGCCCCAACACACCCAGCACTGCTATATCTCTATATGACAGCTGTCCCTGCACACTCAGCTCTGCTATATCTCTATATATGACAGCTACCAAAACACAGCCAGCTCTGCTACATCTATACACATGACAGCTGCCCCCAACACACTCAGCTCTGCTATATCTCTATATATGACAGCTGCCCCAGCAAACCCAGCTCTACTACATCTATACACATGACAGCTGCCGAAACACAGCCAGCTCTGCTACATCTATACACATGAAAGCTGCCCCCAACACACCCAGCACTGCTATATCTCTATATGACAGCTGTCCCAGCACAATCAGCTCTGCTATATCTCTATATATGACCGCTGCCCCAGCAAACCCAGCTCTACTACATCTATACACATGACAGATGCCCAAACACACCCAGCTCTGCTACATCTATACACATGACAGCTGCACCAGCACACTCAGCTCTGCTATATCTCTATATATGAAAGCTGCCCCAGCAAACCCAGCTCTACTACATCTATACACATGACAGATGCCCAAACACACCCAGCTCTGCTACATCTATACACATGACAGCGGCACCAGCACACTCAGCTCTACTATATCTCTATATATGACAACTGCCCCAGCAAACCCAGCTCTACTACATCTATACACATGACAGCTGCCGAAACACAGCCAGCTCTGCTACATCTATACACATGACAGCTGCCCCAGCACACTCAGCTCTGCTATATCTCTATATATCTATCTACTGTATAGCAATACTTAGAGATATATAGATGTAGCAGAGCTGGGTGTGCTGGAACAGCTATCATATATAGAGATATAGCAGAGCTGAGTGTGCTGGGGCAGCTGTCATATAGAGATATAGCAGTGCTGGGTGTGTTTGGGCAGCTGTCATGTGTATAGATGTAGCAGAGCTGGGTTTGCTGGGGCAGCTGTCATATATAGAGATATAGCAGAGCTGAGTGTGCTGGGACAGCTGTCATATAGAGATATATCTGAGATACTGCTATATCTGTATATGACAGCTGTCTCAGCACATTCAGCTCTGCTATATCTCTATATATGAGCAGCTGTCATGTGTATAGATGTACACTTAGCCAGCTATAACAGTAGAAGTCTCATATTTTTTCAGATAGCAGCAAGGCAGCTGGTATGGTCTAGTGGTTAGCTGCTTTGCCTCTGAAGCAGAAGGTCATGGGTTCGAATCCCAGCAGAAGCTTTTCTGAAATACAAGCACTGACTCCATATAAGGACATACAGGGTGGGACAGAATACAAGGTGGGACACAGGAAGAGGCTGCATCGCATCGCTGACATGGAGGTAAGTAGAAGTGTTTATTATTATTTTTTTAATACCCGACTGTTACTGCCATGGGGGAGCGGGAGGCACCTGATACTGGCACCTGGGGGGGGAGGGGGGTTGGCACCTGATACTGGCACATGGGGGGGAGAGGGGTTGGCACCTGATACTGGCATATGGGGGGGAGGGAGAGTGGCACCTGATACTGGCATATGGGGGGGAGAGTGGCACCTGATACTGGGGGATTGGAAGCAAACTACAGAAAGAACGCGGGCATTTACTAAAGTGTTTACACCACTATTGTGGTATAATAAAAAAGTAGCAGATTATGGTGCACATCATATTTGTGCCATAATTTGCAACTTTTTGAGCTTTTCAACACTTTTGTAAAGCACAAAAAAAGGGCATGAGAATTAGTAGAGAGCAGGGCTTTGTGTGGCCCCTGAATTTACTATAACATACCAGTAAATGCTCAAGTTACAGCTAAAGTCTACACAAGCCCCTAGTTGGCGTTGACTTCCATTTCTGGTGCATGGACTGTCAGAGATGGTTTCTGTGGTGGTTTTTTTATTTGAATGGCAAGTACCTGCCCTCAGTTTAGCCCCATTGAATGGAGCTGAACCATAAACAGGCACCCACTGCAGATTAATAGCCACATTAAACACGGTGTTGCCTCCCACTGAAGATAAGGCAGATTTAGCTCTGCTGCTGGTAGCTTTTTGTCTCAGATTCTGCACTAAATTCCACTAGCAAAAAACATCTGTGAATTGGGCCTTAGAGTTATTAAAACTGTTGCTATAATTAAAAGAAAGAGAAGGAGTAAAGGTGAAAGGAGGCACATCCAGAGAGGGTTGAGGGTGGGGGGGAATTTTGGGGAGTAAATTGGTGAAAGCATGTTACATATCTATAAAAATGTGTGCTCATCTCGAGAAAATAAGTTGTAAATGGGTACTACTGGAACTGTATTTTGAATGATGTTCATTTGCAATTGCAATTGTATCAAAATAATGATTGTGTAATCATTTATATTACATGCTTTGAAAACGCTAATAAAATGTTATTAAAAAAATAAATAAAAATAAACTGTCGCTATTTTTTCTTCCAGGAAAGTGTATTTTTCTTGAGAAAACAAATATAACTTATTGCAGTAATTGTAATGAGTTTTCTACAAAATATACTATCTTATTCTTGAAGAGCCACCCTTTATACAGTACTAAGATACTTAAAGGGAACCTGTCACCAGTTTTATGGTGTCCTAACTAAGGGCAACATAAATAAGTGACTGATTCTCTTAGCAAAATGCTGGGTCACTTTCTTTAATTGACCCAGTCAATCTGCCAACATCTTGTATTGAAAAGCTCCAGCTCATAATGATGAGTTCTGAATACTCATGAGCTCCTGACTCTCCCCGCCCACCTGCTGCCTCACTTTCGCAAGTACCATTTATCATGTTGAGAAAGTTAATACAAGCCACTTAATAATGTATTGTTAATATCCATATTGCTTCCTAGTCTGGCTTGATTCATTTTTCCATGGGTAGGACCACCCTGCAATCCATCAGTGGTGGTTGTGCTTGCACACTATAGGAAAAAGCGTCAGCCTCTCTGGTGGCTCGGACCGTGGGAGCGCACATAGGCTAGTGCATTTTCCTATAGTATGCAAGCACGGCCACTGCAGCTGGATTGCAGGGTGGTCGTAACCATGGAAACGTGATGGAAAAATGAATCAAGCCAGCAAAGGAAGCAATATGAATAATAACAATACATTAGTGAGTGGCTAGTATTAACTTTCTCTACATAATAAAATGCTATTTTTTTAAGTGATTTGCATTTTTAGAAAATCATTGGAGAATAGAACATTTAAAGGTTTGCTCATGTAGAGATTTTTTAGAAGTGCTAGGGGTGTTAATAAGACAGTAAGGGACATCTATTAAGACTGTCATTCCCATACGCCAGTCTTGATCCTTTCTCGTCAGAGTGAGATACACCTAATTTATGAAGAGGCCGATACCGCTTAATAAATTAGGAGCATTTCTGGCAGTCTGTGCACAAGAAACTGAAGTCTACATCAGCCAGGGCCTGATATATACTTCAGCTATAATTTATGCCATTTTCTGGGGTAACATAGTAAATCCGGTGGCCTGCACCAATTCCTGCCCCTCTCTCTATTCCCCACCCCTTTCTCTCCCTTTAGAAAAGTGGAGAGAAGCTTCAAAAGTTGCAAGTTACGGCACACAAATTGCATGCACCATAATTTGTGACTTTTTTTATGCCACTATTGTGGCGCAAAGACATTTGGAAATGCCCTTCACTGTCTTTCCATTTGACTTTTTATTGCCTATGGATGTCATAAAGGGTATTCCACAGATGGGAGAGGTCATCTAGTAAGAAAGTCCAGCTCTTGTTGTGACGCAGGGCCCTTCTATGTTTTACATAATCAATCATTCATTCGAAACAACAGCAGGAGCCACATGGCCAATAGCCACTTCTGAAAAAATATCTGTCCACTAGTAGTTTCAGATAACACATGACCTATGCTGCAACACTGATGCAATATACTGTATGATACGATAGCATGTGATGGTACATACAGTATGTACTGGGCTAGGTGTCAATGAAATCACATAGCAATTTTGATTATAAGTTTAGTCTGTCTTTTCAATCATATTAAATAACATTTTCCATCAGATACAGTATCCTTTATGTTTTTTTCCAAGTTTACTTTTCATAATGATAGATGTATTATTGCAAGATTCTCTGATAACTGCTACTTTCACGGAACATCTCTGTCTCCCTTCCGCGTGCCATTGAAGTCATAATAAATAATGCATACTCTATTTCCTACAAGCCTAGAAGAGCTACTGATTATTTTTCAGGTCATTTTGTTATAAATTGGATTATTCCTAAACAAACATTACAATTTTCATCTTGTAGCAAATGTTCATTTTCTCTGTAAAATCAAATTTACTTTTTAACATATGACAACAACAAACTATAAATTAAAAAAAAAACTCTGTAGCTTTATGCTTTTGAATGTGCATTTTTACTACTTTATTAGTGAGAAGCACAAAAAAGTTCAATGTTCTATATCACTTTTGAAATTACATGTATACTATTGGATGTAAAGGCAAATACTTTAAGAGTTAGATTTAAATCATATGTTAATGGCATTGCCTAAATATTACCTGTATAAGATTGACTGGCATTTCTGTGAACATCATGCCTGCAAACAACTAAAATTCATGTGTTAACAGATGATTGAAAAACATCTGCTCATTACACTCAATGTTTTGCAGGTGAGGGAAATAAAAGAACAATCTCATCCTCTGAAAATCAGTAATCATCCCCCAATGTTATGGCAGCCAGGGGCCTAGTAAAGGCCCCAGGCCTGTCATGTTAGAACTTCTATTACATAGAAGTATGGTATTGCAGTGTATTGTACAAATTATCATAGGTATAACCACTAGGGGGCTAAAAAGAGTATAAAAGAATATACCATATTCTTCACACTATAAGATGCACTTTTTGTCCCCAAAAATGGAGTTTAAAGTTTTATGCCTCTTATAGTGTGAAACTGGTATGGCAATGTGTGGTAATGGGAGAAAAGAAAAACACAAAGACCCTAAGTAGCCAAGGATAAATTAATAATGATCAGTTCAGAAGCCAAAGGCTGCCTTATTCCTTTTTAATGGCCTGTTTTAAAGCGTAACCTTTATTATTTATTTTAATATATACTGCCCAATTTTAGCTAAAATTGGGCAGTATATATAAAAATAAATAATAAATTATATGGATTTCTGCACAAATTGGTCAAAAAATGTGATCTGATCTTCATCTAAGTCATAACAATAGACAATCACAGTCTGCTTAAACTAATAACACAAAGAATTACATGCTACCATTTTTTTATTGAAAACACCATGTAAACATTCACAGTGCAGGTGGAAAAAGTATGTGAACGCTTGGATTTAATAACTGGTTGAACCTCTTTGGCAGCAATAACTTTAACCAAACGTTTCCTCTAGCTGCAGATCAGACATGCACAACGGTCAGGAGTAATTCTTGACAATTCTTCTTTACAGAACTGCTTCAGTTCAGCAATATTCTTGGGATGTCTGGTGTGAATCGCTTTCTTGAGGTCATGCCACAGCATCTCAATCGGGTTGAGGTCAGGACTCTGACTAGGCCACTCCAGAAGGCGTATTTTCTTCTGTTTAAGCCATTCTGTTGTTGGTTTACTTCTATGCTTTGGGTCGTTGTCCTGTTGCAACACCCATATTCTGTTGAGCTTCAGCTGGTGGACAGATGGCCTTAAGTTCTTCTGCAAAATGTATTGATAAACTTGGGAATTCATTTTTCCTTTGATGATAGCAATCCGTCCAGGCCCTGACGCAGCAAAGCAGCCCCAAGCCATGATGCCCCCACCACCATACTTCACAGATTTTGATGTTGGTGTGCTATGCCTCTTTTTCTCCACATATAGTGTTGTGTGTTTCTTCCAAACAACTCAACTTTGGTTTCATCTGTCCACAGAATATTTTGCCAGTACTGCTGTGGAACATCCAGGTGCTCTTGTGCAAACTGTAAACATGCAGCAATGTGTTTTTTGGACAGCAGTGGCTTCCTCTGTGGTATCCTCCCATGAAATCCATTCTTGTTTAGTGTTTTACATATCATAGATTCGCTAACAGGGATGTTAGCATATGTCAGAGTCATCTTTTCAGGACAGCCACTTCTAGGGAGAGTAGCAGCAGAACTTTCTCCATTTATAGACAATTTGTCTTACTGTGGACTGATGAACAGCAAGGCTTTTGGAGATAATTTTATAACACTTTCCAGCTTTCTTAATTGTAGGTCTTCTGAGAGCTCTTTTGTGCGAGGCATCATTCACATCAGGCAATGCTTCTTGTGAAAAGCAAACCCAGAACTGGTGTGTGTTTTTTATAGGGCAGGGCAGCTGTAACCAACACCTCCAATCTCATCTCATTTATGGGACTCCAGTTGGCTGACACCTCACTCCAATTAGCCCTTGGAGATGTCATTAGTCTAGGGGTTCACATACTTTTTCCACCTGCACTGTGAATGCTTACATGGTGTGTTCAATAAAAACATGGTAACATTTAATTCTTTGTGTGTTATTAGTTTAATCAGACTGTGATTGTCTATTGTTGTGACTTAGATGAAGATCAGATCACATTTTATGACCAATTTGTGCAGAAATCCATATCATTCCAAAGGGTTCACATACTGTTTCTTGCAACTGTATACAGCGGATATAAAAAAAGTCTACACACCCCTGTTAAAATTTCAGGTTTCTGTGATGTGAAAAAATGAGACAAAAATAAATAATTTCAGAACTTTTTCCACCTTTAGGCCTCATGCACACGACCGTTTTTTTTTTAAGGTCTGCAAAAACGGAGTCCGTAGGTCCGTGATCCGTGACCGTTTTTTCGTCCGTGGGTCTTCCTTGATTGCCATTGAAATGATAGGAAAAAACGGACACAGATCACGGATGCGGATGACAATCTTGTGTGCATCCGTGATTTTTCACGGACCCATTGATTTAAATGGGTCCGTGAACCGCTGGACGTGAAAAAAAATAGGACAGGTCCTATTTTTTTCACGGCCAGGAAACACGGATCACGGATGCGGCTGCCAAACGGTGCATTTTCCGATTTTTCCACGGACCCATTGAAAGTCAATGGGTCTGCGAAAAAAAACGGAAAACGGCACAACGGCCACGGATGCACACAATGGTCGTGTGCATGAGGCCTTAATGTGACTTACAACTCAATTGAAAAACAAACTGAAATCTTTTAGGTGGAGGGAAGAAAACAAAAAAAAAACTAAAATAAACTTGCAGATCTTGCACACGGCAATGCTTTTGTCTTCTGACAGTGTGGAGAAAACCTGTCAGATGAAACTTTCACGTGTCAGAGGCCCAAGGCAGACCTCCGGGACGTCTTGCAAACAGGACACAGGCAAGATTCAGACCAGGGACAAACAGAGTTCTTTAGTCCGCATGTAAAGAACATGACAGCACAATATATTCAGGTTAGGCAATAATGGTAGAACTACCACAGAACCAAGTGCACGGCAGACCAGAGGCAAAACCCATAGGGCGGAGAGCCAGTTAGCCCCATTCTTCACAGAGCCCCTGGTGGTGGGGATGAACTGGTTGCACCTCACTGGTTGCACCTCCAGGAAGGTCCCGGTACACTTGGCTGCTACTTGGCTGCTACCAGCGGAACGGACAACAGAATTGGAACCCAAGCAAACACAGGACATGGATCAGGCAATAAGACAAACAGGAACCAGTACAGAAGCAGATGCCTGGACCCCATGTTGAATGGAAGCATGGTGGTCTCAGGCAGAGCTACACACAGACTTGAGATCCTCCCTCCGGAGAACCCAGGAACCCTCTCACGAAGACTGGTCAAACACAGGAACAGAAGCAGTAGACACTGCAGGACAGACATGGAACAGGCAGGATCGTAAGCAGTTTAGCAGTTCCAGGCTATCAGACACAGTTAGAGCACTGCTAGGCTACAGCAGATCAGACAAGGACATAACATAAGCAACACGTTACCAGGCGACACCACAAACAAGAGTAGATGGCAAAACCCCCTGGTTCAGAAGCAAGGGGCTACACCCAGCACAATATACAAGATAGACTGAACTACTGGGTGAGCAGCAAAGTGTTACACTTAGCAAGGCAGAAGATAGACTAAACCCTCTGGGTGAGCAGCAAGGTGCAACACTCAGCAATGTAGACGAAAGATTGAGCTCGTGGGTCAGCAGCAAGGGGCTACAGCCAGTAAGGCACAGGACAGACTGACCACAAGCCCCATAGCTCACAGATAGATATTGCTGCCTAATGAGGGCACCTGATAAGCCACATCCAGGAACCATGCAGAGAATATTAACCCCATCAGAACCAGGAGTACCAGGACCATAGAACAAATGATACAGGCCACAGTTCACACACAACACCGCAGCCAGGACAGTTTCTAGGGAAATTTACCAACAGGGCGAACATCAAAAAAGCACCTCCCCCTTCCCCCACATTGTGGCTGGATCTCTGTTGTACCCCATTTGTAGTTGATGGGGGGGGGCGGGCATTCAGTCTGCATCCAGCAGTGCCGGATCCAGTGAATTCCGGCAGGCTGTTCTCTGCTGGAAAAGCCTGCCAGAATCACTAACGCAGTTGTGAAAGTAGCATAATACAGTGCCACATACCTCTTACATCCAGTGACATCTCCTTTGATGTTCTCTTTCTTTATCTTCTACATTCAGACCAGATCGCCATGATGATTTCTTCCAGCCATTTATTCTCTCTGCAGAGTTTGACAGACATCTTAGTTTCCTACTTGTCCATCATCCTCCCACCTTCTCAACATCCCATCATGCACCCCCAAAACTATACTGCATAAACTGATAAACCCCCTGAAAATACTAGTTACACACAGATAGCGCCCCCTTCAATAATTATTGGAACACAATGCTCTAAAAAATAACTGCACCCAGCAAATAGTGTCCCTAACACTAATAGTGTAACCATAATGTCCCCCAAAAATAACTGTTCTAAGCTGATACTGTGCCAGGGTGCCCCACAGTAATACTGCTTCCCAAAATCCCAACAATAGTAATAATTCTGTGCCAGACTGCACTTATTAGTAATAGTGCTCCTACAGTGCCCCCAACAGCAATTGTGTCCCAGAAGTATGGTTAATAATACTCCCATAGTCCACCAGTTGTAATAAAGCAAACCATAATGGCCCTGTTAGTAATAATTCTCTTTATAATGTGTGACAGTAGAAAAACACCCCCTCATAATGTGCGCAAGTACAAAAAATGCCCCGTTTTGTGTAAGTAAAAAAACATCTCTTAGTGCCCCCAGTAGAGCCAATGTCCCCAGAATGCCCTCATGTGTTCCAATGACCCGTACTGTGTGCCACTAGAAAAAACACTTAGTGCCCCCAGTTGAGCTTAGGTGCCCATAGTGCCCCTATATTTTGTGCCAGTATGAAATATTCCTATATAGTGCCCCCAGAAGATGCCCCATAGTGTTTTCCATAATGTGCCAGTATAAATGCCCCTATAGACTGCCCCACATAGATGCCCCCATAATGCTCCTCTCCCCCCTTCCCCATAGTGGCACCAAAATGGGTGCCAGTATTGAATGCCCCTATATAATGCCCCCATAGTGCTCTTCTCCCCCACTTCTCAATAGTGCCCCCCATAATTTGTGTCAGTAAATAGGGTCCCCAGTAAATTCCCACATAGTGCTCCTTTACCCCCTTCTCCATAGAGCCCCTCATAATGAGTGCCAGTATATAGGGCCCCCAGACCTGAGACCACCTTGGCGCCTGGTAGGCGGGCACAGATGTGTTTTGATCAAAATATGTTGGCTAAGTATCACAGATTTTATCATATCAGCGTGAGGACTTTGTCCATATATAATGCTTGCATCTACTTTACTAAGTGCATTATTATCTTATTTCTGTGATTTTCTTCAATAATATGGCCAGAGACATCCGCACATTTATATATCATACCGTGCAGGATGTTTTTACCTTTGTTTTTCTGTGATTTTTTTGTCTATGCAGTATATAGGGCCCCCATAGTGCTTCCCCTCTTCTCCCTAGTGCCCTCCCAATATTGTGTCAGTATATAGGGCCCCCACACCCCTTCTTGCCACAGTATACTATAAATAATAAAAACAATAAACACATATACTTACCTTATGCTGCTGTCAGTGATGCGATGCAAGCCTCTTTTGGCCTTTGTCCCGCGCTGTAAGGCTCAGGCGGCCCAATGATGTCATCTCGTTGCCTGCATCGGCCTCTGATAGCCTGTAGCCTATCAGAGGAACGGGCAACGGAGACGCCTCTCCCCTGCTCCTCCGCACCATTCTTCTGTATCACTGTCCTGAGAACGGCGATACAGATGAATATGGAGATGAGCACTTCCACAATGGAAGCACTCATCTCCACTCCTGCTGCCTCCGGACAGAAAGGGCCCTCGCCCTGCTGATGGCGCCCCCCCTCTTCTGTCCTTTGCCCGGCTGTAGAAATGGCCCTGACCGCAGCCAGCACGCAGTCCCAAGCAACCAGCATACACAGGAGTCAGCCTGCAGCCAGTACTTAAGGGATTCTGCAGCCAGCCTACATGGCACCAGAGACAGGAACTGCACAGAGATACAGACACAGGGAGTACACACATTCACAGGCATAGTTCACACCAGACACCGCAGCCAGCATGCAGCCCCAAGCAACCAGCATACACAGGTGTCAGTCTGCAGTCAGTACGCGAGAGAGCATGCAGCCAGCCTAGACGGCCACAACTGTCACAGTGAACCGCACCGTGACAGGGATATACAAATTTTTTGGGAGGTTCTGGCCTTTCGTTCCCTCTGCCCTTTGTTGCTGCCACTGCCAACATTTCCCCCTCTAATGTCATTTCCTCCTCAGCACTCTAATCTGGCTTCCAGATCTTGTCCAACACACTATCATCATCATAGTCCTCACCATCCCTTCCACTTTTATCAGACTGTGAAATGTTATCATGAACTCCTTTATTCTCCTCCCAATTCCCTACTCTGTATTTACTCGGAGTGCCACTTTTGTTACCACTGCGCCTACTTTTACCACTGTGGTTCTAATACCACCACCAACACAGCTATGCATGGGGTCCTCCACATCTGCTTGATCCTCCTCCTCAAGACAGCGAAATGCTGACTGTTCTCATAGAAATAATCCACAGAAAGACACTTTTGAGTTTCTTCCATAGTGCATAATGGTGTTTTCTTGTCTCTTTTTAGAAAAAAAGAAGTTGCCACTAGGAGGGGGCCATGTAGACCGAAATGATGCAACAGAAAGGCGTTTGAGGGTTTGAAGGAAGGAGGATCAGGAGGAATGCTGTGATCCCTGGCTCAAAGGCTTGGTAGTACAGATGAGAAAAAAAGGAAAATTAGATTGTTACAATCAAACAGATTACCCCCTCTAGAAAATTATCTATAAGAGGATCATGAATGAAGGGCACATAAGGGCGCCAGAGGTCGGACGGAAATGGAGGAAATAAGTTTTTATATATTGTATGCTATGAAAGATTAAGCAGAAGGATGTAGAAGAGAGGGATATAGCAGGCTGCCAGTGTAGGTTGATGTGAAGTATAGGCACTATCACAATTAGTAGAGTAGAGAGCAGGAAAAAATATATACAACCATAACCACCGGAAAAGAAGGTGTCCGGCGCCACGCACCCCTAAATGTATAGTAGTAGCTGATGGAAGCTGTTATACTGTAAATGGAGCTCGCTAGTAATAGATAAAATAGAGAACAACTATGCAGCTATAGATGTATACAAAAAAGTACATGAACAGACACAAAGGTGCAGGATACACACCCTAGATGGAGGGTCTGATAATGATTCCTCCGTGAAATTGCTTCAAATAGCAATAAACTCTGCAATATATTCAAACTTACTTCACCAGGGAGGAATCCAATAGGATAAAGCTCAAGACACCTACTGGATATTCCCCCCTTGCCTGGATCGCAAGTAGAATGGTAGGATGAAGCAGCAGGTCCACACTTAGATCTTCTTGTAACTTCCTTTATTCAAAATATATATATAGACAGCAATATATAGACAGAAATTGTAACATTGTATACACTGCTGCTCCTGAGGAAGGGGTGTTTAATAGACCCCGAAACGCGTTGAGCTCACCTATTGCCTGTTTTTTGAATAAAGGAAGTTACAAGAAGATCTAAGTGTGGACCTGCTGCTTCATCCTACCATTCTACTTGCGATCCAGGTGAGGGGGGACTATCCAGTAGGTGTCTTGAGCTTTATCCTATTGGATTCCTCCCTGGTGAAGTAAGTTTGAATATATTGCAGAGTTTATTGCTATTTGAAGCAATTTCACAGAGGAATCATTATCAGACCCTCCATCTAGGGTGTGTATCCTGCACCTTTGTGTCTGTTCATGTACTTTTTTGTATACATCTATAGCTGCATAGTTGTTCTCTATTTTATCTATTACTAGCGAGCTCCATTTACAGTATAACAGCTTCCATCAGCTACTACTATACATTTAGGGGTGCGTGGCGCCGGACACCTTCTTTTCCGGTGGTTATGGTTGTATATATTTTTTCCTGCTCTCTACTCAAAGGCTTGGTGTCAGACTTAGAGGGGACCATACAGTAACATGCTCCAGTCCACAGTCTCATCCTCTTTGTCCTTAACAATAATGTTGCACCTTTTGGAATCCAGGGAGAACAGTAGCCTACTAATACTGGCTGGATGGCAAGTGCTACTACTGCTGCTACTACCCACATTTAGTGTTGATCGAGTATGCTCACCGCGAACACCAGTTCGGCTTGAGCATCCCAATGTTCGCCACATGGCGGTATTTGGCCGAATACCGCATGTGCTCGAGCGCAATGCTTGAGTCTCCTCACGCACATTTCTTGGCTGCTACTTAGCCAATAAACGTGCAGGTAAGTACTTTCCTCACTGTAATGCCGTAGCCATGTTGGTTACTGGCATTACAGTTATTGGCTGGCCGGAACGAGTCATCGGGTGCTATATAGCACCCGATAACGTGTGTTCGGCTCAGGCTTAGTCAGGGAGAGCTGTGCTGAGGAAGGGACAGACAGTGTAGGGAGTGATATAGGAATATTTTTATTAGAAAAACTTTTCAGAGACCCAAAAGTCCTTTTAAGAACTGTTGTGTGTAGCAGCAGCTGTCACGAGGGTGTCAAGAGCCACATCTGACTCCGTTATACCTGGGGTCAGGAAGTCGCAGCGGGTGGCTGCGCGCTTGATGTCTAAAGATAGTGATGTTTCTTAATGGTAGCTTTCTGGGTTTGCCTTGCAATCCTTTTTGGCTCACTCAGGGATCCATAGCTTCTTCTCCTCAGCTGTTTCTTGTCTAGCACTCCCAACCTCCTTATATTCCCCTCTCCCACTTCTCTGGTTGCCAGATATAGAGCTTCCTGCCTGGACTTCTATACTGACCCACTGGAGCTGTGTAGCTGTGATTCCTGGTTGTTGTTCCAGAGCGTTACCCTCCGGATCCCTGTTGGGCTTTTGTTGTCCGTTGTTGTCGCCCACCTGGGATTATATGTTTTGTCTGTATTGTCTGTCCTCTCCTTGTTGTTTTCCTTTAGTGTTAGTGGTGCGGACTAGTGTTCCCACCGCCCTATTCACTACGTAGGGCTCATCTTAGGGAAAGCCAGGGTTTATGCACGCGATCGGCGTACGGGTGAGGAACCCGTCTAGGGACGTCAGGGCAGTCAGGTGCCAGCCTCAAGGCGAGTTAGGGGTCACCACCTTTCCCTCTCCCTTGGACAGGGCCTTCCCATTTCCCTCCCTTTGCGTCACGTATGTGATCGGCACGCCGGTCATGATAGCAGCAATATATATTTTTAGCGCAACCTGCGCTAAATTGCTAAAAGTTTACAGACCCAAAAGTCCTTTCAAGTCAGGGAGAGCTGCTGTTAGGAAAGGACAGAGCGAGTGTAGAGCAAATTTTACCTCAAACCTTTCAGAGACCCAAAAGTCCTTTTAAGGACTATTGTTTGAGGTGGCAGCAAAATGTATTTTGGGGGAATTATTTTTTGGTGTCAGGGCGACCGTTAGTGACATTCATTTTCTGCATTCTACAAGCGCTGCCTGGTGTGACCAGTGAAAAGCAAATCTACACTTATTTCTAGACAGTGTATGACGCCTATATTTAATCCAAATTGCAGTTACAGTCAGTTTCTGTATTGTTCAAACTCTGCTTGCTGTGACCAGTGAGAAGCAAATCTACACTTATTTCTAAGCCATGTGTGAGGCCTATATTTAATCCAAATAGCAGTTAGTCAGTTTCTGTATTGTTCAAACTCTGCTTGCTGTGACCAGTGAGAAGCAAATATACACTTATTTCTAGACAGTGTGTGAGGCCTATATTTAATCCAAATATCAGTGACATCCAGTGTCAATATGAAGAAGGTGAGTATTAAGGGACGGGGAAGTGGACGTGATTCTGATGGTTCATGCAGAGGGCGTGGCTCAGGGCGCGTTGCAACTGTGCCTGCTGACAGAGCACAAGGAAAACAGTCATCTACAATTCCTAGCTTCATGTCCCAGTTTGCAGGGCATCGCAAGACAACACTCTTGAAGTCAGACCAGTGCGACCAGGTGGTCGGTTGGATTGCAGCAGATAATGCTTCCACTGTGTTAAGCACCACCCTGTCTTCCACCAAGTCCAGTCTCAGTAGCCAACAGTCTGGTCAACAACACAATCCTCACCCTGATTATCCTTCCTCCCAACATGTAGAGGCTGGCCAAACAAGCGATCCGGTACTTGGAAGTTCCAACGAGCTATTTTCACTTCCATCACTAAATTTGGCCCTCTCCCCAAGCACTCTTGAAGAGGGACATGAGATCTTGTGCCCTGATTCTCAACCTCTAGAGCCTTCACACTCACAAGATGGTGTGTTTAAGGAGGTGGATGATGACGAGACACAGTTGCCAGCAAGTCAACCACAATTACTGTCTGCAGAGGTTGATGAAGAGGATGATATACCATTGTCAATCACTGAAGCGATCTGCAGCACCGCAACAGGCCGGAAGCAGCAGTGGGGTGGCAACAAGGAGAATGCGGGCCACGCCAAACAGGCCCGCAAGTGTTCCACGGAGCACCCCCTTGCGGAAATCACCCTTGTCAAGGGGTAGGTGTTCCGCGGTATGTCGCTTTTTTGCGGAAAGTGCAGACGACAAAAGAATAGTAGTTTTCAACCTGTGCCACACCAAAATGAGCCGAGGTGAGAACAGTAGAAACCTCACCACCACCAGCATGATCCGGCACATGGGAGCCAAGCACCGCAATAAGTGGGAGGAACGCCTGGGTCCACAATTTGTGTACACGGGTCACACCACTGCCTCCTCTTCCCCTATGTTGGGTGACGACCAATCGCCTGTCGAAGGCGCAGGCCCAGATGCCTCACGCGTTGCACCTGTACCGTCGTAAGCACCATCAGCGACCACATCCATTTCCCTGTCCCAGCGCAGCGTCCAAATGTCTTTAGCCCAGGCATTTGAACGCAAGTGCAAATACCCAGTCACCCACCCACAGGTCATGGCACTAACCGCCCAACTTTTTCTATTTAATTGTTTATTTTATTGATTTTTTATCAATGAAAAAATAGTACAGGTACTTTGTCTCAATGCACATTCGCAAGAGGCAATACAAGTACAATATTATACTGCATAACTTCAATATCAAAAATGCACATTAGTATACAAAACATACATTTTGCATCTGAAGCCAGTAAACGCATTAAGAGCTGAAACAACAAAAGGACAAAGGACAATTACAACAACACGACACACAGGGGAAATTATAGGAAGGGGGAAGAACAACAAGCTAACCGATAACCAAAGGTCTATTATTGTAAGTGATTAAAAGCGTCATCCCATGCTTGCCAGATCTTTGTAAATCTATCGACTGAGTTAGTAATACATGCAGTTAAGTATTCCATTTTCCTAACTTCCCTCACACTATCTATGAAGTCCATTCGGGTAGGCGCGTCTGCCCTCAACCAAAACCTCGCAATTAGGCGTCTGGCCGCCGTTAACACCTGAAGGACTAAAAGAAGGAATTGTTTTTTTAATGACATTTTTGGCATATTCAATAAGTAAAAAAAAGGCGTAAAAGGAAAATGAATTGCGAGGAGTTGAAAAAAGACAGACTCCACCATTCTCCAAAAGGGCACAATCACAGGACACTCCCAGAAAATGTGGAGGTGGGTCCCCTCACCCACCATACACCTCCAACATCTATCAGAGATATCTTGGCTAAAGTGTTTTAATAGCTGTGGGGTATGATACCAAAACATAAGCACCTTATATGTGTTTTCCCTATATGTGACACGAGGACGACTTTGCTGCCCGTTCCCATATCTGTTTCCATTCCTCATACGCTATAGGATGGCCTAGAAGTGCTTCCCATTTAGTCATGTAGGAGTGAGTGATAGAGGAGGATGAGAGGATAAGATAAATGTCTGAAATGAGACCCTTCGTTGTGACCGTCAATTTACATAGTTTCTCAAATGTCGTAGGGGTTGACACCTTCGTTGAGTGAAAGAGGTCCGAAAAAAAATGGCAAATCTGCATATATTGATACCTATAAGACTCTGGTAGTTGATGCAAGGAGCGTACCTCATCAAATGAGAAAAAGCCCAGAGTCCTATAGTTCACAACATCCGCAAATCTGAACAGCTTCCTGGGAAACCATGTTTTAAGAAAAGCTGTGTGCATACCTAACTTAAATAGTGGGTTGTACAGAAAGGAGATCATAGAAGATTTTTCCGATGCAAGCGAGAACAGTCTGTTACATCTCAACCACACGTTACATGTAAAAGACATAGGGCCCAATAGCTCAGGTCTAAGTGAAGGCTGCAGGGAGTACCAAATGAGTGAATTCGGATGTACAGGGGCTATCCATAACTTCTCTATTTCCATCCATCTGGAGTACGCATACATATTGGACCATGCTGGCAGTCTTCTAAGGTGTGTAGCCCAGTAATATTTTTTAATATTTGGAACTGCTAATCCACCTTGAATTTTGGATGACATTAAGATTGAGCAAGCTATGCGATGCCTCTTTCCATTCCAGATGAACCTGAATATACATGACTGAAAATCACGCAACTCCTTCTCAGGGACAGGAATTGGGAGAGTCTCAAACAAATACAGCAATTTAGGCAAGATATTCATCTTAACCGATGCTATACGGCCCAATAAGGAAATGGGAAAAGGCATCCATTTAATCAGTAAGGCCTTGAGTTCTCGAAACATAGGTGGAAAATTTTGTGCATACAACGAGGAATAAGTAGGGGTTAAGTTGACCCCCAAATACCTCAAGGACGTTTCCGTCCATTGAAAATTAAAGCTGGATTTTAAGGTGGTCAAAATATCAGGGGCTAGGTTGAGAGGGAGAGCCTCCGTTTTTGTGGTATTAATTTTATAACCAGACAATCTACCATAAGTCTCTAGTAATTTAAAGAGGTTGGGAAGTGAAATATGCAAGTCAGTTAATGTTAGCAAAATATCATCAGCGAATAGTGAAAGTTTAAATTCAACTGCATTCACCTTAATCCCATGAATATCAGGATGGGAACGAATGGCCGCCGCCAAGGGTTCGATGCAAAGAACGAAGAGCAGAGGGGATAGTGGACATCCCTGTCGCGTACCATTTTTTATAGGAAAAGGCAAGGAATGAGCATGCTTCATTTTCACTATCGCTGTGGGTTGGGCATATAAAACACGGAGGGCTGTGAGGAAGGGGCCTTTCAGACCGAAAGCCTTCATGGCAGAGAACATAAAAGGCCATCCTAAGCGATCAAACGCTTTCTCCGCGTCAAGACTTAGCAACAACGCTGAGTCTCTGCGCTTATTCGTGATGTCAATTAAATCAATGGTGCGCCTTGTATTATCTCCGCCCTGTCGGTCACGGACAAAGCCCACCTGATCTTTATGGATCAGTTGGGGTAGCCAGTCTGAAAGACGGTTAGCCAAAGTTTTCGTGAAAATTTTCAGATCCGAATTAAGCAGTGCAATGGGCCTATAATTTCCACAGTCTAGGGGATCTTTACCCGGTTTAGGTATTAAAGTTATATAGGAGTGTGACATTGAAGTGGGTATTGGTGACCCTTGTAGGAAAGAGTTGAACAACAGCGTCATATGTGGCAGAAGAATATCGGAGAATGTTGTGTAATAGAGGTATGGTAGACCATCTGGCCCAGGGGCTTTATTATTGGGCAACTGTTTCAGTACTTCCTGCAATTCCTCTACAGTGATAGGAGCGTTTAATGAGGCAAGAGCTGCTTCCGACAACTGAGGAAGACTACACTTAGAGAGAAAAGAATCCAGGAGGAGTCTACTGCGCTCTGGGTCAGATGGGAGTTGTTGAGGGATAGAGTAAAGTGCCTTATAATATTCCTGAAATAAGTTGGAAATGACCTCTGGGTCATACACTATTGCCCCATCTCCTCGCCTCATTGCATTCGGAGTGTTTGTAGTGCCAGTGTCCCGAAGCTGTCGAGCCAGGAGGGTATGTGGTTTGTTCCCCCACATATAAAATCTTTGTCGCGAATATAGTAATTTTTTCTCAGTTTTATAAAACATTAATTCCTTCAATCTAGCACGCAGGATTATAATGCGCCTAAGCAGAGGCCGCGAGCACCGGGACTCTAGCATCTTTTCCAAATCCTTCAGCTGTGAGGTGATATTGAGATGTTGCATAGTACGATCTTTTTTCAGTCGAGACCCCATAGCTATACATGTACCTCTAAAGACTGCCTTGTGGGCTTCCCATATCATAGATATAGGGGGTCCTGAGGACTGATTCAAGGTGAAGTATTCCGTAAGGCCCTCACGTAACTCCTGCCTAAGCGGCAGCTGGTGCAAAAAGGATTCGTTAAGCCGCCAATGACATACTTTAGGGTAGTAACCTGAAGTTTTAATGTTAATTGACACTGGAGCATGGTCCGACCAGGAAATAGATCCTATATCGGCATCTGCAAGCATCCTTAGAATTGGGATATTACCAAAAAAGTAATCTATACGGGAATGTGTATTATGTGGATGTGAGAAGAAAGAAAACGTTTTTGCAGTGGGATAGTTAATTCTCCAGAGGTCATATAATTTGAATTTTCTAATAAGACGCCTAAAAAGACGTGAGTTTCTACACTGATCTTTAGTAGGCGGTCTATTCTGAAGGGTTAGTCTATCTAGACGCTCGGAAAAAGAGAGATTAAAGTCTCCTCCTACTAGCAATGCAGCTGGGAGCAACTTCGATAATTTCAAGAACACCTTATTAAGAAAAGGGATTTGAGCAGTATTTGGAGCATATAAATTGCACAGTACGTGTGGGCTACCATTAAGTGTGGTTTTTAGTATAATATACCTGCCAGCTGGGTCAATAATAGCATTTTCCACCTGTAAGGGGCAATCAGCAGACAGAAGAATGGCAACACCTGCTTTCTTTTTCCCAGAGGAAGCAGAATATATACGAGGGAATAAATATTGCGCAAACTTAAAAGAACCCTGGTGATCAAAGTGGGTCTCCTGAAGAAAAACTATGTCAGCTTTTTGAGACTTGCACTCAGTAAGTGCCAGGCGTCTCTTTACATTGGAGTTAAGACCTTTTACATTAAGCGAGACATATTTAATCATTTTCAAAGCATGGAATAAATGTACTTGCTATGTGGCTGCAGAGGGTCCTTCTCAAGGACACTGTCATAGATGAAAACACCTGAAGGCATTCAGTCGCTTGTGGTTTGGGTTTTGGAGACCTGAGTATGAAAAACAATAAAAAGAGACACAAAAGGGAAGGGGGGGAAACACAAGACCATACAAACATAAAAGATACATCATTTAGTATCCGAACATTGGGTGCTGTCACCCAGATACAGATCAGTGAGCAGCAACTAGTGGTATCAACATCAGCAAACTGCCGCCCCTCCAACCCAGTCAACAGAAGCTGGGGGGGGGAGGGCGAAACTACTGGTCTGCTTATTGGAAGCATGACTGGATCGGCACAGGATAGGCCGGGTTTCAGAGCTTATTAGAACTTGAAATAACCAGAGAATTGAACAATAAACCAATTCTACTAACATAGGACCTTAAACAAAGAACCGTAAGGCCGTCGCCTCCTGGCGAAGAGAAACAGTAGGAGATACAATTTAAGCTAATGAAGTCCATGCAGCAATCATGGGGGTTCATCTGGTAGCTCACGTGAAGGGGTCCCTCCAGCAGGGGAAGATCTTCTTCTCTTTTGTCTGGCAGGTTGCCAAATTGGACCCAGGGCAGGCTGTGGATCCGGTAGTTCCCAGTCCGTGATGGATGGAATCTCAATGCCCAAAGCAGCACAAAAATCAGGGAGGTCTGAATGCTGACGCAAGATAGAGGATCTGCCATTTTTCGTGACTATTAATGCAAACGGGAACCCCCATCTGTAAGGCGTCTTCTTTTCCTTCAGCAATTGTAATAAAGGCTGTAATACTCTTCTTTTTTGGAGTGTGCACCAAGACAAGTCCTGGTATAAATGAACAGAAGCGCCGTGAAAATCAATGGAACGTAATTCCCTGGCTTTGGACATAATGTTTTCCTTCACTTGGAAATCATGTACACAGCAAATGACGTCTCTGGGCTGCGTGGATGAGGACTTAGGCCGCAGCGCTCTGTGAGCTCGATCAAGCCTGATAAACTGGGGTGGCTGAGTGCCTAACAAAGCATTAAAAAGTTCAGATAATATTTCCTGCAGATTTTCTTCCGCATTAGCTTCAGGCAAACCCCTTACACGGATGTTATTTCTGCGTCCTCTATTATCTAGGTCTTCCAGATGACGTGCATTGTCCCTAATAACTTGGGCCTGAGAAGCAATAACAGATTGTAAATGCGCCACACTTCTGCGGGTGTCATCATGGTCTATTTCAATAGTGTCCATGCGGTCTGCTAAGTGCTTCAGATCCTGCCTTAAAGATGAAATTTCCGATTTACAGGCATTTCTGACTTCTGAGACCAGCATTTTAAAATCATCCTTAGTAGGCAAATGTTGTAATGTCTGCTGAAGTATTGCAGAGCCCTGGGAAGGTTGCAGAAGATCTTCCTCTCCCTCGTCCACATAATCATTTCCCTGCTCCCAAGTAGCAGCTTCTCCTCCCTCTCCCCTTCTATAATGCTGTTGGCTAGGGGGATCTTCAGAAGATTCGGCCCAATCTCGCCGCTTCTGGGACGGAGTGGCCATTTGTTTAGCCTGTTTAGCTGCCGATTTTGGCGGCATAATGGCGGCGATGCCTCCTGCTGGGTGCAACCCCTCTTCTGCCCCTGTGAGATTCGGCTGTGCCCCCACAACGCTAATGGGCAGGAAAGTCCTTGCAAATGGGGATAGGGAGGAGGTAGGAAGCCGTAAGGCTGAATTGCAGCTGGTACCTGTCGGCGGCTGTGCGCTCGTCTCCTCACTCCCACACGCGCCGGAGGCCTCAGATGAAAGCAGGCCGCGACCAGACGGGACCGTGTGGAGTGGACGGCTGAGGTAAGAATCGAGCGTCTTGTTCACCCAGGCGGACGGTCGGGACGAGGTGGAGGGCTTGCCCGGCAATTTTTTCCCCATGTGCCGCGCTGGCGTGGTAGGAGAGTCTCCCTTAGCGGCTACTGGCGGCGGAGCTCTGTCTTCACGCGGCCATTCCTGAAGACGTCCAGGCCACGCCCCCCAACCGCCCAACTTTTTAAATTACTGGCGGTTGAAATGTTGCCATTTAGGCTTGTGGACACCAAGGCCTTTCGTGGCCTGATGTCGGCGGCCGTCCCTCGGTACTCAGTCCTCAGCCGCCACTATTTTTTCTGCTGTGCCGTCCCCACCTTACACCAGCATGTGTCTGCTAACATCACCCATGCCCTTACCAACGCAGTTACTGCTGAGGTCCACATAACGACTGACATGTGGACAAGTGCTTGTGGCTAGAGATGTCGCGAACATTACATTTTCAGTTCGCGAATGGCGAGCGCGAATTTTTGCAAATGTTCGCGAAGAGGCGATCCGCCATTGACTTCAATAGGCAGGCAAATTTTAAAACCCACAGGGACTATTTCTAGCCACAGTAGTGATGGAAAAGTTGTTTCAAGGGGACTAACACCTGGACTGTGGCATGCCAGAGGGGGATCCATGGCAAAACTCCCATGGAAAATTACATAGTTGATGCAGAGTAGGGTTTTAATACATAAAGGGCATAAATCACCTAACAATCCCAATTTTTTTTTGAACAGCGTGGTTTAAAATCCAGTGTATGTATACGATCAGGTATGATGTTGTATCGATCAGGCAGTGTAAGGGTTACGCCCGCTTCACAGACATTGACAGCCCAAACTCCCCTTTTAATGCACCGCAAACAGTCCATTTGCCCAACCGCAAACTCCCCATTTGCACAAAGTTGGATACCAAGCTAGCCATGTCCCGTTGATGTCATTGAAGGTTTCTTCCTCCACCCAGCCACGTACAACACCAAGGGTCCCCGAAAGGTGAATTAAATAGATTTTTCGAACGGGGAGATGGTTAAAAAAACGCTGGCTCCCTCCCCTTTGTTTAAATCCACGGTCACGGCGTCTGCGCCGTGCAATTTACTGTCACACCCGATATGAGTGGTATTTTCTGTAGTACTATTCTCAGCAGTTTAATCCCTGTTATTTCCCCAATCTGGGGTCCATTTATTGAATTGATTTTTCGAACGGGGGGATGGTTAAAAAAACGCTGGCTCCCTCCCTTTTGTTTGAATCCACGGTCACTGCGTCTGCGCCGTGCAATTTACTGTCACACCCGATATGAGTGGTATTTTCTGTAGTACTATTCTCATCAGTTTAATCCCTGTTATGTCCCATATCATGGATTGCCTTTTGTGAAAACAAATTTAGGCCGTGTACCTTCAACTGCCTTCACAGTGACAGACCAAACTCTGATACACCAAATTGAATTGATTTTAGGAATCGGGAGATGGAAAAAGCAGCTTGGTCGGTCCTCTTACTCCCAAGTTGGGGCACTGCGCGTGCACGGAGCAATATGCTGTGACACCCTATATGAGTGATGTCTTAACTAGTACTATTCCTATCAGTTTAATCCCTGTTACGTCCCCTATCCAGGGACATGTGTCAAATTGATTAACCATTGTCGAATTAACGAACCATTACGACATCCTTAAATAATTTAGTTCTGAGCTCTGTACTTGCTTTGTATTAGAATTGATGGGGATTTTTTAAATTGTCTGCATTATTTCTAATAAACTATTAAGAAACTTTATTATGATTTTTTATGTATTAAAAACCCATACAACTTAAAAAGATAATTAATGTTTTTTTCTATGAAAAATTATCCAGCTTTTAGTCTGATCATAATGAAGCAACGGCCTTATCATCTGGGGTGTGGTAACATTGTCAACACACTCATAGAGGTTATGATGGCTTCATTGTGATACGCAAGCCCCTTCACAACAACAAGGTACCGATCACGAAGGGGAATTGACACATGTATGTGCCTTTTTTTTTTTTTGCAGCCACAGTGCAGCACCAGAGGCCAGAAAAATTGATGTTTTCCAGGCAGAAAGTGCACTAAAACATTGCGGCTTGAACTCTAGTTGGTGGTGGAGAATTCACGAAAGTCATTCGCTATGCAGACATTAAATACAGCAGCGTGGGGACCATTTTGAGGCCAAGACATGTCATCAGGCCTTTTGTTAGTCAAACGTATCCCCCACTGTCAGTCCCTTCGGGATCCATGCCTCATTCATCTTAATGAAGGTGAGGTAATCAACACTTTTTTGACCGAGGCGACTACTTTTCAGTGACAGTGCCTCCTGCTGCACTGAAGGTCCTTTCTGACAGGACACTTGAAGCAGGGTAGGCCAGAAGTTCCATCGCAAACTGGGATAGCTCAGGCCACAGGTCAAGCCAGCACACCCAGTAGTCAAGGGGTTCATCGCTCCTCAGAGTGTCAATATCTGCAGTTAAGGTGAGGTAGTCTGCTACCTGTCGGTCGAGTCGTTCTCTAGGGCTGTATCCCGAAGGGCTGTGGCGATGTGTAGGACTGAAAAAGCTCCACATGTCCTCCATCAACAACACATCTGTAAAGCGTCCTGTCCTTGCCGCCGTGGTCGTGGTAGGAGGAGGATTACTTTCCCCTTCTTCCCCGTTAGATTCACGTTGTGCTGTGACATCTCCCTTATAAGCTGTGTAAAGCATATTTTTTTGTTTGGTTTTGAACTGCTGCATCCTTTCTGACTTTCGGTAATTTGGTAACATTTCCGCCACTTTCTGCTTATACCGGGGGTCTAGTAGCGTGGCCACCCAGT